>NW_006408560.1:16895588-16927070 GCF_000296735.1 Chrysochloris asiatica
TTTCTGGACATGTACAGATATGGTCATCTGCTTCTGTTTTTTGGGGCATATTCAGGGGTTATCTGTGGCCTTAATACTTAGATGGGTATGTATTTTGGTATTTTTATGCTTTCTGATTGCCTGTAGGTAGATGTGATCAGGAAATGGGCTTCCCTTTTCACTCTTCTTCTTAAGAAATTTCAAGATGCCGCTGTTGGTCATTGTGGCATAACTTAAGATTTAATTTTCAGCCTATTTCCTTTTTTGTCTGCTTGTCCTGCTCCACAATCCCTGTTCAGGCCTTTTTTTTTCCTTCTAATTATAAACAGCTCAGGGCTGGCTGTGGCCATTTGGTTTTAATTGGAAACTGTCTCTTTAAATTTTGAGGAGATCTGTGCGCATGTGTAGTAGAACCCTTCGAGGGTAGGGTTGGGGTATCCACTAGCTCAGGCACCCCCCAAAAGTCACCAGAATGGAGGTGTGCAGACAGCAAGGGACCAACGAACAGATGCCAAAAGAAAAGAATGTCCACACCTCTATTTCTGTGGCTTTGTCAGGCATCCGTGGCTACTCCGATCCTTCCTCCACTTGGCCCCACACAAGATGGCAGCTCCTGGAGCAACTGAGCATACCGAACCAGAAAGCAATGGATTTCTTACTTCTGCCACAAACTCCCCCAGCTGTAAGCCTTCCAACTTTATAAATATTCCTTTATATGTGTTTCAGGGTCTGGGACCATCCCCTGAGCCTGCTTGGTCCTGTATTCTGTTTTGTTGCTGGCGGAGCTCCTCACTGCACTTCCACCTGATCCGCCATCTTATTTGTTCTCTCAGCTTTACTTTAAGGAACAGTTCTTACCAGTTTGATTCACACCTGGGAGATTCATCTTTTGGCACTATGTCAGATAATGTTCCACTGATATTCATGAAGTTTTCAGTAGCTTCAGAAATATTTGACTTCTTCTTCTTTCTAATTTGTCATAGTCCAGAAGCTCCACTGAAGTCTGTCCACCATGGTGACCCTCCTAGCATTTAAAATATGAAAGGCATAGCTTCCAGCATCATAGCCATACACAAGTCACCACAGTTAGGCAACCTGACAGATAAGTTTTCAATTAATAACAACTGTTTATCCTTTATGACACTGGAACAGAGTTCCTTAATGTAAGTTAGGAGCCCTGGTAGTGTAGTGGATTACGAACTGGGCTACTAACCACAAGGTAAGCAGTTCAAATCTTCCAGCCAATCTGTGGGAGACAGATGGGGCTTTTTGCTCCTATAAAGATTTATTGCCTTGGAAACAACATACAGGGTTACTATGAGTTGGAACTGACTCAGTGGTACACAATCATCACCACCACCAAAGGGAAATTAAAATTACAGATTTGTTTTTTGCATTATATTTGTTAATTGAAAATAGCACAATGTAATTTCACTTTTATTACATTATACAAGATATTCAAACAACAGAAGCAAAAACAAAACAAAATAAAAATTTGACACTTGTTTGCAGCCACTGTATGAAAGTTTGAATAACAGAGGAGAAAGTAGATGATTGGGACCTCCTAAAAATTAGACGCTTTTGTGCATCAAAAGACTACATCAAAAAAGTAAAAAATAACCCACAGTGTGGGAAAAAGTTTTCTTCAATGATGTATCAGACAAGAGACTAATCCCAAAAGTTTATAGAAAACTTTAACACCTCTATAAGGAAAATACAAATCATCCAATTAAAAAGTGAGTAGAGAACATGAACAGACACCCAAGACATTCAGGAGACCAATATATATGCATACGTGTGAAAAAAATGCTCACAATTAGTAACAATTGTTGTTGTTAAGTGCCCTCAAGTCAGTTCCAACCTTGAAGTTCAAACTGACTTTGCAGTTCAGTGCATTAACCCAGAGCACCACACCAGGACTCCTATTAACAACTGTTATTGTTGTTGTTAAGCACCGTTGAGTCGATTCTAACACATAGTGACCCTGTATAGGGTTTTTGAGGAGCAGCTGCTAAGCTTGAACCACTGACCTTGCAGTTCAAATGGCTTTGCAGTCTGGCGCATTAAGCCAGAGCACCACACCAGGACTCCTATTAACAATTGTTGTTGTTGCTGTTGGTAAGTGCTGTTGAGTCAGTTCTGACCCATAGAGAGCCTGTATGGGGTCTCCAAGAAGCGACTAGTGAGCTTGAACCACCAACCTTGTAGTTCAAACAGCTTTACAGTCTGGCTCATTAACCCACAGTGCCACACCAGGACTCCTATTAACAATTAGAGAGATGTAAATTGAAAAAACAATGAGATGACATCTCACTCCAGCTTTCATAGCAAAATTAAAAACTCAAAAGTAAACAACAGAACACAACAAATGCTGGAAAGACTGTGGAGAGACTGGAACCCTCATACACTGCTGTGGGACTGCAAAATGGTGCAATCGTGGAAAATAGTGAGCAGAGCATGGTGGCTCCATATGATAAGCACAGGACTGCAAGCAAGGTTTGCAGTTTGAGCCCACCAGCTGCTCCACAAGGAACAAGATAAGGCTTTCTGCTCCAGTGAAGATCTAAAGCCTCAGAAACCCTATACAGGGTCATTATGAGTCAGAAGTGATTTGGCAGCACTGAACAACAACAACATCATTGTGAAAAACAGTGTGATGCTTTCTCAAAAAGTCAGAAACAGAAATACCACATGACATCATATCCTTCTTATTGGAATATACCCCAGAGAAATAAGATCTATGACTAGATCTTATTTGATTGAGTTGGTTCTGACCCATAGCAACCTTGTATAGGATTTCTGAGGAGCAACTGATGAGCTTGAACCTCCAACCTTGTGGTTCATACTGACTTTGTAGCCCAGCACATTAACTCACAGTGCCACACCACAACTCACAGGTTAACTTGGGTAAATGGGAAATCAATAAAAGAAAGTTAGTGAAAAATAATGGTAAAAGAAGAAGACAGAGGAAAGAGTGTAAGAGTTGAAGGCAGCAGAGATAAATACTGGTATGTATGTTTTTGTTAGGTGCCATCAAGACAGTACCGACTCATAGTGACCCTATGCACAATAGAACGAAACACTGCCCAGTCCTGAGCCAACCTAACAATTGTTGCCACGCTTGAGCCCATTGATACTGCCACTTTGCCAATCCATCTTACTGGGGGTCTTCCTCTTTTTCTCTGACCCGCCACCTTAGTAAACATGATCTCCTTCTCCAGTGACTGTTCCCTCCTGACAATATGTCTGAAGTACGAGAGACGAGGTTGGCCATCCTGGCCTCCAAGGAGCACTCTGACTGTACTTCTTCCAACACAGACCTGTTGGTTCTTTTGGCAGCCCATGACACTGCAATAGCAGTAATCTAAGAGTAGATGCATGAATAGACACAGACTGAATGGGTACGGGAAGGCAAATGGGAGTATGTTGTTGTTGTTATGTGCCATGGAGTCAGTTCCGACACATAGCAACCCTGCCCAGGGTTTCCGAGGCTATAAATCTTTACGAGAGCAGAAAGCCTCCTCTTTCTCCCACGGAACAGCTGGTAGTTTCAAACTGCTGACCCTGAGGTTAGCAGCCCAATTCATAACAACAATGCTACCAGAGCTCCTAAGTGGGAAGTATACCCACAAGTATATATAGGTTTGACAGGCTATTTGTACATGGTACTCATCTTTGCTGAAAATATACTCATGAATGTAGGGGCAAATTATGAAAACTTCTTAGAACCTTCATCTAGAGTGAATGAATGGCTGGGCCTGGTGCCCCAGACCATTTTTACATCCTACACCATGGTCAATTAGCATAATTTAATTTACAAAGACAATGTGCTACATCCTACTTTGCTGAATAGTGACTGGGTCTTGAAAGCCCACAAGTGCCCATCTAAGGTGTAACTATTGATCTGTTCCTGAGAAGAGAAAGAAGTTTGATGAAAATCAAAGATACATAGAAATGTGAGCATCAGTCTCCATGCCTCTGAGGCCAGAAAATTAAATAGTGCCTGGCTACCAGTATCACCTGCTCTGCAGGTGATCGCATTAGAAGTTGTTGAATAGAGCGGGAGATAAATGTGGAACAAAACTTAAAATCATGAAAGATGCAGACTTACGTAAACTCAAGACTTTGGCCTTTTTAGTTACTCTTTAGGTCTGAAACTGAACTCATCCCTGTGACTCAATTTTCAGTCTATCACCTAGATTCATCCATGGCTAAGCTCTTGCCACATTTCATTACTCTTTTCTAATTATTGATTGAGGTACTCCTGTTTATAGTTAAGTGTGAAGACTGATTTGTCCACATGTGTTGTTCTGTGGGATGGAGTTGCAGGTGGGAAGAACAGATAGAAGGTACAGACTTGAGGCTGTAGACCAAGGTCTTGATTTTCTCATGGTGCCAGTGTGAAATTCCAAGGATCTGAGAATTATATGGAGTCCTGATGTGGTGCTGTAGGATAAGCACTTGATGGTAAGGTTGGTTTGAGCCTCAAGGACGGAGGTTCAAACTCACCAGCCGATGCTTAGAAACCCTATACAGGGTGGCTTTGATTCAGAGCCGACTTGATGACACTTAGCAACAGCATCAACAACAAGAATCATATATTTGAACATAGGTACTCAAGGCATTATTAAAGTATATTTTTCAAATAAGAGGGTATGAAGGGTATTGATTCCCTAGATTGGTTTGTAATGTTTAAATCTCAAATTGTGAGCTATGAATGTTTCCATCTATTCTCCAGTCCAGAAAAGTTAGGAAGGAGAAACTAGACACTGCTTTTATATAAATTTCATTTGTATATAGACACTGCTTTTTTTCCCCCATCACATTACCATTGGCCAAAACTGAGTTAACACTGTAAAATAGAATTAGCAAAATAAAACTTTGAAAATCATAAATTTAAGTTCAATTTAAAAGCTATGTATGAAATAATTTAAAGTTTACATACTAAAGTAAAAGCACCTATTTTCTGGTAAAGAACCTTAAACTATGCATTATTTGTCTTTTGAATTTCAGCTGTGATTACCCATTTTTATTTGGAACTGCTTATCACAAAAGCACTTACCCAAGAAGACTGCTTCAGACAAGTGTATTTTTCAAATCTGACACTGGAGGGTGCTCTTTACTTTAAAGAAGTGGGAAGAGTTTCCACTTCACCAAATACTCTGGTTTAATTGCTTTCAATAGATTGGTGCCCCTGGCATCTGTTTTCCTCTAATTCAACCTATTTCAAGATGTGCAAATTCAAAGCCTCTGGGAGCCAGGCAGGCAATGTAGAGGGAAGAAAGCAAGGTGTAAGAAAAATCAACAGTCAGAATGTAATAAAAATGTAGTTATTTTTACTGAACTATTGGCACTGTGTGTAATGCAACACAAGCATGTGTGATATTGGAAATTATGTTTTTAATCAGATTTTGAAAAATACAAACTGGAATGTAGGCATAATTAATTATTCATTTTCTTTCCATTATTCATAATTGTTCATTGGGAACTGGAAACCCATTACCTTTACATCTGCACCAAAAAATAAATGTCACAACTTAACATTTGGCAATATAATATATAATAGAGATTCTGGTTTGTATCCTTTAAATGGTTATAGTGTTTAATTTGACTGTTGTGTCAAGGAAATAATGTAGGCACTATTCACCAGAAATAGAAACTTTGCACAATGGTTTTTATATTTAGGATTTGATCAAACAATTAATTAACTCTCCCCTAATGTAAAGGAGCTCTGGTAGCGTAGTGGTTACGAATCGGGCTGTGAGCCTCAAGGTCAGCAGTTCGAAACTACCAGCGGTTCCGTGGTAGTTTCGGAAACCCTGTGTAGGGTCGCTATGAGTCGGTCGCTATGAGTTTCGGAAACCCTGTGTAGGGTCGCTATGAGTCGGAACCGACTCCACGGCACTTAACAACAATAACATTTCTGAGATATTTGTAGAAATCTGGTATTCTTATGATGGCATATTGTTTTTTTCAGCATTATATTGCTTTCCTGCTCAGTTATTCCTATTTGCAATTCTTCACCCTGATAATCAATACTAATTATAAAAATTAACCATGCTGGTAAATTTTCAGATTTTTATTTTCTGAATTAAATTTTCATTTCCTCAGTTGGGACATATAGTTCAATCTCTCCCTTTTGTTTTTGGAAATTGATTTCAGTAAATAGGATCATAATTTTGGATAAATACTCATGCATACTTCTCTGAGCACTAGTTGAAATATTCAAATGAGTTGTACTGTCAACAAAAAAAGGCTTAAGTTTTTTTTAAATCTATGATTTTGTTAGGAACTGAGGTTGAGATTGTTCATTGAATGGCATGGACGTGTTATCTTCTTTTACTTCTCGTGGGCAGCATATGACAAGTGTTGTTGTTGTTATTATTAAGGGTCGTCCAGTCAGTTCCGACCCACAGCGACGCTGTATAGGGTTTCCTAGGAGCAACTGGTGAGCTTGAACCGCCGACCTTGCGGTTCAGATGACTTTGCAGTCTAGCGCATTAATCCACAGCGCCACACCAGGACTCCATAGGACAAGTAAAACACCTAAAATTCATGTATAGTCGATTACCATACTTTGCATTTTACTTACCAAGTAAAGCACTGATGTCTTTGTAATTTGAAGCTTAGTTATTTATCTAGCATATGGTTTTAATTATCGAGTCTGTAATGTGTCCATTTCTAACTTTTTCGCACAGAATAATTTCCGGTTACGAGTTGGGCTGCTAACCTCAAGGTCAGCAGTTCGAAACTACCAGCAGTTCCACCGGGAGAAAGATGAAGCTTTCTGCTCCCGTAAAGATTTACAGCCTCGGAAACCCTATGCAGGGTCACTATGGGTTGGACTCGACTCCACAGCACACCACCGCCCACCAGTATTTCCGGTGAGTCATGTAATGATGAATTGCTTTTTTTTCTCATATCTCATGAACTTATTTTAATTTTATTTAACTTCAGTCTGAATTTGCATAGGAGCAATCGATGGTTTGTTCTACAGTCTGCCCCTGAGCTTGTTTTGGCTGATGATATTAAGCTTTTCCATCATCTCTTCCCACAGTTACAGTCAATCTGATTCCTGGTTATTCCATATGCATAGCCACCTTTGCTGTTGTTGTGCAAAATTGTATTATGCTATCTCTGGCATCATTTCTATCATTAAGACCATATTTTCTAATGACTACCAATCCCTCTAGGTTTCTACCCTTCACATTTCAAACATCATTAATTATTGATGCATCTTGATTGCATGTTTGATCAAGAAATTGGTAGAGTTTTTCAATTTCATCATCACTGACTTTAGCGGTTGGTGCATAAATTTGGATTATAGTGTTATTAACTGATATAACTTGTATGAGATATATGAATAAGAGACACACAAGTGAGTTCAACTGAGAACAGCTAAGCAGGACCCAAACCTGAAGAACAACACATCTGAACATGGCCCAAGCTGAAATGCTGTAGGATCATGAAATAAATGAATAATTCTTGTTTGAAGTCACTAAATTTGGGACAAATTGTTAGCAGAGTTAGTAACTGAAGTGACTTTTCAAAATACACTGTTGGCAAAATCAAGTTTTTACTACCATCTTAATTCTTAATGAATGAAATAAACATAATAATCTAGGCAGTATTGTTTATGTTTGTATTCTTATCAGTTGCAATAGAAAAATGCCGTCAATTAGCTAAATTTTTTACACACTTATTCTTTCAGTTTGAAGTCATATTTTCAACTTCTGGAATGTCAGCTAACACTCAATTTTGATCAGGAGAAGAACTGTTCCTTAAGATTTCCAAGGCTATAAATCTTTATGGGAATAGAAAGTCTCATCTTTCTCCCACAGAGTGACTGATGTTAATAAACATTCTTTTTGTATGCGGTTAAGTAAAAAAAAGTATTGCTACTAGGGTTCTACTTCATGTATGCACAGGTTTGTTCCAAACAAAACATGTCTAAACATGTATCATCTATCAGTGGATGGTTGCAGACGAGTTCTTTTAATAGTATACTTGTCTAAGTCTTGTTAGAGTGCTTTCCAAAAAATGGTACAAACAAAGCAGTGACTTCCAAGGGGATCAGCTGGACTAGTTAAATCCAAAGCAAAGAAATCAGTTCAGAAGACGATTTTTTCAGATTCCTTGATAGGAGAATTAACCTCAATAGATTTTCTTTTGAAGTACGGGACGTATAGGACGATCAAAGCGGTTTATTAGAAAGAAGTTTTGGTGTCTTTATTTTTTAGATCTCAGTATTTTATTCAAGTTTTATTTTGTTGTTGTTGTTAAGTGCTGTCGAGTCGGTTCCGACCCACAGGGAGCCTGTATAGGGTTTCCAAGGAGGAGCTGGTGAGCCTGAACTGCTGATCCTGCAGTTCAAAAGGCTTTGCAATCTGGCTTATTAACCCACAGAGCCACACCAGGACTCCTAAGTTTTATTTTGTTGTTGTTAAGTGCTGTCGAGTTGGTTCCGACCCATAACGACCCTGTATAGTGTTTCCAAGGAGCAGCTGGTGAGCTTGAACCACTGACCTTGCAATTCAAAGTGATGTTAATTACAATATTTGAAGGGGAGGATTGAATTTCATACAAAATGGAAGAATTTGAATTGTGCCTATTAAATGGCTAAAAAATATGTTAAGTGATGAGTACAACTGAAGTCCAGCTTAGATTGTAAGTGCTGTCACCAAGTGATTATAGTAAGAGAGCCCCTTCCCAGCTTGCAGCTAGAGTTCTTGGAGTATTTCATACTCTGGTGCAAGGCACAAAACCACACAGGAGCAGGAATTCAAGTCCTGGATATTGGCTTCATCTCATCCACCCTCACCACCCCAAAATGGCACACACAAAAATTACTTACCACACCCTATAGACTACTTTGGATATGGAGAGGAGATGGACTGGGGTGGAAACAGGTCATAAAAATCTGTCTAAAATGTCCCTTTCAGATGAGTTTGTACACACCCCCAAGCAAGGAGCTTCTTCTCATTTAAGGTTAGGAAAGCAAGGTTCAATTCTCAGTAAATCATTCATTCATTCATTTACTCAATATAAATTTACAAAGTGCTTCCAATTGTCTCCATTTCTAGACAAAAAAAAAAAAGGCATCTGACATCTCTAGAGGGACCACAAAATTCCCCTCAAAGTCTACAGCTGAAAGAGTCTTCTGGAACTGGGTTTCTTCTATACCTCTGAAAGGATAGCACTTTAACGCTGAATCATTTTAACTTGGAGGTCTGACATGATATTGAGCACTGTTTGCATCCCAGACACACAACATGAAAACGTACACTACAATTCTGAAGGTAGTTGTGCTGCAAATCCTTTAAATAGTTGCACAGTATTCACTCACGTTTGAAATTCCAGTCCTAGACCAAGCTTGTGGCCACCAGCATTGACATTCTTCCCATCTAGCAGAGCTGACAATGTCAGTTTGATACCTGGCTTTAGGGTCTGAGTTTATCCTAAACTTACCAGGCAGGAATTATTCCCTTTTGTTGAGAAGCAGGTGTCAGGGTCCATCTGATATTTGGCTCTGATTCTGAAGTGAGTGTTACTATTACCTGCTGTCCAGGTGAGACTGACAGGAGTCTCCTACTTCTTAGTCACCTTCTGGTAAATGGAGCCATCAAACTTGTCCCATCATTCATATTAGTCTGAAGCTGAAATGTATCCATCTTGAGCCCAACCACAATGTTGTTCTGAGTCACTCAGGACTTGACAGTCTCAAAATTCATCTGGTAGCCTACAGCCAACCCTTATAACCGCACAACAGCAATCTGGATGGAAAGCCTGGTAATGTCAAAATCCACATTGATGTGCTCTCACTTATGCCCTAGCTTGATTTTAGCATTCCCCTCCCCACCCCCACCCCCCAGTGTTAGGTAAGAAGAATAAGTCAAAGGTCAATTTAAGTCCCTGTGTAAACTCGTCCTCCACAGTAATCTCAGTGCCTAGCATATTATCAGTGTTCCAGTTCTTCGTAAATGCCAATGCATATTCGGTCCATCTGTACTTGGCTTTCAGACTGCCTGTCACTTTGGTGGTCTCAGTGTTGGTTGACGCTGAGCTTGAAAAATCCTGTCCATTCTCAGATTTTGTTTTCAAATCAAGTTTTATTAAGTCAAATCCATAGTCCTTGGTGAAGACATCCCTTGCAGATTTGCCAAGGTTAATGTATGTGGGAGGCAGTAGCAGCAGAGGATGACAGAAGTTTAAGAAACTTGAAAACTGCATTGGTGGGAAATAAGCCATGATCGTTGCTCTAAGAAAGGATTGTTTTCTATCCTGGTGTGACACTGTAGGATCAGCATTGGAATTCAAACTGCAAGGTCAGCAGTTCAAAACCACCAGCTGCTCCTCAAAAAGTATACAGGGTTGTTATGAGTTGGAACTGATTCTACAGCACTTAACAATAACAACAGTGGCCCAGTGCTAAGCATAGGGCTGCTAATCATAAGGTTGTGTCTGTAGGACTTACACTGTCGGTGTGAACCTACAGCGCCACATCTACCTACTTCTTTGAAAGTATCAAGGACTATTCTCTAAGAATTTCATTGGGAAACTTTACCCCAGCTATCATACAGCCTTGATTTTACCCCTCCAAATATCATTTTAATCTCCAAATTTAAAAAAAACTTGGAAAATGAACATAATTTGAGTCCCATGTGGATGCTAAAACTGCCTTTTTGATGGGGTATAAATTTAAAAGCACAGAATTATATGGGGAAAGAGTTAGAGGAATGGAAACAACAACTTTACAAGTGTATGATCCTAGATGAAGGATATATTGACAAACAATAAATTCACATTTTGATATTTTTGTTTAATAAAAGATTTTGTGATTTTGTAGCAGTAGTTTTTGGCTTATCCTTGCAGGTTTGACCTCTGATTTTTTATGCTTTGAAAAATTTTATTTTATTTAATACATAACTGTATTTTATAGTTGTTATTGTGCAAGTGCCATTGAGTCGATTTTGACCCATAGCGACCCTGTATAAGTGCTTCCAAGGAGCAGCTGATGAGCTTGAACCACCAACCTTGTAATTTAAATGACTTTGCATTCTGACGCATTAGCCCACAGTACCACAGCAGGACTAGTAGCAATACTTAAACTATGAATACTAAAATAATGAAGCTCAGTTATTTTTATTTTTCAGCCCATTAAGTTCTCCAACATGTATCCTTATCCTGCCATAACTCTTGCTCTAATTTGTCCCAGAGTGGTGCCTTTATTTGTATTCAGTCTTGAAGATACACATTTTGGTATATTTATGAGACAGATTCAAAAAGTTCATAGAAAATGCAATTAAGAGACAATGGAATTTTTAAACAAAGTTTTTGAAACCCTTTTGTATGTGTATACAAATGAATTGTTGTTAATATGCTGTTGATTCCACTGAGTAGATTTCACCTCAATGCAATAGTACATGACAGAGTAGAACTGCTCTCTAATGTTTCCGAGGCTTTAAATTTTTACAGGAGTACACTGTTTCTTTGGTGGGTTTGGACTGCCAAACTTATGATTAGCAGCCCAATGCTTAGCACTGGGCCACTGTTGTTATTGTTAAGTGCCGTAGAATCAGTTCCAACTCATAACAACCCTGTATACTTTTTGAGGAGCAGCTGGTGGTTTATGAACTGTTGACCTTGCAGTTTGAATTCCAGTGCTGATCCTACAGTGGCACACCATGAGTCTCCACTGGGCCCCTAGAACTCTCTCTATATATGTGGCTGCTAACAATAAGGTTTTGGTTCAAACCTATCAGTCACTCCATGGGAGAAAGATGCAAGTTTCTGTTTGCTTGGCCTTGGAAACCCTAAGGAGCAGTTCTACTTTGCTCTATGGGGTTGCTATGAGTCAGAATACAGGGTCTCTAATGAGTCAAAACTGATTCAGTGGCACGTGACAACAACTTGTCTCTCAGTTTGCCTTTCTGTGGTGGATTGGATGTTGCTGTGATGCTGGAAGGTGTGCCACTTGTTTGCTAAATATCAGCAGGGTCACCCATGGTGAACAGGTTTCAACAGACTATCCAGACTAAGACTAGGAATAAGGAGAGGCAGACTACCTCTGAATGGTTAGCCATTGAAAATGTTATGAATAACAGCAATAGAATATTGCCTGATGATTGTTGTTGTTGTTGTCAAGTGCCGTCGAGTCAATTCTGACCTATAGTGACCCTGTATAGGGTTTCCAAGGAGCATCTAGTGAGCTTGAACCTTGCAGTTCAAACGGCTTTGCAGTCTGGCGCATTAACCCACAGCGCCACACCAAGCTTGAAGATTACACCAGAAGATTGTCAGCTATAGTGCCAGAAGATGAGTCCCTCATGCTGGAAGGCACTCAAAATATGACAGGTGAAGAACTGCCTTCTCAAAGTAGAGTTGAATATAATTACATGAATAAAGGAAAGCTTTGAGGGCCTTATTTGCTGATGAGTCACAACTCAAAATGAGAAGAAACCACTACAAATATCCATTAAAAATCAGAATTTCAAATGTATGAAATATGAATCTAGTAAAATTAGAAGTTGTAAAATATGAAATGGAATGCATAAAGATCATCATTCTGGGCATCAGTGAGTTGAAATGGACTGATATTGACTATTTTGAATCTGGGAATCACACTGTTTACTATGGAGGGAATGACAAATTCAAGAGTTGCATTCATAACCAAAAAGAACATTTCAAGATCTATCTTGAAGTACAATGCTGTCTGTAATAGGATAATATGCTTACAAGGAAGACTAGCCTATATCACTATTCAAATTTATGCTCTAACAACTAAAGTCAATGACGGTGAAATGAAAGAATTCTACCTATTTCTTCAGCTGGAAATTGATCAAACTTGCAATCAAGATCCATTGTGATAACTGGTGATTGGAGTGTGAACAATGAAAACAAAGAGGAAGGCTCAGTATTGAAAAATATCACCTTAGTGATAGAAACTATGCTCTAGATTACATGATAGAATTTTGCAAGACCAATGACTTATTCATTGCAAAAATATTTTTTAACCAATACAAAAGACCTTCCAGATGGAATAAACAGGAATCAAATTGACTACATCTGTGGGAAGAGAGGGTGGAGAAGCTCAATATCATCAGCCAAAACAAGTCCAGGACAGACTGTGGAAAAGAAAAGCAATTGTTCATATGTAAGTTCAGGCTGAAGCTGCAGAGCCAAAATACGACTGTGAATATATCCCAACTGAGTTTAGAGACCATCTCAAGAAAAGATTTGACACATTAGTGACTGAAGAATAGAAGAACTGTGGGATGGCTTCAAGAACAGCATACAGGAAGAAATTTTTTTAAAAGTTCATTAAAAAGGCAAGAAAAAAAAAAAAAGACAAAAATGGATACCAGAAGAGACTTTGAAAATTGCTTTTAAGTGAAGAAAAATTAGAGAGAATGGAAGAAATGAGGAAGTAAAAAAAAAAAAACTGAACCAAAATTGCAAAGGACAGTGCAAAAAGACAAACTAATGTATTACAATGAAATGTGCAAAGAACTAGAATTAGAATATCAAAAGGGAAGAACATGCTCAGGATTTCTCAAGCTGAAAGAACTGAAGAGAAAATTGAAGCCTCCAGTTGCAATATTAAATAATTCTATGGGCGGAATATGTGATTGCCAGATAATACGTCTAGTGTGACGCTATAGGATAAGTACAGGACTACAAGGTCAGTGAATTGCAAGGTCAGCAGTTCAAACTCACCAGCTGCTTCTTGGAAACCCTATACTGAGTCTCTATGAATTGGAACCAACTCGACAGCACTTAACAACAATCGGCAAACTATTGAAGGATTCAGAAAGCATCAGAAGATGCTTTGTAAGGAATTCAAAATCTCTGTACCAAAAACAAATGCTCAGTACTCAATCATTTATAGAGATAGCATATGATTAACCAATAGTACTGAAGGAAGAAGTCAACGCTGTACTGAAGGCATTAGCCAAAAGAAAGGCTCCAAGAACTGACAAAATGAATATAAATTGAAATCTGTCAACAAACTGATGCAGCATTGGAGGCTCTCACTCATCTATATTAAGACATTTGGAAGACAGCTACCTGGACAACCAACGGGATCCATATTTGTGCCCATTACAAAAAGAGGTGACCCAATAGAATGTGGAATTCTTCTAACAATATCGTTAGTATTACATTCAAGTAACATTTTGGTGAAGATAATTCAAAAACAGATGCAACAGTACATCTACAGGGAAATGCCAGAAATTCAAGCAGTATTGAGAAGAGAATGTGGAGTAAAGGACATCATTGCTACCATCAAATGGATCTTGGCTGAAAGCAGAGAGATGTTTACTTGTGTTTTATTGATGGTGCAAAGTCTTTCAACTGTGTGGTTAATGACAAATGTATGGTAATTGTGAAGAATGGATATTCCAGAACACTTAATTGTGCTCATGAGGAACCTGTGCATATAGACCAAGAGGCAGTTGCTGGAACAAAACACAGGGACAATGAATGGTTTTAAATCAGGAAAGTTCTGAACCACAGTTGTATTCTTTCAGCATACTTATTCAGTTTATATGCTTAGAAAATAATCAAGAAGTTGAAGAAGAACATGGCATCAGGATTGGAGGAAGAGTCATTAACAAACAACCTTTGATATGCAGATGATACAACTTTGCTTGCCAGAAGAGAAGATAACTCAAAATACTTACTGATGAAGACCAGAGACTTCGGTATGGAAAGTGCAAAAAATGTCAGTTTGAGGACTAATGGTGCACTTGACCTAAGTCATGGTATTTTCATTTGTCTCATATACATGTGAAAGTTGGAATATGAACAAGGAAGAACGTGAAAGAATCGATGTCACATGCAACTCTCTTCTTAAGTCTACTGGGAGTAAAACTTTTTCCCATTTGAGGTGGCAAATTGCACCTGTCACTTAGTTTCAGTACTGGGGAGACAACAGGGAGTGGTAAAGACTGTGATCAATTGGAGAACACATGCTCCATTCAAGAATATTATTATGAGGTCTAAAGATCTGCTTTTTCCTGATCTTCCAACTTTTTAAGAGAAACTCAATACTTATATTTTTATGTGAAATATCCGGATTTATAAATTGCAACTAACTTAAAAATAAATATAAACACTGTGTGTGCCAACAGTGTTAATTAAATGAATATGTGTATGTAGAAATTTTATATTTCCTCTAAGGCCAATGAACAAAGTGGCACCCTTATTCTCAATTCTTTTGATCTAGTTCCTGACAATTAGATTGAGTTTCTGCCTTGAAGAACTCCAGAATAAAAACAAACATAGTAAGAGCCCAGCATAAGTATTTGGTTGCCAGTGCTGGCTTAAGGTTATTTTGGTTGGTGGGAATTAAGGATGGTATGAGTTAAGAAAGAAACAAAAAGAAATGGATTCTTCCGTGTGATTATTAACTCATTCTGTCAACTATATTGTTTTATAAGGATCACAAAGCACATCTAATTAAAAAAAAAAAGTCAATTTCAGAGTAGAAATTAAAGAGTCAAGTCTTTGGCTGATCAATCATAGAAGTCTGTGAATGGAACATACAGAATCCAGGAACTGTGAGATTCATGCTTTTTCTGTATCCTAGGATTTTCCAGACAGGAAAAGAACAAAGTGTGCATAGGTGTGTGTGATTGTAGTGATGAGATATGGAGTATTTCAGCATACCATATACAAATAATTTCAGTTATCTTTGGGGCTGAGACTAGCCAGCACTTGGTACTCTTGGGAAGATAGTGGAATATAAATAGTATCACTGACTTGGAAAATCTTGATGCCCTAAAACTGGTGTCAGGTTTGTAGTTATTGAGGTTCCTGTGAGGTTAGGATGAAAAATGTGTAGGAAGTATTTGTCTGAAGAAACAGATCCCCATAGATGTGCTCTGAAACATAAGAAAGGAAATGAGGGCATAGGACTGACTCATCAGATGTCTAGGATCTTGTCTTTAGTGGATTCTTGTGTATGGGTGTATGTATGCATGTTTAAATGTTTTGGGTACAATACACTCTTCCTATTAACACTTTAATTTATTTCTAGGTGAACTTACCTGATGTATGGTCTGGGTATAAAGTAGTGCATTCTCTCATTACAAAAGTTGAAGCAGCAAGATTCTTCTATTCCCCAGTTAGAGGATGAACATAAGACTTAGGCTTTCTCAGACAGATCTCTATCCAGGGACTTGGTAATTTGAGTTAGTGACACAAGGCTTTGAGTCATTATTGTGGATGGGTTAATGTGTGGACCATACTGTTTCTGAACCATACCATGGCATTTGCTATTGTTTTCTACTGCTTGAGCTTCCAAACTCTCTTACTCAAAGCCTGGGACTACAATTTCCACTGATATCCTTCCAAGAATCTATCTCCTTTCAAAGAGTCAGGATTAGTTTCTATTGCTAGACCCAAGAATCCTGACTGAAATAGTCTCTAAAACTTGGAAGATGATACAGGCTTTCTTCAGGGTACTACTCCCATGGTTAGAAGTTCTATACATATATGTACCTGTGCTTGAGATCCAGTGTGAAAAAATATCATGGCAGCAACACAAGTAAAAATTACTAGCTATCTACTGACAAGTTATTTTTGAATTGTCTATAAAGGAAGCTATTTCCCATAATGATGGTAATAACAGTGATGGTAATATTAAAATGTCCATTTTATTGTATACCTTCTTGGCAACAGGTATGTCTTATAAGCAGCTCATTCAATTTTCCAACACCCAATGAGACTATTCTTATTTTATAGATAAGATTACTGATGTGCAGAGAAGATAATACGCTTCTAAAGTCAGACAACTGCTAAATGGCAGTCAGAATTCTTATCTAGTCCCTCATTTTTTGCTCTGTCTTTGAAAAACAGAAGAAGAGGATATTCCAAAATGAATCTAATGGACCTCGTGTCCTTATGCTTAAGTCTCTGCAATGAATCTTTCCAACCAGCTATCCTCAGACCTACATCTTGCTTTTAGATATGTTTTATCCTCTGATAGGCACACATCAGGAATTTTAGGACTAAAGCACAATGCTCTTACTCTAAATGTGTCCTCTGTGCGTGTGAAACTAGATTGCCCTTTGAGACTCTACTTCACCCAGGGCACTTCATTGTTTTCCGTGCTCTCACTTCTCCCTCGGCTCCTACCCTCTCCGCCTTATGGACTCCTTCTCTCTTTCTTCTTCACCTTCTTCCTCCTATAACTTCTTCTTTGTCTTCTTTATCTACGGTCTCTGTGCATGGCATTTGTATTATTTCTGAAGCAACCAGGGGATATTTTGACCCATTATTTTTCAAGATTTATTTTTTCCCTTTGTTTTCAGAACTATACCTGTCTTAGTTATCTAGTGGTGCTAGAACAGAAATACCACAAGCGAATAACTTTAACAAACAGAAATTTATTCTCTCATAGTTTAGAAGATTAGAAGTCCGAATTCAGAGTGCCAGCTCAGGAGAAAGGTCTTTTTCTCCTTTCAGCATCTTGAGGTCCAGCATTCCTTGAAGATCCCCATGTATTTTGTCATTAGTTTTTCTCTGTATCTAGGAGTTTCACAATACAGGGACCCCAGATCCAAAGAACACACTGCACTCCTGATATTTCTTTCTTGGTGATGTTAAATCTCTTTCTCTGCTTACTTCTCTTTCCTTTTATCTTTGTTAAGTAAAAGGTGTTGAAGACAACACTCCAGTAAAATTTCCCTCATATCAGATCAGGGCTGTGATGAAATTCAGGGTGATACATCCCACCCTTAATCCTCTTATTGATTTACCACATCAGATCATATCATGGATGATCATTAAATAACTCCCATATTACATCATTATATAACAGCCAAACCACAGAGAATCATGGTACATTCAAACTAATACATACTTGGGGCGGGGGCCAGACACATTTCAATCCATGAAACACCTAGAATCTAGTCAGCCTATAAAAATTTCTGGCAACTTCACAAGAACCTAAATTTTTTTCTGCAATAAGGGCAAAGGGGCTGATGGTGGTATATGGTTGGATGTGGGGGTGAGGATGAGGAGAATAGGAACAGTTTGTGCTATTTGGTACGTTAGGGACTCTGACAATTCTGATGTAAAAGAAGAAGAGAGGCCTGTCTCTGCCTTTAAGGACACTTGTAGTAAATTGTCCTGCAAAGTTAGATTCATATTCATCTCACTTATTTTACACTTATTGCACAAAAGCCTTATTTTACAACTATTTGAAATTTCTAAGAGTATGGATTACTTATGGAATTAGAATTGGTAGCTATGCAAAATGTTCTAGAAGAATATTCACTATGTTCTTTTTCAACCTGCTTGAAAGAAAAAAAGTTTTTCTTTTTCTTTGAAATTGATGTCAAGTTGCAAGTCAATAGAGAAACTCTATCAAGAATTGTTTGCTTGTATTTTTTGAAAGGGGGAGTAGAGTATACTGAGTAAGGAAGGGGGTTCATTTGCTAGAACCATAATGGCTATAGGATAATTTTTCATATAATTAAACTCCATTAATATGCTACAGCTATATTTATGTAGCATATATAGATATGCTAGAAACATACCATTAATGCAAAGACTGATCTCAATATTTTATTGTCACTAGTTTCATTATTCCAGTTAGGAATTACTTTATTAGTATGTTTAATTTGTTTACATTAGTATGTTTAATTTATTACACTCATCTTATGAGGCAGATCATAAAGATATATATGATCATTGAAATGAAAGTATAAATAGATCATATATGTAGGGAATAGGAAGTAGAATTAGAACATGGACACATATTCTAGAAAGTTCTGTATAATATATAAAGTGTATTGGTTTTGATTTTGGTGCTGTAGGATAAGCAATAGACTGCTAAGCAAAAGGTCTGCAGTTCAAACCCACCAGCCACTCCTTGAAAAACTTATACAGACAGGGTCACTAAGAGTTGAAACTGACTCAATGACACTTAATAACAACAATATTAGCTTTGGTTTTCTTTTGACCAAAACAAAGCAGGAAAGGCAATTAATGATAGGATCTGCTGTTTAGAGATGGTGTTAAGGATAGTTGAATCTTGTTCTAGCATGAAGATTAACAATTACTGACAGGGACTCTGATTTTTGATGAGCATGATTGTATCTAAGGAACCCTGGTGGCACTGTGGATTAGGTGTTAAGCTGCTAACTGCAAAGCCAGTGGTTCAAATCCATCTGATGTTCTGTGAGAGAAAGACCAGGCTGTCTGTGTCCATAAAGATTTACAATCTCAGAAACTCTCTGTAGGATTGCTATGAGTCAGAATTGACCCAACGACAGTAGGTATGGTTTGGTGGTTTTGTTGATTGGGTTTATATCTATTTGTCACAATTCAACCCAGGGATTATAGTCAAGTCTCCTCTGAAGCAGGTCTGAGGACAGCCTAAGTTTCCTACTCAAGTCTCTTGCTCATGTGAGGACAGCATGTTCCAACTCACATGGGTCCCATCTGAAGCCTTGGTGCTCTGAGTTGAGGCCCTGGGCTATGCTGGTATAACAGTCCATCTTAGCATGGGATGAGTGAAGCACACCAGTGAGGAGAATTGTGAAGATGGCTCTAACAGGCAATCCCTGGTCCTTGAAGAAAATGTAAGCTCTGGGTCATAAACAGTTCATACAAACTAGATAGTCTCATAATTTTCTTTTGCATCATCATGGACCACTGCTTTAACCTCTGCCCTTCCCTGTGAGTCCTTGGCAAGTAATTTTCCCCCTTAGAACAGGTGCTCTTGCGGGAAAGGTACACAGGTAGCTTGGTCCAGACCCTCATAAACCAAAATGTCCACAATTTCTTACTTACTGTAGCTCCCTCTCAATCCCTTTGATTTCTGTCCTGCTGGGGCTCCTAGGGGCTGCCTCTTAACCTCAGAATAGATAACTGACAAATCCTAAAAAGGAAAAAGCTCATGAAGAGAAAGGAAAGTAACATTTACTTGAGGGCCCTCTGTGCCCAGTACACTGATCTAGCTGCTACACTTAAGAATAAGGAATCTTGGGGAGAATCATATAGGGACTCAGACTCACCTTGCTTTTTGGATGCATTTGTGAGTGCCCTGTTGGGAAAGAAAGACAAGGAAGCAGTGAACAACAAAGAGCCATTACAGCCTTGTCCATAACCTCCATCCACCAAGGCTTAACTTCTTTCCCAGGACAGGGCATAGACCCCAGTAACAGCAGGCTCAGAGAGAGACACAAGCAAAAGAGACTGCATTCTCTCCAGATGTGCAGGGTGATGCTCACTGTCAGGGCTGAGGTAGCAGCAGTCACAGCCCTGAAGGGCTCTGCCAGCAATAGCTCTCCTCACTTAGCTCCAGTAAAGAGGCCATAAGAGCCAGAAACTCCCCAAAGCTTACCTTCCCCATATTGTCTCTGACAGGGTCTCAAAACCTGGGAGTAAATCACATCCTGATACACTGTATTCACTGAAAGAGAAGGCAAGGTCAGGCAGAAGATGGTGGCCAACGGCTTGCACAGGTACTTCTTCGAAAGGCCATAAGTATGCTGTTGTTTTTGTTAGTTCTTGAGTTAATTCTGATTAATGGCACCCCCATAAGTAGCAGAGTACAGCTGCTCACTAGGGGTTTCAAGGCTGTACCTTTTTGGAAACAGATAGTCAAGCCTGTCTTCCAACTCACTTCTATGTGTAGGTTCAAACTGCCAACTTTCCAGTTAGTAGTTGAACACTTAAATTTATTTGCACCACTCTGAGACATAACTATCTTAACACCTCCCAAAGAAGCCTCTGCAGTACCTGTGGTATCAAGCAAACCCCTACAAGCCTTATCTCTGGACTTGTTATCTCCACTTTCTCCCTTCCCCGCCTGGTTCAGTTGTGAAGCCCATACCTAATAGTAGTGCTCACCATTGCTGTACACAGGTTCCAGTTGCTCTGCTGGGTCCGATGAGTTAGAGTGGGCTTGGTCTTCAGAGCCCGGGAAAGTTCCTACAGAGCACAGAAATATTTGCAGTTGAGCCCAAAAGAGGAGAATAAAGGTTGGTGAGAGGACTGAGGGGTAGACAGGATTTCAGGCAATTCAGTACCCAGAAAGGTGCAGGGATTTGCAAGGTTGGTAGCCTGGTGCCTGATATTGCCATGCACTAGGACCATCAGAGGCAATGCCTGAGGCCTGACATGGCTAAGAGGGATCTAGGTTGGGACATCTGAGTTAAATCCCAAGAAAATAAACAACCTGGTTGAACATTTTCATTAACAACATCTCTCATGATCATTTCCTTCAAAGGTATAGCTTATAAAAGAATCTATCATCTTGGGCTAATGTTCTAGAAATGATACTTAACTTTCAGCAATACATAATTTAATCGGGGAAATAAATAAAATTTGGAATTCAAACATTCAAAACCTTTGTATTCTCTGATATGCTTCAAATTTATATCAACAAATTTAAAGGGGCTCTGGAATTCACTTTCCATATATACTGCTGTTGGTCAAAGTGGTTCAGAAGAAGATGCAAACTCTGATTGAGAGAAAGTCTTAGACACATAGGTTGAATGCGGTTTTGAAGAGAGAAAAAAAAAAAAAAAGAATGTATGAGTATTTAAATGAGCATATGTTATCATCATTATAAGGTTTGGCTATATATTCAATGCAGTATTTCTCTTTTGTACCCCCATAATATTGTCTTAAATGTATGTCTTGGTACAGACTGCTGGGTTCCAAACTAGACTTTGTCACATACCAGCTGTATGTCCTGGGCTAAGTTACTCACCATCTGTATGCCTGATTTCCACATAGGTAAGCAATACTCTGTAATGCATTAACATTCTGCCTCTGAGTTGGTTCTGACTCATAACAACCCTTCAGAGGGTCTCCAAGGTTGTAAGTCTTTACAGAAGTAGACAGCCTCTTCTTCTTCCCAAGGAGCAGCTGACAGGTTTGAACTGCTGATTTTGTAGTTAGCAGTTCAGTGTTTATCCTACAGCTCCAACAGAACTCTTTAAACAATACTCTATACAATCAGTTAAGAGACACAAAAAACTTAAAACAGTGGCTGATAAATAGTAGGTGCTTTGCTAAAGATTGATTATTATTATTAGGAAACATAACATTTTGTTATTTTTGAAAGTTGAGTTGGAAGGGCTTTCAGTGAAATCATCTCAGGAATAGTGATACTGGAACTCAAATTCAAAGAAGTAGGAGTTAGGAAGGGGATTTTTGTTGTTGTTAAGCACCATCTAGTCGGTTCCGACTTATAGAGATTTTATGCACAATAGAAGGAAACACTGCCCGGTCCTGTGCCATCCTCACAATTGTTTTTACATTTGAGTCACTTTGTCAATTCATCTCCTCTTTTTCACTGACCCTCTACTTTTCAAAGCATGATGTCTTTGTCCAGGGACTGACCCCTCCTTATAATATGCCCAAAGGTGGTGTTGTTTAGTGCCATTGAGTTGGTTTCAACTCATAGAGACCATATATAGGGTTTCCAAGGAGCAGCTGGTGGGTTCGGACCGCCAACCTTGTGGTTAGTAGTCCAGTGTCTATCCTATAGCACCATACCAGGACTCCTATGCCCAAAGTATTAGAGACTAAGTCTTACCATCCTAGATTGTAAGGAGCATTCTGACTGCATTTCTTCCAAGACAGAGCTGTTTGTTCTTCCAGCAGGCAGTCCTTGGTACTTTCAACATTCTTCACCAACACCATAATTCAAATGCATCATTCTTCTACAGTCTTCTTTATTCATCATTCAACTTTCACATGCATATGAGGTGACTGAAAATACCATGACTTGTCCTCAAATTGATGTCTTTGCTCTTGAATACTTTAAAGAGATCTTTTGCAGCAGATTTGCTTAATGCAATATATCATCTTGGCTACTGCTTCCAAAAATGTTGATTGTGAATCTAAGCAAAATGACAGCTTCAATCTTTTGTCTGTTTATCATGATGGTATTTATTGGCCCAGTGGTGATGATTTTTGCCCTGTTTACATTGAGGAGTAATCCAAACTGAAGGCTGTAGTCTTTGAATTTCATCATTAAGTATTTTAAGTCATTTGTGCTTCCAGAAAGCAAGGTTGTATAATCTTCATATCACAGATTGCTATGAGTATCCCTTCATTCCTGGTGCCACATTCTTCTTTATATAATCCAGCTTCTTGAATTATTTGACCAGCATAAAGATTGAGTAAGTATGGTGAAAGGATACAACCCTGGTGCACAACTTTCCTGATTTTAACCATTCAGCATCCCCTTATTCTGTTCTAACAACTGTCTTTTGTTCTATATACAGGTTCCTTTGAGTATAATTAAGTATTCAAGAATACCCATCCTTTGAATGGTGATCCATAGCTTATCATTATCCACAGAGCTGAAAGCCATTGCATAATCAAGAAAGCATGAGTAAATATCTTTATGATATTCTCTGCTTTCAGCAAAGATCCATTTGATATCAGTAGTGATATCCTTCATTCCACATTCACTTCTGAAACCAGCTTGAATATCTGGTAGTTCCCTGTCTATGTACTGTTGCCATTGTTTTTAAAATTATTTTAAGCAAAATTTTACTTGAAAGTCACATTAATATTATTGTTGGATGATTTCTGCATCTCACTGGGTCACCTCTTTTTAGAATGGGCAGAAATATGAATCTTTTCCAATCATTTGGCCAGGTACCTCCCTTCCAAATTTCTTGGCATAGAAGAGTGAGAACTTCCAGTTCTGCATCAGTTTATTGAAATATTTCAATTTGTGCTCCATAAATTCCTGAAGCCTTGTTTTTCATGGATGCTTTCAGTGCAGCTTGAATTCCATCCTTTAGTATTACTGGTTCTTTATCATATGCTACCTCTTAAAATGATGGAGTATTGACCATTTTCTTGGTCCAGTGACTGTATTCCTTCCATCTTCTTTTGATGCTTTATTCATCCTTCAATACTTTTCCCATGTAGTTGTTGTTGTTAAATGCCATTGAGTAGGTACTTCCAACTCATCGTGACTGTATAGGGTTTCTGAGAAGTGGCTGGTGGGTTGTAACAACTGGCCTTGAACTTAGCAGTCCAGTACTTATCCTACAGCACCACACCAGGCCTCCATGTACAAATACCTTTTTAAGCAACATAACAGACAACTATACACATGGATCGCATCAGATGGAATACACTGGAATCAAAATGACTGCATCTGTGGAAAGAGATGGTAAAGAAGCTCAAAAGAAGGTAAACAGGCAGACTGTGGATCAGACCATCAGTTGTTCCTATGCAAGTTCTTCCTGCATGATATTTTGATGCTATCCCACAACTTTTCTGGTCTCCCGTCATTAGTGTTTAATGCATCAAATCTGTTTTTGAGATTATGTTTTCCCATAAAATTTGCTAGTATTGCAACTCAAGATTTGAATTTTTTCTTCAGTTCTTTCAGCTTGAGAAATGCTGAGTGCATCCTTCCCTTTTGGGTGTCTAACTCCATGTCTTTGTACATTCCACTATCATACTTTGCTTTGTCTTCCCAAGCTGCCCTTTGAAATTTTCTCTTCAGTTCTTGTGCTTCATCATTTCTTCCATTTGATTTAGCTTCTTTATGCTCTAAGGCAAGTTTCAGAGTCTCTTAGAGAATCTATTTTGGTCTTTTCTTTCTTTATAATGCTATTTTACTGTCTTCCTATATGATGTTCTTGATGCCTTCCCACCTCTTTTCTTTAATGTCATTATTAGTGTCTAACACATCAAATCTGTTCTTGAGATGGTCTTCAAAATTCAGTTGGGATATATTGAAGGTCATATTTTGATGCTCATGGACTTGGTTTCCTGAACTTACATATGAGCAATTGATGGTCTGTTCCACAATCTTCCTCCTTGCCTTGTTTTGACTGATGATTACTGAGTTTCTCTAACCTTTCTTCCCACAAATGCAATCAATTTGATTCCTCTGAATGCTGGCTGATGAGATCCATGTATACCATTGCCTTTTATGTTGCTTTAAAAATGTATTTGCAATGAATAGATAAGTTATTAGTCCTGCAAAATTCTATCATATGATCTCCAGCATCATTTCTATCACCATGTCACAGGAATTCTGCTCCAGGAAGGTTCCCTTTGAATTCAGAGAGACCAAAAAAACTGCAAGGGGTGTCAAGAAGGAGATTCATTATACCACTTTATTGTCTCCAAAGGTGACCGGCTGGACAAGCATCTCCCAATGAGAACCTTTCCAGCCTCCCAGTGCTGCCTGACCGATACAGGTAGTAGAACAAAGAAGGCTGCCAACTGTTACATACTTGACTTACATAAGTGGGCAACATGTTGTCTCCAAAGCAGATGGGGTAAAGTTGTAAACAAAGGCACTTAGAAGGCCATTTTCTGAGTAAATAAGGCCATCTACAAGGCCCTTTGGAATCTATTAGATCATTAAGAAGCTATTAGGAAGCTAGTACAAAGCTTTGAAGAAGCGAAGGTCCTGGTAACCAGGCAAGGCCCCAAGAGCATATGTGCATATTTTCCCAACAATCACCAAGGCCATATTTCCCAACTGATGATCCTTCCTCTTGGTGCCCAACTTTTGTATTCCTTTCCCCAGTAATTATCAATGCATCTTGATTGCAGGTTTAATCAATTTCAGACTGAAGAATTTGGTAGAATTCTTCAATTTCATTGTCACTGGCTTTAGTGCTGGGTGCGTAGTTTTGAATAATAGTGGTATGAACCGGTCTTCCTTGTAGGCATATGGATATTATTCTATCAAAGATAGCATAGTACTTAAAAATAAGTCTTGAAATGTTCTTTTCTATGATGAGTGTAACACCAACCATCCTCTTCAGTTTGTTGTTCTGGGCATATTAAATCATATGATTGTTGGATTCAAAATGGCCAATAACAGTCCATTCCAGCTCACTAATACCTAAGGTATTGATCATTATGTGTTCCATTTCATTTTTGACAACTTTCAATTTTCCTAGATTCATGTTTCATACGTTAACATTTTTATTATTGTTACAATTTTATTTTTTTGAGTTGCAGCACATCAGTAAATGACAGTCTTGAAAGCTTTGCTCCATTCATTTTATTATGGTCAATTGTACTTTGAGGAGGCAGTTCTTCCCCAGTCATATTTTGAGTGACTTCCAATCTGAGGAGCTCGTCTTCCAGCACTATATCTGACAATAGTCTGCTGCTATTCATAATGTTTTCATCTTCTGGCATTATATTTGACAATGTTCAACTGCTGCCATTCATAATGCTTTCAGTGACTAACCAGTCAAAAATAATCTGCCTCTCCTTCTTAGTAGACCTTAGTCTGAAAGTGCTGCCAAAATCTGTCCACCATTGGTAACCCTGCTGACATTTAAAATACCAGTGGCATAGCTTCTAACATCACAGCAACACACAAGCCAGCAACAAACTGCCAGATGAATGGAGCAAGGGGAGAGCAGGAGGAAATAGCAGGTGCCCTGTCCCAGAAAATGGGGGGTGCAGAACATAGTGTATTCAATATCTCTATTTTTGAGTCAATTGCTCTATTTTGAATGCTAAATAAATCAGAAGGAAAATATCAGCATTCCTAACACATAGTACATGCACAGTAAATGAATAAATGAACCACTGGGGTCATAGGCACCAGCACCTGCTGCTGTAAAATTGAGAGTTAGTGTCAGCCAATTAGTATGTCTCTTTAGGGTAGAGCTGACATTAAAAGAATCCACTCATTTTGGTTATTGGTAAATGGTATGTCCTGGTCTGGGACACTCCTTGCTGAGAGGCTTCCAGCCAGGACAAGCATCCCACATTTTATGTTATTGCCTTCTTGTGGGTTCTCTGGCATGAAGTTTGTGGTCTGTCTTAAGGTGTCTGGCTACTGGCACAGTGGCTGCCCCAGGGTCGGTGCTCCATATATGTTTGTGAAATGGCTAAAAAAATGTGAAAACATGCAAAGCCTGTCTTTCCCAGGGCAGACAGCAGGTGTTTAACACTTGGAAAATTTAGTGATTTTGTTACTGGTTATGTAACGGAAACAGGCCATTGTGTGAAAGCATTGGCTTATCTCTTTACAAGAACAGGAACACCTCAGAGGTATTGCATATTTGGTTCCAGACCAATAAAGCAAACATAATAAAATGAATCACATGAATTTTCTGGTTTCCCTGTACGTATAAAAGTTATGTTTATACTATATTGTAGTATATTGAAGGAGTCCTAGTAATGCAGTGGAGTTCTGGTGTGGTGTTGCCTGTTAATGCGCTAAACTGCAAGGTCAGTTTGAACCACAAAGTGGTGATTCAAGCTCACTAGCTGCTCCTCAGAACCCTATGCAGGGTTGCTATGAGTCGGAACCGACTTGATGGCACTTAACAACAAGTAATGCAGTGGGTTAAACATTGGGCTGCTAACAGCAAGCTTGTTGGTTTAAACTCACCAGCTGCTCTGAGGGAGAAAGATTAGAGTATCTAGGGATGTCACTATCTCATTCCTCCTCCATCCACATCATGAGCTCCTTGGCTGGTAGGAGCTGCTTTCAGGGGACCAGACAGGGGACAGTCCTCTTGTCTCTCCCAACAGAGATTTTTGTCCTCTTGTTCTGGCCCCTGACCTAGTTCTTCCCTTTCATTGCTTTTATTTTTTAAAAACTCTTCTCCTCCTTCCGTTACTCTCTATCCTTCCTATCTCTAATTTCAGTTTTTCTTTTATTCTGTTTTCCGTTTTCCCTCTCTCTTTATGTTTCCTTCTTTGTTTTCTCTTGATTTTTTCTTTATTATTCTCTGGTCTCTTTCTATATTATTTTCCCCTTTCCTGGTTTACTTTAATGATTTTTCTTTCTTTTCATTTTCTCCCTTTTTCTTTATATGATTTTAGTTTCCTTTTTTTCACTTTTGACTTATATTCTTTATTTTTTCTTGCTACTGCCTGTTTCTGTTTTTAAAACCTAATTATTTAATCTTTTTCCACTGTTATTGACTTACTTGTTTTTTTTTTTCATCTTGTGTATGTTTGTTTTCTTTTATTATCTTAATTGACAGGAGACAGCAACCATGACTGTATAGCCCAGCAGCAACCATATCTTCTGTAGTCCCACTACTAGTTTCTCTACTACCTGATCAGCTAAACTAAGGTGCATGAATGGAAAACAGAGATTTATGCACATACTTCCATTTTTAATCACACCAACCAGGTGATAAGTGCCTAAGACTACACCAACATAAAATCATCAATTAAATACAAATACAGTGACCACAATGTCTCAATGATAACAGAAAATCTCTGTTCACACAAATAAATGATACAAAGCCACTCAAAAGAAGTGTCAAAGATGCAGAGTCTGAAAACATTTCTGAAGAAGAAAAGGTGTTGGAACTATTTGTTAAAGAAATCAAAAGAATGATATTTAGGTACCATCAATAGACTGAGAGAAAGATTGAGAAAGCTATAGGGGAAAGCAACACAGGAAAAACAAAACAAAAAAAGAAAAACAACTATAAGAATTCAGGAAAGCACTAAAGGAACAAATAGTCAAAATAAATGAAAACATATAAAACATGCAAATTAAAAGCTAAAGGAGTAATACTAAGATTTCAGAAATGGAATAATACAAGGGTGAGTCAAAAATTATCCACACTCCAGTTACATTAAAATGAATTTGAACCACTGGCCTTGTGGTCCAGTGCTTATCCTATAGTGTCACACCAGTATGCCAAAAAAAAAAAAAAAAGTGGACAGAGGACTTGAAAAGACACTTTACCAAAAAAAAGACATTCAGGTGGCCAACAAGAAAAAGAAATGCTTGTGATCATTAGCCACTGTTGTTGTTGTTAAGTGCTGACCAGTAGGCTCTGACTCATAATAAACCTGTATAGGGTTTCTGAAGCTATAAATCTTTGCCAGAGCAGAAAGCCTCATCTTTTCCTATGGAGTGGCTGGTGGGCTCAAACCACCTTATGGTTTGCATTCCAGTGCTTACTGTGTGGATCCACTGTGCTCCCTTAGCCATTGTTATTGTTACATGCTGTCGAATTGATTCTGACTCATTGTGACCCTGTATAGGGTTTTCAAGGAGCAACTGGTGGGTTTAAACTGCCAACCTTGTGGTTCACAGTCCAGTACTGATCCTACAATGCCACACCAGGAGTCCTCCTTAGCCATTGTGGTTGTTGTTGTTAGGTGCCATCGAGTCGGTACCAACTCATAGTGAACGAAACACTGCCTGATCCTAGACCAACCTCACAAATGTTGCCACACTTGAGCCCATTGATGCCAATGCCACTTTGCCAATCCATCCAAGATGCAAATCAAAACAACAATGAAATTCATTTACCCCAGCATAAATAGCAAAATTCAAAAACACAGAAAGCTACAAATGCTGGCAAGGGTATGGAGACACTGGGATGCTTCTACACTGTTAGTAGGACTGTAAAATGACGCAACCACTATGTAAAATAGTGTTGTGCTTTCTCAAAAAGTTGGAATATGACACAGAAATCCCTCCACTTGGTATATATCCTCAAGAAATAAGGGCTGTGACATCAACAGATATATGCATATCCATGGTTACGAATCGGGCTGCGAACCTTAAGGTCAGCGGTTCAAAACTACCAGCTGCTCCGCAGGAGAAAGATGAGGCTTTCTACTCCTGTGAAGATTTACACCCTCGGAAACCCTATACAGGATCGCTATGGGTCGGAACCGACTCTAAGGCACTTAACAACAACAACAACAACAACATATTCATTGCAGCACTATTTGCAATAGCAAAAAGATAGAGACAGCCTAAATGCTCAACAACAGAAGAATTGTTAAACAAATTTTGGTACGTAACACAATGAAACTATAAGCAACCTTGAAGAATAATGATGAATCTGCCTCATAATATGAATGAATCTGCAAAACACCTCATAACTTGGAGGACATAATGCTGAGTGAAATTTATCAATCAAAAGGACAAATATTGTATGATACCACTATTATAATAGGTCAAGAAAAGGTTTTCATGCTAAAGGAAATTTTCTTTGATGGTTTTCAGGGATAGGAGGGAAGGGAGAGTAAACTCATTGACGACAGGGTTGACATGTTAACTTGGATGATGGGAAATGCAATATGCAACAAAAAGGCGGTTGGAAAAAAAATTATGAGGGCAGGGAAATACACATGGAGGAGTGCAAATGTTAAAAGGAATAGAGGTAAATATTGCTATAAACACAATCCTGCAATAACAGTGGTACAAGGGATACACGGATAGATACATGGACTGAATGGGTGGAGGAGGAAGAGAGGAAGTTCTGATGTGGTGCTGTAGGATAACACTGGACTGCTAACCACAAATTCAGTGGTTCCAACCCACCAGTCACTCCTTGGAAACTCTATACAGGGTCACTATGAGTCAGAACTGACTTGATGGCACTAAGCAATCAACAACATACAAAGGTTCAACAGAGGATATTTGTACACAGTATTTACCTTTATTGCAAACACATCCATGAATGTTATTGTTAAGTGCCATTGAGTTGGTTCAGACTCATTATGAGGGCGCTTAACAATGAAAACAAGTGGTAGTGAAAACCTGATTAGAGTGGGCTCAAGAGAAGAATCGGGGATAGCGACTTAGTGCCGTTATAACAAAACTTTCATTGTGGGTGACTTTAAAGAGCCAAAGTTGATTTTTGTCATAGTTTAGGGGACTAGAAATTTGAATGACCCTGTAAAGGGTTTCCAAGGAACAACTGGTGGGTTTGAATCACCAACCTTGTGGTTAGCAGTCCAGTGTTTATCCTACAGCACCATGCTACAGGGGCAAAATTATGAAAACTTCTTAGATATTACCAAATATCTTAAGTCTGGAGACTCTGGACCATTGTCTCAGGAACACCATTGTTAATTGGCATAATCTACAAAGACAATGTTCTGCATCCTACAATTGAGGAAAAACTCATGAACAGTCATCTATGGTGCAACTATTGGTCTTTTCCTTTGTGGAGGAAAGAAGAGTGATGAATGTTGAAGATGCACAGAAATGATCAGTCCAATAGACTAATGGAACATGTGAAACCAGCCTCTATGCCTCTGAGACCAGAACTAGATGGTACCCAGTTACCACTACCATCTCCTTTGATAGAAAGTCCTGGATAGAGTGGAAGAAAATGTAGAACCAAACTTAAAAAAAAAAAATTAAGTGGTCCATTTTACTGGTGAGAAAAAGACTGAAGGAACCCAAGACTATGTCTCTTGAACTCCCTCAGGTCTTGAACTGAACTTAACCTCATGGCTCAATTTTCAGTCAAGCAGTAGATAGGTATATAGGCAGGACAATGTGGACACCATAAAATGGTCAACCATTCAAGATCAAAAGGGCTGTATTTATCTAAGGACAAAATTCAACAGGGTTGGGAAAAGAGGAATGGAAAGAAGAATCAAAGGAAGGTAGTGGGATACGTGATGTTACATTAGGAGAGTGGTTGGTTGGTTATGTGCCGTGGAGTCAGTTCTGACTCATAGCGACCCTGTACAAGGTTTCTAAGGCTGTAAATCTTTACAGAAGCAGAAAGCCTCATCTTTCTACTG
>NW_006408560.1:16928812-16937738 GCF_000296735.1 Chrysochloris asiatica
AAAGTCGAGGCTTGAATTTTTTCTTCAGTTCCCCCAGCTTGAGAAATGCTGACCGTGTTCTTCCTTTTTATTTTTCTAATTCCAAATCTTTGTATATTTTATTATAGTATTTGGCTTTATCTTCTTGAGCTTATTTTTGAAATTTTCTGTTCAGCTCTTGGACCTCCTCAAATCATTGAAATTAACTGAAGTATAATCCGATATTGAATGTAAAACTGATTATCTGCTCTGCCACACATAATGGTCACTATGAACTGGAATTCATTTGTGAGCAACTATTTTGGCTTTGTGTGTGTGTGTGTTTAGCTCATGAGGTTTGGGTGGAGTTGACTCCTCCTTCCATACTATAGGAGAGGGTGAGTCACGTGCTGTGCATGCCCCAGGCTGTATCCTTCAAAATCCTTCTTGAGACTTATAAAGAGCCATCTGGATCCTGAACACTGAAAACAAGGCAGATTGGAGGCTGTCAGCATCCTACCAACAACAACTCATATTCATGTGTTAATATGAGTACAAGTGGAGACAAGAAACTTGTGACCTCATCTATTTATGTTTCCCGTGGACCTGATTCTTCATTTGCACTTCATTGTACCCTAATTGTGAGTGTTGTTATCTAAAACTTTCTCAAGTTCTTGGTGGAATGAGTTTAAGATATAAATTACATAGTAATTTTATATGAAATAATTCTGAATCTCATATCCTCATAGTGTCTCTATGAGGCAAGGACAGAATGCATCAATATTCTCATTTTTAAGAAAGAGAATGAAGCTCAGATGTTTTAAATTATTTTATCAGTAGGTTTTTAATGTCTCTATCCAGCATGTTTCAGAACTGTCCCTAGAACTCAATGCCTTATTTCCAATATGAAACTCTTTCTACAATTTTAACCCAAACCCAAACCTACTGCCATCGAGTCAATTCTGATTGATAATGGCACTGTGGGATAAAGCACTGGACTGAAAGGTCTGTTTGAACCACAAGGTCAGTGGTTCAAACTCACCAGCCACTCCTTGGAAACCCGATACAGGGTGTCTATGAGTTGGAACTGACTCTATGGCACTTAACAACAAGAGGACAGAATAGGATTTCCAAGACTGTAAATCTTTAGTGTAGCAGACTTATTTATCCTTCTATTGAGCAGCAACTGGTGGATTCAAACAGCCAACCTTTTGGTTAGCAGCTCAATGTTTAGTCTTCTGTGCCACCAGGGGTCCTTTCTACTATATTAAATTCTATTATAATATATATTTGTATATTATGCATAATATATTTAGTGTATTGCATGTATATGTTATATGCTCATTATATAATTAAAAAAAAATCAATTGTCATTGATTAGATTCTGACTCATGGTAATTCCAGAGTAGAATTATGCTCTATATTATATAATGGTGATAGTTGTGGTTATGTGCTTTAGAGTCAATTCCAACTCATTTGTTGTTGTTGTTGTTAGCCTCCTTCAAGTTACTGCTGACTCATAGCAACCCTATGAACAGCAGAACAAAACACTGCCCAGTCCTGGGCCAACCTTACAATTGTTGCCATGCTTGAGCCCATTGATGCTGCCACTTTGCCAATCCATCTTGCTGGGCAAATTCCTCTTTTCCTCTGACCCTCCACCTTACCAAACATGATATTTTTCTCCAGCGACTGGTCCCTCCTGATAAAATGTCCAAAGTATGAGAGATGGTTTGGCCATCTTGGACTTCAAGGCGCACTCTGGCTTCTTCCAACACAGATCTGTTGGTTCTTTTGGCAGCCATGGTACTTTCAATATTCTCCTCCATCACCATAACTCTAAAGCATCAATTCTTCTACAGTCTTCCTTATTCACTGTCCAGATTTCGCATGCATATGAAGTTATATTGAAAATACCATGACTTGGGTCAGACACACCTTAGTCCTCAAGCTGACATCTATCTTTGCCCTTCAACACTTTAAAAAGGTCTTGTGCAGTGGATTTGCCTAATACAATATTTAGTTTGATTTCTTGACTGCTACTTCCATAAGTGTTGATAGTTGATCCAAGAAGAATGAAGCCCTTGACAACTTCAATCTTTTCTCCATTGATAAGAATGTTGTTTATTGGTCCAGTGGTGAGAATTTCTGTTATCTTGACATTGAGATGCAATCCATACCAAAGGCTATGGTCTTTGATCTTTATCAGTAAGTATTTTAAGTCCTCTTCACTTTCAGACAACAAGGTTGTATCATCTGCACCTCGCAGGTTGTTAATGAGTCTTCCTCCAATCCTGATGCCATGTTTTTCTTCATTTAAGACAGCTTCTCAGGTTATTTGCTCTGCATACAGGTTGAATAAGTATGGTGAAAGAATGCAATCCTGTCGCACACCTTTCTTGATTTTTTTCCCCATTTTTTCATGAACTTTTTTTGTTAATTTTTTATTGTGAATTATGTGATAGTTTATATGCAAGAACATTATCTTTATATTCATCATATCATATTTTGTTTCATTGTAATGATTACAATCCCATACCTTTCTTGATTTTAAATCATTCAGTGGTCCTTTGTTTTGTTTGAAGAACTGCCTCTTGGTCCATGTACAGATTCCTCATGAGTACAACTAAGTGTTCCAGAATCCTCATACTTTGCAATGTTGTCCATAGTGTGTCATGATCCACACAATCAAAAGCCTTTGTGTAGTCAATAAAGTCACCCTATACAGGGTTTCTAAGGCTGTAAATCTTTACAGGAACAGAAAGCCTCATCTTTCTTCCACAAAGCAGCAGATGGCAGATTTGAACTTCTGACTTTGCAATTAGCAGCCCAACTTTTGTCCCACTATATCACCAGAGTACCTATATTAGATAGGACTTGTTGCTTTCTGTTTTCTGTTTCATTCTATTGTGCAGAGGGTCCCTATAGGTCAGCACTGACTCAACAGCACCTAACATTGCTTTTTATATTTTACTTATACAGTGTATTTGTGTTATATTGTATTTAATATATACATTAAGGCCCCTGTGTGGATCTTAAGGATGGCCCCTTAAAATACATTAATGTATATACTAACCCTTTTTCAGTTTGAATTTTTTATTGAAACCATGCATTTTCAGTAATGGAAGACATTTTGAATAAAATGAAAAAAATTGTTGAGGTTATATGTATTTTGATATAATAAGTGGGATTAAAATGTTTTGAGGGGCTTCTAATGGGATTAGGCCCATTGCTTTAGATCACAAAGTTCTACAACCCCCCACCAGATAACAGCATGCATTAAAAGTGGAATAACAGCTTCCTACTGAATTACAGAGGTAAAAAATGTAGGTGAGCACTCTGTGTTCCACAGATCAACAAAGAGCTAAGCACTATAGAAAAAAAATACTTAGAATACTCAGAATATTTCTTATAAAACCTAGCACTCTATTGTGTTTCTAGGTCCTTCAGTGGCACAAGTAGTTTATGCTGACTATTAATCTAAAGGTTGGCAATTTAAACCTACCCAGAAGAAAGACTTGATGATCAGCTTCCATAAATAGTTCAGTAAAAAGTTCGACTCTGTAACATACAGGGTCTCCATGAATTGGAATTGACTTAAAGATGCTGGGCTTGGGTATTGGATATATTTATCTTCCTTAGGCATCTTTCATGGAGATTATCCATCAGATTTGTAACTGATAGCTATTTTTATGAAGGGTTCTATTGAAGAGAAACATTTAAATATGAAAACGTAGGCCAAATGCTTTTAGTATCACTTGGTTCTGTCTATGTAAAGTACCTTCTTGGAAGAGTGAAGTAATTGACAGTTCCAACTATTGGGTGCCAGCTTCCAGAAAGCCTGTACACTATCTGTCTCCCCAAAACAGCATGTTTAGTGATAATCAATCACAGAGTAACAAAGTGGGAAAGCAGCAGTTACAAACCTGACTTCCTCTGGAGCCATAAGTAAAAGAGCAGAACAGTCCCAGCCAGGAAACCGAGCAGTGCCCCTGCCACTCCTACAGCCAGAAGGAGGCTCTTGTCCACTGGAGGCTCTAAGGAGAGAGGCCTAGGGGTGAGCTTCTGAGGGAAGGGAATTGAACTAGAATTCTGCAGATATTATGCAGGCATAGAAGAGTGAGGTATGTATATGTGGAGAGAGCTAGTGAGTTATGCCTCAGTTTGAAATGGTTAAGTGGGTGTTTAGTAATTTGTCTGATTTGTATAATCTACTCTTTTCAGTCTAGTGAGCTTCCACAATCTCCATTCTCCATTTCCATTGGAAAACCCCAATTTTAAATCAACTATAACTAAATACCCTCTCTCATATGCTAACACCCATGGCCCATAGCCTCCCACCAACCCACCTATAACATTTAATGACACTCTGTCACTGTGATCTGTCCCCAGGTCATTTCTGGCTTCGCAGGAGTAGTTCCCAGAGTGCTCTGAGGTCAGGGAGATGTTGAAAGATGAACTTCCTCCAGAGGGTGCTGAGATGTTCCCCAGAATGACATCCTCAAGGTAGAACAAGTATAGAATGGGGGGAGAGCCTCTCTGGGCCTCACAGTGAAGCTCCACCACGTCCCCCACTATAGGCTGGGCCCTGGGAACTCTGACTGTAAGGACAGAGTGAGACACTGAAACTGACAGAGACAAAGGGAATGTTAGAGAGGATCTCTTCTGCAACACCTCCCCCACCCAGCATATCAACACATCCTCTACCCCCTCAAATCTCACTGTGTCCACAATCTAGATCTAACCTTAGAGCAGTGCTGTCCAACAGATTTCTAGAATGTTCTGTATCTGTGGCATTGTCCAATATGGCAGCCATTAGCTATTTTGCTTTAAATACCAACGCGATCCAAACTAGGCAAACTAGAATTTACTTCTGAAAATTATCCAGTAAAAAGCCTATGGATCAGCAAAAGCTGAAGAGGCAAGGAACTTCCTCCAGAGCCAACAGAGAAAGAAGTCCTATCCTTAAAGCTGGCTCTCTGAACTCAGATTTCTAGCTTGCTGAAGTGTGAGAAGTCCTGGTGTGGCACTGTAGGTTAAATACTGAAATACTAATAACAAGGTCAGCAGTTCAAACCTACCAGCTGCTCCTCAGAAACTCTATACAGGGTTGCTATAAGTCAGAACTGATTCAACTACACTTAACAGCAATGACACAACAAACTGTGAGAAAATAAATTTCTGTTTCTTAAAGCCAAAACAAACAAACAAACAAAAAACCCTATAGATCACCTCAGAATATTTTCCAGTATAATACTGGAAGAAAAGCTCTCTTGGATAGAAGGCACTCAAAATACACGGTAGGTACAGATATGAAGGGGCTTCAAAATTTTCATTATCTTTTAATCTCATGATCTTTTTGAAGCCCCCCATGAGTTGTACATGGTATCAACTCATCGGCAACTAACAACACCAGCTAGATGTGACTATTGAGTATTTAAAATGGTGGCTCAGTAGGACAAGTGCTGTTCTGTGAACCAAAATGTCAATGATTCAAACACCCATCCACTCAGTGGGGAAAAAAATGAGGGATTGCTATGAGTCGGTAGCGACTCAATGGCACTTAACAACAACAACAACTCCCACAAAGATTTATAGTCTCAAAAACCCTATACAGGCCCCCCCACCCAAAAAAAAAAAAAAAAAAAGCTAAAGAGGATAGAGAGAAACACTGTTAACTGTGGTATATGGAGGGGATTATAATCAATGTAATGAAACAAGTTATATGAATGGTTGAATGTGAAACTGATGTTGCGCCCTGTAAACTTTCACTCAATCCACAATAAAAACCTTAAATTAAAACAACAACAACAACAACTATGAGTTGGACCTGACTCCATGGCACATAACAACAATGATATGAATGAATACGTGAATAGTAATTTATTGTATTGAATATCATAAATGTGGAAGCATTTACTCAAGAGCTGTAATGATGAATTTATAAGAAGACTTTCTCTGGTCTGCTGACTACAACAGGGTTCTTGTTCACCTTTCTCATCTTACTGTTTTCTTATTTTTACCATCATAACCAAACTTATAGTGCCCTGAAACAAGCTATTTATTTTGTAAGCTCTGTCTTTGTCAGAAAGGAGTTGACTTTCCATAGCTCTGGTGTCTGGCTACCTTAAACTGTTCTCGTGGAACAATAGGATCCCTGAGCCTAGTTTGAGAATCTCTGGCTGAGTTGAGGAATGATGAGACTCACCTCTCACAGTGATGTTTACTCTTGCACTAAAGATGGGACCATAGCCATTGTTAGCAGAACAAAAATACACCCCAGCATCACTCTCACTCATAGCAGGGATCTGCATCTCTGCTCTCTGGGATTTCTGAGATGTCCTTCTCACTATCCCCTTCAGACTTTCCTTGTACCAGGAGAATGTGGTGTCTCCTGTGCCTTTAGTCACGGAGCAGACAAGGACCAGCTTTCCCCCTTCAGCCACCTGTTTCTCTGGGGGACGGGTCTCCATGAGTGCTCCAGATACAGGGATTCCTGTGTGAACACAAGACAACATGATGGAACTGACTGAGGAATATCGGGAATGATTAGAGTGGGAGAAATTTAGAACAAGACCAAAAAACAAAGATCTTAGCAGAGTGAGATTTGAAGATGGTGGGGGTCAATTCTGAATCTGTTTCTAGGGGAGGAAAGATCCTTCCTTACCTCCCAGCCATACTAAAGTATGAGCTTCCTCATCTTATCATTGTCCTCACTTCAGGATCCCTGATCCCTCCAGGGAATTAGAGTGGGCCAAGGAAAGCTTTTCAGTGAGTCTTATGTTGGAGAATGTGAAGGACACTGGGAAACAACAGCCCTATTTGAAGTGAAGTCACATAAGAAAATAAATTACCTTCTCTCCCATCTTTTCAGGAGCTCTGGTAGTGTAGGGGTTACAAGTTGGGCTGTTAACCTCAAAGTCAGTAGTTCAAAACTACTAGTCCTTCCTCAGGAGAAAGATGAAGCTTTCTGCTTCCATAAAGATTTACAGTCTCAGAAACCCTATGAGTCAGAACCAACTCCATGGCACATAAACACCACCACCACCACTACCCATCTTTTCAAACCTAGCTCACACCCTCCTGCTTTAGTACTATCTTTTCTGACTGTTCCAATTCATATGGGTCTCTCTTTTCCAAATTGAGTTAGAGTTGGTACTAGGTATTCACCTATCTGACTATCCATTTCTTGCCTAGAAGGATTATTCCTAAGATGTTACTTGCATCTTCCACAGCTTCAACAACATAACTGGGTACCCAGGCAATATTTCATTATTTCACAATAGTAAGGACAAATTTAGAGGGATGTGGAAGGCATCCTGAAGTCTCGATATTCTTGGAGACTCTTGAAACCATTCTCCTACTGCACTATTAGAAGTTCAGGATAGCATCATCCCCCCATTTCCATGTTAACAGAGGAAGCTTACAGAAAAAAAAGAATTAAGGTCCAAGTAATGCCCCCATTATACCCTCTTCTCCCCAGCTTTAGTGTTTCTTTTCACCAAAACTCACTCTGCACGTGGATTTGAACTCTCTGACTCCATTTCCTGATGTTGGAAATCACTAGCTGTGCCTCACACCTATAAGACCCTGAGTGTTCAGTCCATATGGTAGGGATCTGGAGCTCAGAGGACATGCTAAAGCCTGTTCCGAGGACCTGGTCTTCTCTGTAGAAGCAGAATTGAAGCTGGGTGTGTGACGCTTGTGACAGGAGCCTGGTTTCACATTTCAGGGTCACTGGGCTCCCTTCTATAGGCTTGGAGGGTCTGGCTTTCATTTCAGGAGGGAGAAAGAGATCTAGAGAGAATATAAACATAATCATCAGGGCAGTGAGGCTCATAACTCAGAGACAATCACCTGTGTTCTTAGCAAACAGATCTTATAGAACCGTGTCAATGGAATTACCACCCACCACCCTGATAGAAATGATTTATCAGAGTATCCATCCATGGCTTTCCAAGACACTCTGTCTTCTTCACCTCATGACTGCTTTGCTTGCATCCAACCCTGATCCACCTGGAGTGTAGACATTACCTTGAACCATGATCCTTACATGACTTGAATATCGTTTCCGTGAAGATATATCATCTCCAGAAGCAGTGCAGCTGTACATGCCATTGTAGCTGGAGGTTGCATTTAATATGATGTAGCTTGAATTTCTTCTAAAAGTAGTAAGTTCTATTCCATCCTTGTAATAAGTCATTTCATTTAATTTCTCATCCTTTTTCCCCAAGCATCTCAGATTCACTGTGTCTCCTTCAAAGATAGAATGTGGAACCTGAACAAATTGTCTCAGTTCCTGCCCTTTCCTTGTAAGTTATGTCCTCCTTCTCTTTTGAGGTCAGAAATTAAATTTGTAAACAAGGGAGAGCTGGAACAGAGAGATATAGGCAGGGCTAGAGCAACTGGGACTAGGGGAATGGAATACACTTTCCTGAAGCTGTTGGGAAAACAGGTTAGTACAAGCTTCCCAGGTTTCAGTGCTGGGCGCTGTTATTCTGAGAAGAAACAACAAAGGGGAACGTACAGGACTTTCCTCTGTCAGGCACTGCAAAAGAGAAAGAGGCATCAGAGATTAGGACACCACAGGGTGTTTTTTTTTCCAACTCACATCCTGGCTTCTCTTTCTTTTTGTGCATTCTCTATGCTGCTCTTCCCTCCACTTCCTCCTTCCTTCCTTCCTGCCACAACTCAACCACCTGATGGCCCTTCTCCAGTTCATCATCAGGATTTACTCAGCAGTTTTCTCTGTTGATTCCAGAGGCTAAAGTGGAATAACACAAAGACAGGAAGGATAGTGGTAAAGGAAATTTAGCCCTTCCCTTTCCTCAACTCCTGGTCTCCAGTAACTGTCCTCTGACTTTCATGTCTAGAGGAGGGTTGTAGCTGAAACTTGATCTCATCAAAGACCAACTTGGGGATGAGGGACTATCTTTTTGCAAGAACACTTGGTGAAAGCAAATGATTC
>NW_006408560.1:16939583-16944757 GCF_000296735.1 Chrysochloris asiatica
ACAGTCTGCCCCTGGCCTTGTTTTCCCTGGTGATATGGAGCTTTTCTATCTTCTCTTTCCACAGATGTAGTCAATTTGATTTCTATGTGTTCCATCTGGCAAGGTCCATGTGTATAGTCATCTGTTATGCTGTCTAAAGAAGGTATTTGAAATAAACAAATCATTAGTTTTGCAATTTTAAATATTAGATATTAGAAAAGAGTTTGTTCTGAGTCTAAAACAAAGATTTTGGGGTGAGATAGTTCAGCAGTCTAACCCTCTAGCAGTATAAAAGCTCATATGTACTCTCAATTCTGCAACTCATCTGTTCTCACTATTTCCCTACAAATAGCGCAGTGGTTACAAATCGGGCTGCGAACCGCAAGGTCAGCAGTTCAAAACTACAAGCTGTTCCGCAGGAGTAAGATGAGGCTTTCTGTTCCCATAAAGATTTACAGCTTCGGAAACCCTGTACAGGGTCGCTATGAGTCAGAACTGACTCTACTACACGTAGCAGCAGCAGCAACAACAACAACAACAACAAATTTTTGCTGTATATATGTGATTATAATTTAATTTTAGTGAGTGTTAAGATAAAGTTTAGCATTCTGATTTTATTTTCTTCATATTACTTTGACCAAAATGAACATCACTATTTATACCATCTTTCCCATGCTGATGCCTTGATTTTAGATTCCTGGAGCTGGAATTATTTAATCAAAATTTATGTCATTTTTTAATTAACTGTCTTTCAGAATGAGATTTACCATTTCTGCTGCCCACAGCAATGTATGACAGTCAGCCAGCTTCACTCATTGTATTTAATTAGCATTTAACCTTTGGGGGCTATTGTTACAAATTTAATGACTATCAATTATACTTCCATGATTAAATATCTGCATTTCTTGAATGGAATTACTCATTCACATAACAAATATTTATTGAGTGCCAGCTATGTGTCAGGTACTCTGCTAGATTTTGAGGACAAACAATGCTTTGTTTTTAATCTTGGGACTAAACAGCTGCTAGAGGGAGTTTTTTGATGTTGTATAATCATAATTGTTATCCATTTACCTAACATTTTGAAACTGTTCTTTCCAATTTACGTGAATTCTTTTACATAATAGATAACTCTTGCTTTATTTTTTATAAATGTTTACTCAATGTGACATTCGTTTTTATTTTAGTTGTGTAAATTTTATAATACAGAAATTTAAATTTTTCATCTTTTAAAAACTCTGTTTTTTCTACTGCTTCAATATTTATAAGGCCATAAGCTATATAAAAATTCAATATACCCTTAGTTTATTTCCATATGTTTTTCAAAATTAAAAAGTAAACAACTAATTTAACTATCTGACATTTATATTTAAGTCATTAATGTAATTTGTAGATCTCTACTGGACCTCACGGTGGGTTTGAACTGCAAAATATGTGCTTCAAATTCATCAGCTGCTCCTCAGAAACCCTATTCAGGGTCACTGTTAGTCCAAACCCACCTGACAGCAATTAACAAAAACAACAATGTCGTAGGATGTGGCGCTGTAGGATAAGCCTTTGACTGCTAGCCATGAGTTTGGTGGTTCAAATTCAACAGCCACTCCTCAGAAACCCTATACAGGGTCACTGTTGGTTGGAACCAACTCGACGGCACTTAACAACAACAACAACTGACCATAAGGTCATCGGTTCAATCTACCAGCAGATCCTCAGAAAGCCTATACAGGGTCTCTGTGAGTGAGAACCAACTCAGCAGCACTTAATAACAATAATCACATATTAAGCTCATATGTAATTTTGATCTGTTTCTAGGTTTTTATTATTTTCCAATGATCTCCATAAAACGGGCACTAGACTGGGACCCACAGGATTGGCAGTTCAAGCCCATCAGCTGTTCCTCAGATGAAAGATGAGACTTTCTGCTTTTACAAAGATTTTTAAAACCTCAGAAGTCCTAGGCAGGGTCGCTGTGGGTCAGAACCCACTTCACGGCATTTAACAAAAACAAAAAGAACATATATATTATACCTGATACCCATAACGCCATCTTTTGATGTATATTGCTCTAGGGCCTATTTTTTAAATATACAAACCAGATTTCTAACATTGTTCTTTTTTTTTTTTTGTCAGCCTTGTTTGTTTTTGTTGTTAGGTGGAGTCTAGTCAATTCTGGCTCATAGTGACCCTATACACAACAATGGAACACTAGCCAGTCCTGAACCATCCTCACAATTACTGCTATACTTGTGCCTCTTGCTGCTGCAACTATGTCAAGCCATCTCTTTGACGGTCTTCCATTTTCTCGCTGACCCTTCACTTTGTGGTGGTGGTGGTAGTTATGTGCCATGGAGTCGCTTCTGACTCACCCACCCTGTACAGGGTTTCCTTCGGGAGCAGAAATCCTCATCTTTTTCCCTTGGAAGGATTGATAGATTCAAACTGCTGACCTTGAGTTTAGCAGCCCAACTAGTAATCCACTAAGCAACCAGAGCTCCTTACCTGTCACTTTACCAACCGTGATATCCTTCTCAGGGGACTAGTCCCTCTTGATGATTATCTCCAAAGTATAAGAAATGAAATCTGACCATCCTGGTTTATAAGGAGGTTCTTACAATGTAGGTAGGTTTGTTTGTTCTTCTAGCAGTTCATGGTACTTTTAATATTCTTCTCTAACACTGTAATTCAAATACGTATATTCTTCTACAGTTGTCCTTATTCTAAGTCTAACTTTCACATGCATATGTTGTTGTTGTTGTTATGTGCCGTGGAGTCGTTCCCGACTCATAGCGACTCTGTACAGGGTTTCTGAGTCTGTAAATCTTTACAAGAGCAGAAAGCCTCATCTTTCTCCCACGGAACAGCTGGTAGTTTTGAACTGCTGACCTTGTGGTTCGCAGCCTGATTCGTAACCACTACGCTACCAGAGCTCCTTGAGACAACAGAAAAATACCCTGGCTTGGGTCAGGCACACCTTAGTCCTCCAACTGGTATCTTTGTTTTTTAATACTTTAAAGAGGTCTTTTCAGCAGATTTGCCTAATGCAGTATGTCATTTGCTTTCTTGACTGCTGCTTCCATGTGTGTTGATTGTGGATCCAAGCAAAATGAAGACTTTGACAACGTCAATCTTTTCAATTCATCATGATGTGATTTATTAGTCCAGTTGTGAGAATTTTGTTTTCATTATATTGAGATGCAATCCATACTGAAGGATATGCATCATCATCAGCAAGTATTTTAAGTCCTCTTCACTTAAAGCAAGCACGATTGTGTTATTGGAATATCATAAGTTGTTAATGAGTCTTCATCCAATCCTGATGCAATTCTCCAACTTCTCAGACTATTTACTCAGCATACAGATTTAGTAAATATGGTGAAATGATATAATCATGGTGTATACTTTTCTAGATTTTATTTCTTGATTTTCAATATCCCATTGTTCTATTCTAGCAATTACTTCTTCTTTTAAAAAGTTTTTATTGTGAATTGAGTGAAGGCTTACATGGTAGACCATCAGTTTTACATTCAACAAATCATATACTTTGTTTCATTACAATGATTATAATCTCCTCCATGTACCATCAACTAACAGTATTTCTCTCTATTCTTTAAAAAAAAAAAAAAAAAACACTCAGGCATCTATAATAATTTAAACCATGAAGGGCATATTCTGCAAGCCTGCCTCCTGGCCACCAGCTTCCATTGCCTCCCTTTTCATGAATTTAGAGTCCTTGGATGCTCCCTCTCTCCATATCCCCATCTCTGCCTCCAACTCTGATGTCACTTCTTCTCTGGATAAGGTCCCACATTCCGCTTGAGCTCTTCTCCCTTGATGGTACTAGGGTCTGTTTCTGGACTGTAAGATTAACTACTCCCCCATTTTTCTTACAAAACTTCTACCTTTACAATTGTGGCAGTCATAATTAGTCATGATAACAATTAATCATTATTGAATCATAAGAATCTTATCCCCATCTCCTTGTACCAGACCCATCTAGACAAGATGAAAACTATTCAGTGGGGACACTATCTTCCCCCCACACACACACACACTCTTAAACTATGCTCCCTCTTGAAAGCTTCTAAGCCAGTCGCTTCGTGCCTTTATCGCCCCCTCATTTTAGGTAGCCAATGTCTAAGTTGGCTGTCCCTATCTACCTTGTATACAGAGGGCATAGTGTTGATACTTGATGTGAAGACCCCCTTCCCTCTCTGTTGGTATTTTGAGCTACAACCTCCATGAGTATAGGTCAAGTCCATCAAATTATAGCAATTTGCCCTCGTTTCCTTTGTCAATTTTTTTTTCCTTCCTCTAGTCAAGTTCTGATTATCAAGCCATCAAGGCTAGGTCAAATGGGTACTGTCTGCAAGTTTGGGTGTTCTTGTGCATCTACCCTGACTTCATATCAGCTGGATGCTTCACTCTCAGCTCTAGCCCTCTGTGGCTATGTGCTTGTCTATGGGCTCAGGTGTCCCCAGGTCTCACCACACTTCAGACTAACTAGACCTTCCTCTTCTATCGCTCATCTCCAGGTCAACAGGAGTCTATGGAACATGGTTGAACTCAGCCCATTTCTTCATTGCCACCTTTCCCCTTCTTCCACTCACCAGTTAGACCAATGTGGTCACCAGCAGGCTTACATGCTTGCTCATGTGTTCCCTTTGAGTTTCAGTCTTAGAGGGGTGTTTGTCCTGAAGCAACTTAATTGCTTGCCTTGATGACTTCCCAGCAAACAACTTGTTTAGCCAATCATACTGCCATTCTTGTTTTGGGTTTTTCCTGCTGATTTTTCTTTGAAGATGTATCTTCTGATGCTCTAGCTATCCCAGGTTGGTCTGCTTGTCCTTTCTAGTTGGACTGTCCCCCCTCAGAAGATTCTGGAAGGGGCTAAGGATTCCACCTAAGGTCCTATACACTGCAAAGGCTCCACAAGAAGCCTATTTCATTGGGTAAGTTCTAGAACGTTTTTTAGGCATAGTGGTTATGAATCAGGTTGTGAACCTTAAGGTCAGCAGTTTGAAACTACCAGCTATCCTGCCGTAGAAAGATGAGGCTTTCTGTTCCCATAAAGATTTATAGCCTCGGAAACCCTGCACAGGGTCACTATGGGTCGGAACCGACTCGACGGCACATAACAACAACAACAATGGATGATTCAGCAAGAGCCTGATTCAGCGACAGCTTGATCAAGATTC
>NW_006408560.1:16962210-16962664 GCF_000296735.1 Chrysochloris asiatica
TTTGGAAATAGAACTATCTTATGATCCAGCAATTCCTCTACTTGGTATTTAACCACAAGAAATAAGAGCCACAACATGAATAGATATATGCACACCAATGTTCACAGCAGCACTATCCACAATAGCAAAAAGACGGAGACAGCCACAGTGCCTATCAACTGAAGAATGGATAAACAAACTGTGATATATGTATGGAATATTGTGCTATCTTGAAAACTAACAAGCAAGCTGCAAGCCACCACCCAATATGAATGTACCTTGAGGACATTATGTTGATTGAAATTAGTCAGTCACAAAAGGAGAAACACTACATAGGACCACTACTGTACAAGACAAAGTAAAAGAACCAATACTAAAGGGGGGTGATACTAAAGGGATGAGGGGAGGGAGTGGAAGGTGGAACACAAGGCAGGGAAAAGACAGGATAGTTTGGGTGCTAGGGAGGGGGGCAATA
>NW_006408560.1:16964209-16966030 GCF_000296735.1 Chrysochloris asiatica
GGCAGGCTTGTAGGGTATACCCTTTGGTTGGTTAATGATGCATGGAGGGGATTGTAACCTTGGCAATGAAATGATATACGGTAGGATGAATGTAAAACTAATATTCTCCCATGTAAACTCTCACATAATTCACAATAAAACATAAAAAACTTAATAATAAAGTAGGAACTGGGTGGTAGGAATAAATATATAATTAATAATAATTTTTGTAGGGAGCATACTGGCTTTGTAGCATAAGCACTGGACTGTGAAACACTAAGTCAGCCGTTCAAACCCACCAGCCACTCCCTGGGGAAAAGATAAAGCTTTCTGCTCCCACAAAGATTTATAGCCTGGGAAATCCTATATAGGTTCATTATAAGTTGGAACTGACTTTATGGCACTTAACAACAACAGAATGATTTTTAAATCTTACCTTCCAATATGTACTCTTTTTATTTTTGTTACTAATGTTAACGACTTAGCTAGGAATTAAAAAACTCTTACATGAAAATAATGGTTGTAGGCATCTTGGTTTTAACTCCAATTTCAAAGATATTTTTAGGTCTCTGAGATATAATATTGACTGCCAATTTATAATAAGTATTTTCTATCAAGGTGTGGTGCTGTAAGATAAGCACTTGACCTTCAGGTGGTTTTGAGCTATAAGGTCGAGGGTTAAAACTCACTAGCTACTCTTTGGAAACGCCATACAGTTGGAACCAACTCGATGGCACTTAACAACAACAACAACAACATCCTGTTAAATAAATATTCTTTTCTTCTGATTTAAACAATACTTGTTTTAGAAATAGATTTTGATTTCCAATACTTATTGTATTATCTTTTAAGCACCTTTTTTCACTACATGATTTTTTTAATTTCACAGTTTGTTATGATTTCATGTAGTAAACTAGTGGATTTTCATAAGTCCTTCAGTTTTGACACAAATTCTATTTGGTTGCAGTTAGTGTAAGGATTAAATAATTAATACATGCAAAGTAAAAGCCCCCAATAAATATTAACATTTCCATTGTCATTTCTATTTGGATGTGCTGCTAAACTCTTCTGTAACAAGCAGGAGGCAAGGGTCATCTATATTATTGCCAGAAAAAAATTGCCCAGTCCTTTCTAAGCCTAGAAACTGTCTGAGGGCAGAGTTTGTGTGAATGTTTCTATGGGGTCTAGGACTAGTGCTCTGGAAAAGTCTGAGGCTCCATCCCACCCAGATCTTGCTCCGCAGTGTCTACTCACCTAGAGCCAATAGTAAAGGCCACAGCAGCATGGAGATCTATTTCTGAGACTCAGAGGAGGTTTTCTTGGAAATCAACAGTATAATTCAGGCTTGGTAGCAGAGGCTGTCCACAGTAGCCCCAGAGTGTGTTCTAGAAGATTCAGAAAAGGGAAGCTAAGGATCTTGCTATTTGCTAATCGGTGTTTCCTTTGCTGCAGCTTCTCAAAAATGAATTGTTCTATTTTTCATGTTGTTGTTGTTGTTGTTAAGTGCTGTCGAGTCGGTTCTGACCCATAGTGACCCTGTACAGGGTTTCCGAGGGTGTAAATCTTTATGAGAGTAGAAAGCCTCATCTTTTTCCCATGGAGCGGCTGGTAGTTTCGAACCATTGACCTTAAGGTTCGCAGCCCAATTCATAACCATTACGCTACCAGAGCTCCTTTAGATTTGTTTAAATATAGGAGTCCTTGTATGGCAATGTAAGATAAGCACTGGACCACAAGGTTGATTTGAACTGAGTCAATAACAATAAGTGCAACTTTATGGCTAACTAGAGCAAACATCCACAAATTTTAAGATTTGATATCCTACAGAAGTCCCTGGGTGGT
>NW_006408560.1:16967249-16969196 GCF_000296735.1 Chrysochloris asiatica
GTAATTTTCATTTTATTTTCTTGCAGGTTAGTTTTACTTCAGTCTTTAAGGGCTCAATTCTTTACATGAGCTTTAGTGGCAGTCGTGGGGCAGCACCTACAGGTCTAAATCGAGGTGGAGGTGTTCGGTCCTTCTGAGTTTCATGAGAACAGTTCCTGACCCCCTTGCTATGAATGGTACAGTTCACACAATAATGTAGTTTCACATACAGTTTGGGAAGCATGTATGCATTGAAGAAACTTGCTTCGAAAATATCCCTGATGGCTGTGGCCTCTACTATGTTTCAAATTATGAACTTTTTAATGGCCTTGTCTTTGGGCACGCAGCTGGCGCAGTTTGTGCAGTGGATAGGCTGCATGTGGCCATGACCTTTTGGGCACGACCATTGTTTCTCCTTTTCTTTGTCATCGTGGAAGCGAGGACCCTAGTTCGATAGGATTTTTAAGGCTGTGACCTTCCAGGAACGAGCCTTTCTTCCAAGGTGTCTCTGGGTGGTTTAAGTGCCAACTTTTTGGTTTGTACTTGAGCACTTAACCTTTTATGCTATGCCACCTCCAGACTCTTCAGGGTGTGTCTTATTACACTGTCATGGTGCTCTGAAGTACCTGGATGACAATGACACTACTCACGTGACAAGGAGGCATCGTTGGAATGTATCCTTTATGAGATGAACCTCTGATTTAACCACCACTCCTGACAAAATCTAAAATGTTTTTCCAACTATGTAGTCCATAGTTAGTGGACTTGAACTTCCTGGGACACAGACTGACGCTAGAAATAGTGTCAGGGAGATACTCAGGAGTGCTATCTGTTCACCTCCCTTCTTGGTCCAGCCTCACTTTTCTTTCTCTGTGTTTTCCTCCTAGGTTTATCCATAGCTGCCTTTGCCTTCTGATCCCAAAATATTAATTGCCTTCTTTGAAGTATCGTTGTCTCTCAGGAAGCTCTTGGTCCATGCCAAATCTAAACCATTGAGTCTATTCCAACTCACAGGGTTCCTGTAAGACAGAGTAGAACTGTCCCATAGTTTTCAAGGTTGTAATCTTTACAGAAGCAGACTGCCACATCTTGCTTCTCATAGTGACTGATGGGTTCTAACTGCTGAAATTTCAGAAAGCACCTGAGTGCTTATTCACTGTACCACTGGGGCTCCATATAGAACCCTCAAAGTCTTGTCTGCTTTCTCTATGGGTAAGATCTTGGAGATCCCAAAGACTTGTCAATTCTCTTGGTGGTGGAAATCACTCTCCCTCTTATTTTTCCCCACTCTTCTGGTCTATTACCCCTACATTCACAAATATATTTAGCAAGTATGGACTGAGAACACTTCCTATCATGTCCTTGCTAAAAATCAAAACGAACAGACTAGGGCTTCAAAGGAGAATGTTGATGCTGTTGTTGTTAGGTGCTGTCCAGTTGATTCCAACTCTTAGTGACCTAATGCATAACAGAATGAAGCACTGCCTGGTCCTGTGCCAAATTCACAATCATTGTTATGTTTGAACCCATTGATGTTGCCACTGTATCAATCCATCTCATTGAGGTCTTCTCTTTACCAAGCATGATGTTCTTCTCCAGGGACTGATTCCTCCTGACAATATGTCTGGAGTATGAGAAATGAAGTCTCAGCATCTTGCTTCTAAAGATCATTCTGACTGTATTTCTTCTAATACAAATTTGTTTGTTCTTCTGGTAGTTCATGGTACTTTTAATATTCTTCTCCAACACCATAACTCAAATGCATCAATTCCTCTATGGTCTTATTCATTGTCCAACTTTCACATGCATATGAGATTATTGAAGATACCATGGCTTGGGTCAGGTGCACCTTAGTCCTCAAAGTGGCATCTTTGCTCTTGAAGACTTTACAGAGGTACCATACAGCAGATTGAACTAAAGAGGAAGGATTACTAGTTAGAAGACATGACCTTAGTGATAGAAATTATA
>NW_006408560.1:16969946-16971165 GCF_000296735.1 Chrysochloris asiatica
TTATGAATAACAGTGGAATGCAGTCAATGCCAGATTACTGAACACTGAAACATGATGAAGAACACCAGGATATTGTCAGATATAATGCTGGAAGATGAACCCCTCAGGTTGGAAGGCACTCAAAAGATGACTGAAGAAGAGCTGCCTCCTCAAAGTAGAGTTGGATGAGATGATGCGAATGGAGTAAAGCATTAGGGACTTTCATTTTCTTATACGGCACAGCTCAAAATGAAGAGAAACAGCTGTAACCATCCATTAATAATCAGAACATGGAATGTACAAAGTACAGGAAAAATGGAAAATGTCAAAAATGAAATGGAATGTATAAACATCTATATCTTAGGCATTAGTGAGCTGAAATGGACTGGTATTGGCCATTTTGAATCTGGCAATCACATGGTTTACTATGCTAGAAATGACAAATTAAAGAGGAATAGTGTTGTATTCATCATCAAAAAAGCATATCAAGATCAGTCATGAAGTACAATGCTGTCTGTGATAGGATGATATCTATATGCCTACAAGGAAGACCCAGTTAATACCACTATTATTCAGATTTATACACCAACCACTAAAGCCACTGATTATGAAATTGAAGGATTTTACCAACTTCTTCAATTTGAAATTGATTAAACATGCAATCAAGATATATGGATAATTACTGGTGATTGAAATGCAAAGGTTGGAAACAAAGAGGAAGGATTAGTAGCTAGAAAATATGGACTTGGTGATAGAAATGATGCCTCAGATTGCATGAGAGAATTTTGCAAGACTTCTTCATTGCAAATGCCTGTGGACCACACCAGAAGTAATACACAGATATCAAATTGACTATATCTGTGGAAAGAAATAGTGAAAAAGCTCCAGATCATCAGCCAAAACAAGGCCAAGGGCAGACTGTGGAACAGACCATCAATTGCTTATATGCAAATTCAGACTGAAGCTGAAGAAAATGAAACATGTCTATAATATCCAAAATATGACCTTGAATATAACCCACCTGAATTTAGAGATCATCTGAAGAACAGATTTGATACATTAGACACTAAAAACCAAAGAACAGAAGATTTGTGGGATGACATCAAGAACATTATACAGGAAGAAAGTAAAAAGTCATTAAGAAGACAAGAAAGAAGGAAAAGATCAAAATGGATGTCAGAAGAAACTCTGAAACTTGCTCCACAGCATGGAGATGCAAAAGCAAATGGAAGAAATAAGG
>NW_006408560.1:16972720-16976156 GCF_000296735.1 Chrysochloris asiatica
AGCGCACTCAAAATCTTAGTGTAAAAATCAGAAAAGGTAGACTTATGACCTTCTGTGGTTCTAAATGGCCCTCTTTTAATGTAGGTTGGCCGCCAGAAGGAGCTTTCGACTTGCAGACCACTCGGAAAGTCCGAGACATTGTTCTCTGCCCTCGCACAGGACACCCAGATTAAATCCCATATATTGTCACCTGGGAAGATCTGATTTGTAACCCACCCTCCTAAGTTAAACCTTTTTTTTTTTTTGCCTCCTCAAAAGCCGCAGCAGCCAGCAATAGAGTTAGCAACCTGTGAAAAAGTTCTGAAAAAGTCCGGCGGAACAGAACGAACTGAAACTAAACCCACAGTGCCACTCTATCCAGTCCTACAGGACGGCACTGAGGAAGAACTCATCTTTCCCCCTCCCTATCAGCCCCCTCCAGCCCCTTTACAGGAAGAAGCGGAAGCCGGAGGCCCAGCGCAAGCAGAAGAGAGGGCAGACACCTCAGCTCCTGGCCGCTCTGCCGAGGGCGGCCCCGCCTTCAACACCTGAAACCAACAAGCCGCATCTCCGTCAGGGCCGGCAGATTCCACCGTCCTCCCGCTACGGGCAGTAGGGCCCCCTGATGCACAAAGCAACCAACCTCACCACAAGCGATCTTTACAATTGGCTCTCTCAAAACACCAAGTTCTCAGATAACCCTAGGGATCTTATTAACCTTTTAGAAACTGTTCTGTTCACCCATCAGCCCACCTGGGATGACTGTCAGCAGCTTTTCCAAATCCTGTTCACCACCGAAGAGCGAGAAAGAATCCAGACAGAGGCCAGGAAATTAGTTCCTAGTGATAACGGCCAACCCACCACTAATACCTCTTTTCCGTTGTCCTGACCTGACTGGGATTTCAATACGGCAGAAGGTAAGGAGAGGCTCTGGGTTTATCGCCAGACTCTGCTTGGGAGGTCTCAAGGTGGCTGCTAGAAGGTCCACCAATTTGGCTAAATTAGGAGACATGCAGCAAGGGCCAGAAGAAAGCTCTGCTGCATTTTTAGAGAGAATTCAGGAAGCCTTCCATAGATATACCCCTATAGATCCGGAAGCAATTGAAACTAAAGCACCTGTTATCATGCATTTTGTTAATCAAGTTGCTCCTGATATTAAGAGAAAGATGCAGAAAGTAGATAGGTTAGGAGACAAGAGTATCCAGGACTTAGTAGTAGTGGTTGAGAGAGTGTATAATCACTGAAGAGACTGCACCCTGGCGAGTAATCTAGCTTTTCCAAAAATCCCTCAAATTGAAAATTCAGAGATGCCCCGCCTCATGCTCTTGGCAACATCCTTCCTCTTCTTCTTCCACCCTGCTGACTGCAACCCCCAAGAGCCAGTCTACACCACCTGGACCATCGTTAGTGCCACTCTAAGAGAAGAATGCTGTTTCTACATAGATCATTCAGGAGTTGTCAAAGAGTCTATGGTCAAAGTCAGAGAAGGCCTAGTTAAACGTAAGCACAAACGAGAACAAGTCCAAGGGTGGTTCAAAACATAGTTCAACTCCTCCCTGTGGATGACTACCCTAGTCTCCACCCTGCTAGGACCCTTGCTCATCCTTCTACTCCTCTTAACCTTTGAGCCTTGCATACTTAACAAGCTAGTCTCATTCATCAGAGAAAGGATAAACACAGTGCAGTTGATGGTACTCAGGCCTCAGTATCAACCAGTTTCAGAAAATCTGATTGAACTAACCCCCCCCCAAGTCCCATGATTGGGCCTCTAAAAGTCTTTTGTAAAGGGGGGAATGTGAGGTCAAAGAGAAGAATCCATTTTGTATATAGGCTTAAGCCCGTCCTATAGTTCCAAGAAAAACCACAAAAATGTGCCATGTTTATGTTATATATAAAAATAGCCCTCCAGCCCTAGCAACAGCCAAAATAGCCGTTAGCTTAAAGCCAGATATTTCCCCTTATCCTAGCCTAGCAACTCAGACCACCAGTAATAACCAATTAGATTGTAACATCTCATACTTTGCCAAATATCAACCAATCCAAAAATTGTAAAGCTGAAAAACCCCGAGCTTGCTTGAAAGCTCTATAAAAGCCCTGCCAACTGGGAGTTCAGGGCTTCATCCTGAATCCGCTGCATCAGATGTGGATGGAGTCGGAGCTCCAGCTTCAATAAACAACCCTTGTATATTTGCATCGGCATCGGCTCCTTGGTGGTCTTTGGGGACCTCGAAACCTGGACACTACACCAGAGGTCCTTATAGTAAATCCCTATTTTATTTAAGGTCACATAAATTGGTCCATTTTTCCTGTGACCAAAGGAATCAATATTGAATGAACAAAAGATCAATTTCCGCTTTCATTAGCTATACATGTACGTGGAAGGCAAAGCTCTTCTTTTCCCAATGTGTTGGGCACCTTTCTTTTCATCAGGTACTGAAAGTCAAAGAGTTTATATGAAAAATATTTGAGGGATCTGTTTGACTTGAAGCTTAAGGTGAAGGGCAAGATTGAACAGATGTTGATCATAATTATTTTATTTTATTGTGTATATTTACTGCAGATTTCTTTGTAAGATTTCCTTTGCACACATTTGCTTTCATAGTTCATTTCACTGAAGCCCACTAACTATTGTACCCTGAGAAAATTTATAGCAAAGACATTGTTCCATCAATAAAAAACAAAACCAGTTGCCCTGAAGTCAGTTCTGACTCAGAGACCCAATATATGCCAATGGCTAATTTTAAAAAAATAGATTCTAAGCCATTCTCTCAAAGTACTTCTACATGGATTTTAACTGTCAGCTTTTCACATTAGCAGCTGAGTACTAAGCCATTTGCACCACCGATGGATTGACATAAGTTGGAATCTACTTTACTAGCAACTGGCTCTATAAATGTAGTGCCATCAAGTCAGTTCCTACTCATAGCAACCCTGTGTAGGGTTTCCAAGGAACAGCTGGTGAGTTTGAACTGCTGACCTTGTGGTTCAAACTGACCTTTTGGTTCAGTGCTTAATCCCACAGCACCATGCCAGGGCTCCATCAATAGCCACCTATAAAATCTGCCCTTCCCTCCCTGAGCAAAGGCCCTTCTGAACCAGAATGGCAAGCATACGACTGGAGCAGAGAGAAATTCAATCACAGAGCTTCATTGGCCTAAGGAGACAGGAGGCCACACTCTTTCAGCAGTTAGAGAGAAGAGATAATTATGAGTCTCTGTGAATTGGTTAGAGTGCCGTTCTTATCTGGAAATCTTGAAAAAAAGAAAAAGTCACTGAGGGCGGTCTCCGCATATCATGGGGAGATAGATGCTGCTGCTTTGATTGGCCTTGGTCCTCACAACTCCAAAAAGAAGCAAGATCTTGATAAGCTCTATGAGCTGAAGTCCAAAGCTCAACAGATTATGAACCAGTTTGGCCCCTCAGCCCTCATCAACCTCTCCAATTTCTCATCCATAAA
>NW_006408560.1:16976631-16982420 GCF_000296735.1 Chrysochloris asiatica
TTGAGCTGAGGCCTCAGCCATCTCATCCATGGCATTTTTTTTGAATGCTTTACAGAGAAGCATATATTTTTTAATAACAGTGCAGCAATATCTATAATGACTGAGAGGATCTGCCAAAAGAGTAAAACCTCCTACCCCGACACCCAGTCCCTCTTCCCTGCCGTCTCAAAGAAGAGCCATGTATCTTCCAGAGAAGATTTTATCTGTGGTTTATTAAATAAGTGATTGAATATGGGACAAAACATTATGGTCTTGTTTGAGGAAACAGTATTAGCAAGACATGTAGAGGTTTTTGTTTCCTTCTCCCCTCGCCTTTCCCTGTACTTTGTAACATCAGTGTTTATATGAGTATGACTTTCATTTGCTTTTACAGAATAAAGAAGTTATTGATCGAAAAAAAAAAAAAAAAAGAAAAAGTCACAGATTTTATTCATCTGCCTGGAAGTGCCAGCACACAGGATTGCTCATTTTCCAACCTTTTCAATTTGCAACTAGATGGGTACTTTCTTATCAACACACTAATCACCACTTCCTCCTTTGGGTCTTACTTCCCTACATTCTTCCCCTCCTTTCCCTACCCAACCCCCTCATTTGTATGTAAAGGAGCCCTATCCTAGCTGAAGGAGTGGAGAGACAGAAATTATTGAAGCAGAATCACATTAACTGCCCATTCATAGAGAAGAAGTGAGAGATTCATTTCAAGAGTGACCTATGTAGGTGAATAGATAGGTATATCTGACTGCCTCCATTCTAGGAAGAGAAAAATAATTAACAGTTATCAGAAAGAAGATATTTATAAATATGACTTCATTTACAAAATGGACAGTAGTGAGAGGAAACAGAAGCATCCAAGGGACCTGTAATTTATTCACCAACAAGAAAGACATTGTTTTTGCCTTGCAGATAAAGAGTATTTCCCCTTTGCATGCGTAGCAGAGAAAATTTATTTGCTTCAATAGATATTCTATCATACTCACTTTTAGAAAACCACACTTGCTCTTTGGAACAGTTTAATAAGCCACTTAAGGAATAAAGTTGCAACTCATAATTATAAAATGGTCCTTTTCTCCTAGGCTTTTTGCTGTTAGCAGTTCTGATCTTTAATCCTTTTTTGCTAATAATTAATTTTCAGAGCTGTTGTTGTTGTTGTTAAGTGCCGTTGAGTCCGTTTTGACCCATAGCGACCCTGAACAGGGTTTCTGAGGCTGTAAATCTTTACGGGAGCAGAAAGCCTCTTTCTCCCAAGGAGCAGCTGGTAGTTTCGAACTGCTGACCTTGTGGCTCAGAGCTGTTGACTATCGATTTTAACAAATGTGGTAAGTTCTATTTTAGAGAACATAACTGGAAAGGGTTTGACCATTCATATCACCCATAGGTGTTTCTCTCTCTTTTATCTCAAACTCATCAAGTTTTGGTTTCATAATTAGAAGAGTCCAGAAAAGTCTTAACAAAAGTTTTGTTGCTCTTTAACCCATGGCTAGGAGTGGATATTCTACATTGGATAATTTAGGCATGTTAAAGACACCATAAAGAAAGATAAAAGGTAAATGATAACCAAGAATATCTGTATCACACATGATGAATAAAGGTTTGATATAATTAGTTCATAAAGAATTTAAGTAATTCATTAGAAAATGTACAAAATTCTAGCTTTAAACTATTGATTAAAAAAAAAACCCAAATATATAAGATGATTCCATTAATAACCAAATAAATAAAAATTTAGACAATAAACATAATTTGTTATCACTTTAGTAAAAAATAAATAATAATAATTATACTACTTAGTGTTGGAAGTCTGATGCAATATTTCTGGACCTTTAAAATGTAACTTTTTTTAGATTGACAGTGTTAACATGTTTTATACTCTTATCCCTGTCTCAAATTTTTATTGTCAAGAAATAAGTTGAGATGCAGACAAAGATTTTATCTAATTTTTTTTTAGTAAAATGGAAAGAACCCAAAGTATCCCAAAATGAGTAAATGTTAATTAGGGTTCATCTACATGATGCAATACTATAAAACTGTTAAATTCATGTTTTAGAACATGTATTTAAAAGAAGAAGAATAGTTAAAATCATGAAAATAGAATGTGATAGAAAGAGTACTACTAGAAATAAAGAAAACTGATAATGATAAAAGAAATAATAATCTGGAAGACATAACACTAAACTGTATGCATCTAGTACCAGAGCCTCAAAATACATGGTATAAAGGGAGAAACAGATAATTCCATAAGCATGGTGGGAAATCTTAACATTTTTCTTTCAACCATTATAGAACACAATACAAAATGTAAATAAAGACACAGACAATTTGAACAATGTTCTGTCTCTGACCTAATTGTTATTCATAGAACACTACACATTGAAATTGCAGAATATACATTCTTTCCAAATAAACATAGAATATTCAGCAAGATAGACCATATGCTGTGCTAAAAAATAAACCCAAATAAATTTTAGAGGATTGAAATCACAGTATGTTGCCCACATTTCGATTAAATTGGAACTCAATACCAATAAGATACTTAGGAAGACCTCAAATATTTGAACATTAACAACTCAACACACTTTAAAATAAATATTGAATCAAAGAAGAAAACACAATGAGTGTCTGGCCAACTCGATGGCAAATAACAAATTAGAAACTATTCAGAATTAAATGAAATACTGAAAAATATTCAGATAATCTAGGATGTAGGAGAATGTACATAGAGGAACAAAAACTCTAGATGCCAAACCGAAACACACACACACACACACACACACACACAAACAATCATGAAATGAAAGACAGAAATCTAACCATATTGATAATTATAGCATTGTGGGGTGTAGCTCACTCAGCTTTAGAGTAGAAACTCATAGCTTTTATTCCAACTCAGAGCAACTCTGTATTGGGTTCCCGAGGTTGTAAATGTTTACTGGAGTAAAAAGCTTCCTTTCTTTCCAGCTGTATTAGAAAAGAAAGATCTAAAATGAATGACCTAAAGAATAATTTTAAGAATAAAGAAAAAAATAAGCAGAGCAGGTAACATTTATTGCTTGTCTATTGTTGTATAACAACAAAGTACTGAAATTCAAACAGGTTTAAACAACACACATTAAATAGTTCAGTTTCTATGGGTCAGGAGTCTTGCACATTCCAGCTGGGTCCTCTGCTCAAGGTCTCACAAGGAAGAAATCAACACATTGGCTGGCAAAATCTTCTTCAGGAGTCTTGACAAGGATAGATTCTTTTCCAAGTTCCCTCAACTTGTTGACAACATTAATTTCCTTTCAAGTGTTATGACACATATCCTTGTTTTCTTGCTTGCTGTTGAATGGAGATTTCTCTGAACTTCGAAAGACTAGCAGTGGGAGTGATATCATAGGCATTTCACAACAGGGCAGAGTGGATAAGAAAACAGGCTGCTTTAATATACTGTCTACAAGAAACACACCTTAGTAACAAAGACAAAAATAGAGTAAAAATAAAAGGATGGAAAAAAAAATAATTAAGCACATGGCAATCAAAAACGAGCAAGAATGACAACATTATATTAATCTCTGACAGAAAAGACTTTAAGGCAAAAGCCAGCATAAGAGAAAAAGAAGGGCTACTGTATCATGTTTAAAGGCTAAAATGAACAGAAAACACAGCATAATAAATACGTTCACAATGAAAAAGACTTCAAATATTTACATAAATTCTAATATAACTGAAAAGAAGTAGACAACTCTATAACAATAATAGAGGACTTTAATACATCTCTTTCAATGAAGAACAAAACAACTAGATAGATACTCAACAAAGACATAGAAGAATTAAACAACCCAATCAACCAATTTGATCCCATTGACATTTACAGAACATCCATCTCAACAACAGCACAATACACATTCTTTTCCAGGACACATGGAACCTTATCCAGAATATGACCTAAAATATGACCTAACATATGGTCATATGCTAGGTCACAAAACAAACCTTGATTTAAAAACATCAAAATACTACAAACCATCTTCTCAGATTATAATCCTATAAAATTAGAAATCAACAATAAGAATATCAAGAAACAAAATCAAATACATGGAAATTGAATAACATCCTGATTAAAAGTTAGTGAATAACACAAAAAATGAAAAATGAAATAAATTCCCTAAGTCAAATGAAAATGAAAACACTACATATACCTTTGGGACACAACACAAGCACTGCTAACAGGAAAACTTATAGCAATAAACACACAACAGAAATGAAAAGGATAATAACAATATGATGATGTATTCATTCCAACAAATTTAATTATTTAGAAGAAATGGACAAATCTCTAGAAACACATGGCCTAGCTAAGCTAACACATACTGAAGAAGAAAACTTGAGCAGACCTATAACAATGGAAGAAATCATGAAGTCATTAAAAAAACTCTCAACAGAAAAGTGCTGGCCCACACGATTTTATGGGTGAATTCTTCCAAATATTTAGAGAAGCATTGACATCAATTCTACTTAAAATATTCCAGAACATAGAAAAGATGGACAGCTCCCAAATTCATTTTATGAAGCAAGCATAATCCTGATACCAAAACCAGACTAAGACATCACTAAAAAAGAAAATCATTGACCAGCATCCCTCATGAATATAGATGCAAAAATTCTAAACAAACTTCTATCCAATAAAATCCAACAGCATAGATTTTAAAAATAATATATCATGATCAAATGGGATTCATACCACGTACGCAGGAATGGTTCAGTATTTGAAAAACAGTCAACATCATCAACCTCATAATAAAGCAAGGGGGGAAAAGAACATAATCATACCAACTGATCCAGGAAAGGCATTGACAAAATCCAACACCCAGTCTTTATAAAAAACACTCAACACATTAAGAATATAGAAGGAAAAATTCACAACATAATTAAGGGCATATATACAAAACTAGCAGCCAACATCACTTCCAATGAAGAGAAACTAAAACCAATCCCCTTGTGAATAGGAACCAGACAAGGATGTCGTTTATCATCACTCCTACCCAATGTTGGAGTTCTGGTGTTGCTCTGTGGGTTAATGTGCCAGACTGCAAAGTCATTTGAACTGCAAAGTTGGTGGTTCAAGCTCACCAGCACTCCTTGGAAACCCTATATAAGGTCGCTATGGGTTGGAACCTACTCAATGGCACTTAACAACAACAACAACATCCAATGTTATGCTGGAAGTCTTAGTCAAAGCTATAAGACAACAAAGGGAAATTACAGACATCCATATTGGCAGAGAGGAAGTAAAATGCTATTTGCAAATGATATGATACTATACATAGAAAATCCCAAGGATAATTCATTGAATTCAGCAAAGTGCCAGGGTACAAGATCAGCATACAAAAATAAATTGGATTCCTTTATACCAATAAAGAGAGCTCTGAAAAGGAAATCAGAGAAACAATCCTATTTGCAATGTTACTGTCGTTGTTAAGTGCCATTGAGTTGGTTCTGACTCATAACAACCTGGCATAGGATTTCTGAGGAGAGGCTAATGAGTTTGAACTGCCAACCTTGCCTTCCAAACTGACCTTTCAGTCAAGTGTTTATCCTACAGCACCATACCAGTAGCCACCCCAAAAATGAAATACTTAAAAATAATTTAAGCAGACTTCCGGTTTGCCACGGCGGCCAGACGGCAGGGGTGAGAGGGGCTCTGGGTTCGGGGGAAGGGGGAATTCACGAAAGAAACCTTCCTATGGCAAACCCACACTCTTACAGCCACCATAAGTCTCAGTACTTCAAAATCTTAAACTCGCTTTTTT
>NW_006408560.1:16995864-16998094 GCF_000296735.1 Chrysochloris asiatica
AGGTGGCTGCTGCTCTTCATCCACACAACACCAGGACTTGGACAAAATGGAACTGATGTCATCTAGAAACCTTGATTTATTTATTAATTTTTTTCAAAGGAAAAAAAATTGGTTATCTAAAAATAAAAATGCATTTAAAGTAAAAAAGAAGAAGAAGAAGAAGAAAGAAAGCATAGTTTTGAATATAAAGATAGATGAACCAAATCAATGGAAAAGAATAATATGTCCAAAAATCCAAAAATATAGGCACATTTATATGGTCAATTGATTGCTGACAAAAGTGCTAATATAGTTCAATGGGGAAAAGACGGCATTTTCAAGAAAAGGGGCTGCTGAAACAACTAAATATCTCTATTGGATAAAATAAACCTCAGTCATGACCTTGTGCCATACACAAAAATCAACTTGAAATGAATTTATCTAAACACAATAACAAAATCTGTACCTTTCCAAAAGAAAGTGTTGAAGAATATCTTTGGGACCTCCAATTAGGCAAAAGGAGAGAGAGTCCTCATGTATCTAGAATTAGTCTGTGTACTATGGGAGTCCTTTGGTGACCCTATCTTCTGCTGGCCAGATCTGTTATCTGCTGACTGTCTTCTCCAAGGTTACTGTCCTGCCTGCTGTGCTATCAATGCCATGCACCCTTGGAAAGGGACTCTCACAGTTGAGGAAATACTGCCTCCTCCAGTCTTTCCCCCATGCAGCATTTTTTTCCTCAGTCAATAGAGAAACTTCTACCTTTGTGAGCATTATTTCAGATCAATTGTCCACAGTAGGCACCTAGTGATATGTACCCTCTTTCTGTAGAGAACAAAGCTGTACCTTCTGGACCCCCTAGCCTAAGACATCTGTTACAAAATTTAAGCACGACTCCACCTAGATTCTTTGTTCCTGGTAAAGGTCAGGGCCTCATTCTTAGATTGTGATTCACACCTTGTAATGTGGAAACAAGACACATAAGTTCCTCTTTCATAATAAAAATATTTATTTCTTTTTAAAGAAGAAAACAGTTTGTCCCCTGAGTAAATTAGCTTACTTGCTGAATTCAAAAATGTTAGGTTAAAAATCTCAAATCAGATTGCATTTTGCTGGATGTTATACTTTCTGTTGACTAAGTTTCTGACACCCAAGGAGAAATGCATAAAGTTTGAAATACACCGAGTACTTTTATGCTTGATCTATTTTCAAGGTTTAGGAAGCATCATTGTGTTATTTACACAACCATGAACAATGGCTAGTGTAGAATCAATGGTGTTCACAAATTGCCATCAGTTGCTGTACAGCAGTTATCAAGGAGTGTCTATCTTCGTTTTTCAAGGTCGATTGTTTTTAAAGCTGTGAGAAGTTTAATGTAACACCAATGATATAAGCTAATATTTTCCATTATTCTTTATCCTGCTTGAGCAGAACTCATGAATAAAAATGATCCTGTCAGTTTTCCTGAAACCTAAACACCAGATCAGGTGCTGTCAAGTCAATTCTGACTCATGACAACCCTGTGTGTTACAGAATATGCCTGCACTACAAATAATTTTTTTGGCTGTAACCTTTTGGAAGTAGATCATCAGGCTTTTCTTTAAAGGTACTTCTGGATGGACTCAAAATGCCAATCTTTTGGTAAGCAGCTGAACGTGTTAACCATTTGCAACACTCAGGATCTCCTTAAAGCAAAATAGCTTGCTTTTGCTTTATTTTTCAATGATTTGAACAAAGGTACTCAGTGTTAGCTAGGTGATTGAGGAATAGAGGAGTAGTGGTTGAGCATGTGGAAATATCCTCCTTTGAGTCTATTGGTTGATGCCACGTACCTGAGTCATGAGGGTTCCTAAGTGGCATTGAGCTTTCCTGAGTCAAGTGTATCATTAGATATACTGGGCTTCTGAAGATGGTGCTGATGTCTCTGTTAGTATCAAATCATGGGTATCAACTAGTTAAACAGTAAAACTGAGTTACTACACATAGGGGAAACTTTTGATCTTGTAACAGAGAGAGTAGTTTGGAGATCATGACCTCCATACAGGGCATGTATCATCTATTCACTTGTATCCCTATATATCTTTATCTATCTATCTATCTATCTATCTATCTATCTATCTATCTATCTATCTATCTACCATCTATCTATGTATCAATCTAAGCCGGTGATTTGGAAGCAAAGTTCCTTTCCCAACAAATAGAACGGGTTATTCAAACAGCATAACTCTTGTAGTTGTTGTTGTTGTCAGGT
>NW_006408560.1:16998619-17010052 GCF_000296735.1 Chrysochloris asiatica
ATGAAGTCCTTGACAACTTCAATCTTTTCTTCATTGATAAGAATGTTGTTTATTGGTCCAGTGGTGAGGATTTTTGTTTTCTTTACATTGAGATGGAATCCATACCGAAGGCTGTGCTCTTTGATCTTCATCAGTAAGCATAACTCTTAGTACTGAGTATATTCCATGAATAAATAGTATATGTCAACAGATACTCAATGATTTGAACAAAGAAATACATATTACTACATGTATCATGTGACATGCAGGAATGCAAACCTTCTTAATAACAGGTTTGTTAAATATTCTGCACATTGAGCAATAGCAAATAGAGTGAATGAAATATTTTTGCAATTATTATTAAACGTTTTGACAGATGTGAAGAACCATTTGATATAAATTGCACACTAAATGGTTATTGAAGGGAGAAAGAATCAGAGACCAATGTAAAACCAAAACGGTTAAATAAGAGAAATTGAACTCTGCTTAGTGAGAAGGATTGGTATTATTGCTGTTAAGTGCTGTCTAGTCAGTTTCAACTCATAGCGACGCTGTATAGGGTTTCTGAGGAGCAGCTATTGAGTTTGAACCACTGACCTTATGGTTCACAGTCCAATGCTGATCTTACAGCGCCACACCAGGAGTCAGATACTTATAATAATAGAAGAACCCTATAGGGAATGTAGAAGAACCCTTAAACCAGCTGTTGGAATCCTAGTATAGCCTATAGGATAAGCACTGGACTGTGAACTTCTAGGTCGACAGTTCAAACCCATCAGTCACTCTTGAAAACCCTATAAAGACTCACTATTACTCAGAACTGACTCGAGTACTTACCAACAACAAGAAGCCAACTGTTATGTAAACTGCATAAAAGTCTCCTTCTTTAACATTCTTTGGTCCTAAATTCTAGCACCATTTTTATAATAAGAAAGCAGTGTAGCCTGGCAGGTTAGGGAATTGGCCTCAGAGTTAGTTAGAGCTGGGTTTCAATTCTGCTTTTATTTTCATATGGCTTCAGATACACTATTTGACCTCTCTGAATCTCAGTCTCTTTTTTTTTTTTTTAAGTAAAAATTATAATACCTACTTCTCAAAAGTATTTTGTGAATATTTTTTATAAGTATGTACACAAAGTGTCAGCATAGGATAGTATGTTTTGTATGATTCAGGACTTAACAATTCATGGAGAAATGACCAGGTTTGTGGAGTAAAATTCACAATGGACTAAATTGTAAAGAGAAATATTTTTTACAAATATAACTGAGAATTTACTTCTGTTGAACAAAAGATGTTTCTGCAATTTTGGCACCACCTACTTTGCAGTCAAGAACCTTAGGAAAACAAAGTCTTGAAAGATTTGATTGAAGAGCACAAACTTGCTTTGATTATGTCTTTGAACATTGTTTTCTCCTATTTATAATATCAAAACTAGTCATTGCTTATTCCCTATTATGTCAGCTTCTACAAATGCAATACTATTGTTGTAAATATGATCTCCTTTTAAAAACATTCAATTGCCTACCATATGCACACCAGTACTCAAAGGAAGCTTTTGTTGTTGTTGTTAAGTGCCACTGAGTCAATTCTGACCCATAACGACCCTATATAAAGTTTCTGAGGAGTGACTTGTGAGATTGAACTGCCAACCTTGCGGTTCAAACTGACTTTGCAGTCCAGCGCATTAACCAACAGTTCCACACCAGCAAGTCACAAATATATACATATATATATATAGGTTTGACAGAGGATGTTTATATGGGTGTGGTGCTAGATGACCAACGACAAGTTCAGCAGTTCAAATCCATCTGCTGCTACTCAGAAACCCTATAAGGGTCACTATGAGTTGGAACTGACTCAAAAGAACTTAACAAGAACAATTTACCTTTGCTGAAAATATATCCACGAATGTGGTAGGGGACAAAGTTATTAAAACTTAGATATAACCTACCAGTTAAGAGACTGAGTCACTGGGTCCAGGGGCTCAGGACCATAGTCTCAGGGGACAACATAATCAGTTGGCATAACAAAGTTCATAAAGAAAATGTTCTACATCCTACTTTGTTGAATAGTGACTGGAATTTTAAAAACTCTTCAATGCCCATCTAAGATACAACTACTGGTGTCTCTCTGTCTGGATAAAAGAAGAGTGATGAAAATTGAAGACACATGGAAACAATTAGTTCAATAGATCAATGGATCATGGGAACATCAGTCTCCCTGGCCCTGAGACCAGAAGAACTAAATGGTGCCAGGTTACCACTACCAACTTCTCTGAAAAGGATTACATTAGAAGGTCCTGGATACAGGGATAGAAAATGTGGAACAAAATTCAAAATTATAAGAGACCAAACTTATTGGTCAGACAGAGACTAGTAGAACCCTAAGACTATGACACTTGGTCACGCTTCAGGTCTGGAACTGAACTCACCCCTGTGGCTCAATTTTCAGCCAAACAATAGAAGGTCAATGGGAAGAGCAACAACACAACACGAGTGAGTTATGCACACTACCTAGTGGTCACCTTTTAAGATCAAAAGAGTATCATTTCCCCAAGGACAAATTCAGAAGGATTGGCAAAGAAGAAATGGAAAGACGAAACACAGAGAGGAAGTGGAATTGATAATGGTACATGGGAACCAATCATTGCAATCAATAAGATGAAATGAATTGTGTACAATTTGTGGTATGTATAACTAAAGTTCTTCTTTGTAACCCTTTACCCAATTTACAATAAAAAGTAAACAACAACAACAACAAAAAGCTTTAGTGATTTAATGATACATCTTCAGGGTGGAATAATCTATTTCCCCAAACCTTTGCCAACAAAATGATAAACAAGAAAAACCAAACCCACTGCCATTGAGTAGACTCCCACTCAAGGGCAACTCTACAGGACAGAGCAGACCTGCTTTCTAAGGTTTCCTAAATGAAATCTTTATGGAACCAGATAGTCTCATATTTTATCCATGGAGCTGCTGGTGGATATGAACTGCTGACCAGTTAGCAGCCTAATGCTCAGCCCACTGTGCTAACAGGGATCCATTATAATAAAGGAAATTAATATTTGAAGAATGGGAAGCAGACTTTTGTATTAAATAAGCCAAACATTACAAATAAAAAATGATAATTATTACCCAGAAATAAACTCTATGAATAGTTTATGAATATCTGTCTTTATTTATATAACCAATATATTTATTCATTGCCTTCTTACTTCTTTTTTTTTTTTTTTGTCTGTCTAGAGACTTTTATTCAGGGTTAGGAAGAGGAAGGTGACCTCTGCCGGAGAGAGAAGGCAGAAGGCAGAAAGAAGGGGAGAAGAAGAAGAAGGCAGAAAGAAGAAGAGGGAGAAGAAGAGAGGGCAGAAAGAAGAGGAAGGAGAAGAGCTTCTTACTTCTTTTTACAAAAATAAGATCAACATGTATAAACTGTTTTAGGAGTTACCTGTAAAGAATTATTTGAAAGCATAACCATGGACATGTTCATTTATCCTTGTTGTTGTTATTAAGTGCAGTCAAGTTGGTTTTGACTCACAGCAACCCTGTATAGGGTTTCTGAGAAGCAGCTGGTGTGTTTGAACTGCTGACCTTGTGGTTTGCAATCCAGTGATGAGCCAACAGTGCCACACCAGGAATCCACAATTTATCCTTACATATTATTGTATGTATTGAATGAATAGTATTCCATCATTTTGATGCTGAAGAGGATGGCAAAGGGTTAAAAATAGAATCATAGAAGAACATCTTAACTCCTGAACTGCTTGTTTCCTTCTGTGTCTAATCTGCTCTTTTATATTTAAAAAAGGATTCACTTTAGACACACCCTACACCACTCTAGGAGTCTTGGTGATGTCATGGTTAAGTCACTTAGCAGCTAATCAAAAAGTTGGCAGTTGGAACCCACCAGCTGCTCTGTGGGGGAAAGTGGCAGTTTGCTTCAGTAAAGACTACAGTCTTGGGAACCTATAAGAAAGTGAAACTTTGTAGTTTATAGGGCATGGAATCAACTCAAGGGTAGTAACTTTGGTTTTGGTTTATAGACTGATATAGTTCCATTAACAGAACATAGAGAACCCTATTCTCAAATGGGATGAAATTCACATGTATAGATAGGGGTTAGGATTCTAAGGTATTTTATCAGAGGTCAGGAGAGAGGCACAATTCAGCCATAACAGATTGGAAATAGTATGTTATGTTTTGGGAGTTAATGAATCATTCTAACATAATTAAAACTAGAAAACCAACTAGAGTGGGTCATGCATGACAATGATGAGGTAGATTGTTATAAAGCAAAGATTATGATTAATGTAATTTTGTGCAGCTTAGGCCCCTGGTGTAGGGACAGAAGGGTCACATACTAAACCAGATTACTTAATGCAATATTGAGGTAATTTTTCATTATAACTGAAGTTTCTTAGTTGGGAGTGTCATCCTATATGCATAAAAATTCCCCAGAGTCACCTTGCTTTGATTGTTTCCAGTTTGGTCACAGGAGCATAGTACATACTTGTATATCAAAGCATCATCCACACAAAAAGGAAACAAAATGTTGACAGAAAAATGTTTATTGACAGAGAGCACATCAAGATTTCCAATCAGAATTATCTAGGTCAAAGTCCAAGAATATACCCTTGTCATCTTGCTAGACCAGTTTTCTCCTCTATTTCACAGTCCCAGAAGCTGAAAACCCATCTGCCCCACTATGGGTCTCCATGGTGGAAAGAAAGAGGCACTTGCTCAAATGTTGCCCATTGTATTCCAGAAAGCACATAGAGTCAGGCACAGAGAAGGTGAACATAGCCTTGCACCTCCTGCAACCCAGTTTCCTTGGAGAGAGAGTCTGGGAAGTAAGGAAGTTCATGGTTAGAAAGAACAGGAAGAATGGCACAGTCTGCTTTCCCAGGGTCTCTGTGGTTCTCTCTGGGTAAGGGGCTAATGCTGTGAGGCTGATGATATGCATGGGACATTCTCATAGTTTTCTGTAGCATCTTTGTTTTCCTTCTCTGTACTGTAGGCCTGCGCTGGGTGTGCCTTCTTCACCTCTGAATATAAGACTGTGGATTCCTGAGTAAAAACACAAAAAATGAGTACCAAAATATAGAAAAGGATCAGCCAAGGAGAAAGGAAGCCAGGAAACTCTGCCTACCTTATCTTCCTGATGTATTCTTGATGAATTTACTGCTGGATGAGAGGAAGAAAGAATATTAAACCATGGACAATGCATTCCAAGCCCATCTCTCTTCTGCTATTTTATGTCTTGACTTTTCCTCTGTGGAGTTCCTCCAAATCCCTACAGATAAAGCATGCTCCAACACACATATACACATACTAAAAAAGTTTATCCTCTGCGCACCAGCTGCCCAGAAGCTCTCCTGACATTTTCTTCTTGCTCCTCAGTTTCATTACAACCTTAGAAGAGGCCCTCTTTCCCTCTCAGGGCCTCCATTTTGCCTCTCAGGGCCTCTATAAATGTATTGATCATCTGTAAAAATGGGGACAGCATGACTCATTTCACTTTGCACAGGAAAATTAGAGGTGGCCTTAGAGGAGCTCTGGTAGTGTAGTGGTTACGAGTCAGGTTGCTAACCTCAAGGTCAGCAGTTCAAATCTACCAGCCATTCCAGGGGAGAAAGATGAGGCTTTCTACTCCCATAAAGATTTATAGCCTTTACGGGAGCAAAAACCCTATGCAGGGTTGCTGTGAGTCAGAACCGACTCCACGGCACACCACTACCACCACCACCATAGAAAGTATTGTTACTCTAAGGCCACATAGCAGATTCTCAAGGAGTCAACGTTTTGCTTTGGAGTCAATAAGAAAACTCAGTTTGTGTCTTCTTCCCTCCCAAGAGGTGCTTGTATCCATCCAATTAGCATTCATTGAACAATGACCATCTATTAAACATTAGATAACTTTGAAGAGAACGAATGGACACAGAAACAATGCAAAAAGTAGAAATACATACCTAACTACCTTATGCTACAAAGGGCTGTCAGTTCTTCTTGGGTAGGGGATAGGGAGGGGTAGTTGAGTCTCTATAAGTTTCACAGTAGTACTTGACCTGAGTATTGAAATGTTAGCAGAGGTCAACAGGTAAACTATGGGCAAGGACATTCCAAGATAAATGAGAAGAATGAGCAGTGAAGGACAAAGTAGCTGGTATGAATAGGAAAGGAACATTGGTGAGACAGTGGGTTGGGCTAATAACTGCAAGACCATTGGTTTGAACCCACCAGTTGCTCCGTGAGAAAAAGATGAGCAGTCTGCTTCCATAAGGATTTTTAAATTTGGAAACCCTATGGAGCAGGTCTACTCTGTCTTCTATGGTCACTATGAGTTGGAATACACGAGATGGCAGTAGAGGGGGAATGGGCAAGTTGTAGAATAAGTGCTAGACTACAAAGTTGGTTTGAACCACAAGGTGGGTGCTTCAAACTCACTAGCACCTCTTCGGAAACCCTATACAGGGTTACTATGGCTCGGAACTGACTTGATGGCACATAACCACAACAACAATGAGTCAGGAATGACTCGACAGCACTTAACAACAGAAAAATGAGGACATAAAAAAGAACTTGGGAGGTCAGAGTATAGAGAAAGGCAGAAGTCATGATTTGAAATGGAGACAGTGAGGGTGTTCAATCTAGACAATGATGTGATCAATTGTGCATCTCAGGGATGCTGGAAACAGATTGCTGGAAAGTTGGAATATAGCAAAATGAAAATAAAGAGACCAGTTGAAAAAATTACAATTGTCTAACTATTAGATTAGGGAGTGAGGTGGCTCCATATGTTAAGCACTGGACTGTGAACCACAAAGTGGGCAGTTTGAGCCCACCAGCTGATCCATGGAAGAAAAATGAGGTTTTCTGCTCCCTCAAGGATTTACAGCCTCAGAAAGCCTATACAGAGTTGCTATGAGTTAACATTGACTTGACTGCATTTAACAACAACAACAATTTATTAGATTATGAGAGTCTTAATTTAGTAGATAATGTGTCAATTTATAAATAGTGAATTTATTCATTAAAAAAATATTTCAGGTGGTCTACAGTTCTCCAAGAATTGTGCTAGATGTTAGGAACACATTAGTTTAAAAAAAAAAAAAAATTGCATTGTGTCTGTCCTCAAGGAGTTTATAATATACAAGGGAATGGATATGCGATGTCATTTACAATACAGGAAGAGCTTCCATGTTGGACTTGTATTTGAGATTCGTTAATCAAAGACTCCTTTGCTGGACATAATACCACACTACCACCCTTCCATTAGTTTGTCTGCAAAGAGTCTTACCTGAATTTTCTTTTGCATGTTGGGTGCACATGATCTGAGAATACACCAGATTGGTTCCAGGGTTTACTGTGGGAGAAAACTCAAGTTTTTATAATTTGTTGTAGTCCACAGACCACATGCTAGATTCTTCTTCTGAGTCCCTAAGTTCATAACAACCTTCTATTCCCCAACATAATGCCAGGAATGTTGTATTAACATTGGATGTGACTGGCCTATGGCCATTGCTCTCCTCCCTCCCTTTGTCTCCTAGGGAGTCCTCACCATTGCTGTACACTGGCTGCAGATCCACTAGGGCTAGTGACTCTAAGTAGGAAGGTTCTTGAGAGTTTGTGTTACAGGACCTGGATAAGGAAGGCTCCAGAGATTCATTGGGTCCATTTCTGTGACAGAGAGGAGAAAGGCAAGGAAGGAAAGTGTTTGTAGATGACACCGTCTCAGGAACACTGGCATCCAAAAAGGCAGAAAGCATGACATGATTCATGTAAAAATACTGTGGCAACTTTCACTGAGGGTTTGCATGACTTTTTCAAGATGTCAGAAGGGATATGACACACATGAAGCCGGGAGAGTATTACAGGGCAGGCAGACTGAGGCACATTTGGTAGGCAAAAATCACCTTTGAACATTGGTACATGAAGACTGTTTCTTTCCCGCTCTTTGTTTTACAGGATCTCCTTCAATTTTCTACTTATTACAAAAACACCTGCCCTATAAGAAGATACCAGGAAGACTCTTTTGAAAAAAGCATTGTTTTGTTTGTTTGTTTTCTCAAACATAATAGGTATTCATTTACAAAATGAGTTTATGAGTAGAGGAAAGAGCAATGAGGGAATGGATAACAGTAGCCCCTTGCAAAATGTCATGAAGACATTAGTGCTCAATTACCCAAGTAATGCACATTTAAGGAAGTAGAATTTTTAGCATGAGTAGCAAAAAATATTACTTTTGTATATATGTGAGTATTATTTACAAATATGAGAGTGGTCTTCCTAATTACATGTTTGGATTTCATAAGAATGTGATAATATTCATAAGGAAGTTCAGTTAAATGTTTTAAAAATGTACATAAATTCCACATTCCTTTATTATGGATATAAATAAAGCACAAAAATGTTGACAGCACAAAAAACAGGCACCTTACCTTGGTGTTCCAAGGGTGGCAATTTCTCCTGCAAAGCCAACAAAAAATATTCATGATACGTGAGCTCTGACTCTCACCTTTCTCTTTCTTTCTTCCTCTCTCTGTATATACAAGAATAATGTATTCTATGTCAATGTTCTTCTAGAGAATGTTCTTCCCTGAAAGCAAATCCATTCTATAGCTCAGCTATGCAAACTCTTACTAAACATTCTACTCTATCTTGAAATACATTTGCCCAGCATCAGACTTATTCTGATTGTTATTTAATCAATGATAGCAATGTGAGCTCTCAGTAGTTATAAATGGGTATAAATGAAGCAATATAGAACCTAAGTCTAGTTGAACAACATGATGAATATAGTTGGACAAGTACTTTTTTAAAAAAATGGTAAATGTTTTGGGGTTTTTTTTTTTAAGGTTTTTGTTGTGGATTGAGTAAAAGTTTACAGAGCAGATCATCAGCTTTACATGTAATAAATCATACACCTTATTTCATTATAATGATTATAATTCCCTCCATGTAACATCAGTTAACAGTATTTATCTCTATTCACTTCAGCTCTTTTTTTTTTTTTTTTTAAACACTCAGGCATATATAATAATTAACACCACTAAAGGACACATTCTGCAAGTCAGCCTCCTGGCTGCCATCTCTTAGTCCCTCTCTTCCCATGAATCTAGAGTCCTCAGCTGTTCCCTCTCTCCCTGTCCCCATGGCTACCTCCATCTCTAGTATCACTGCTTCTCTGGATAAGGTCCCGCATTCAGCCCAGGCTCTTCTCCTTCCCTGGTCCTAACGTCCTTTGTTTCTGGACTGTAAGATTAACTACTCCCTGTTTTTGTTACAAAACTTGTACCTTTACAATTGTGACAGTCGCAATTAGTCATGATAACAATTACTCACTGTTGAATCATAAGAATCTTATCAACCATCTCTTTTAATCAGACCCATCTAGACAAGATGAAAAATATTCAGTGGGGACTCTTTCTTCCCCCACACACTATGAAACTAAACTCCCTCTTGAAACCTTGTAAGCCAGTCACTTTTTGCCTTTATTGCCTCCCATTTTAGGTAGCCAATGTCTAAGTTACCCATCCCTATCTACCCTGTGTACAGAAGGGATAACATTGATAATTGATGTGAAGACGCCTTCCCTCTCTGTTGGTATTTAGAGTTACTATCTCCTTGAGTATAGACCAAGTTCATCAAATTGTAGCAATTTACCCTCATTTCCTTTATCAAAAGTAGTTTTCTTCTTTTTTTTTAAATCTTCCTCTAGTCAAGTTCTGATTATCAAGCCATCGAAGCTAGGTCTAATGGGTACTATCTGCAACTTTGAGTGTTCTTGTGTGCCTCTTCTCATTTCATATCAGCTGGATGCTGCTCTCTCAGCTATAGTCCTCTGTGGCTATGTCATTGTCCATAGGCTCAGGTGTCCCCAGGCTTCACCACACTTTGGACCAACCAACCCTTCCTCTTCTCTCTCTCATCTCCAGGTCAACGGAAGTCTGTGGAACATGGTTGAACTCAGCACATTTCTTCATTACTCCCTTTCCCCCTCCTCCACTCACCAGTAGACCAACATGGGCACCAGCAAGCTTACATGCCTGCTCATGTGTTCTCTTTGATTTTCAGTCTTAGAGGGGGATTTGTCCTGCAGGAACTTGATTGCTTGCCTTGATGGCTTTCCGGTGAACAACGTGCGTATTCTTATAGTAGCCAGTCACACTTCCGTTTTTGTTTTGGGTTTTTCCTGATGATCTTTCTTTGAAGATGTATCATCTGTCACTCCAGCTGTTCCAGGCTGGTCTGCTTGTCCTTTCTAGTGGGAATGTCCCACCTCAGAAGGTTCTACATGGGGCTCAGGATTCCACCTAAGGTCCTATACTCTGCAAAGGCTCCACAGGAGGCCATTTCACTGGGCACGTTCTAGAACCCCTTTTAGGTATTCCAATCAGTTAAAGGCTGAAAAAGGGCTTACAAGCTTTCTGTAATCATGTTTCCCAACATTCCTTTCTATCCAATTTACATGTCCATTTTACAATAGTAGGCAAGGAAAACCAATATTCATAAGACAGTCAAGCATCCTAGTATTATTTCCCCTCTTCAAACTATGTCTTGATCCCTATATCACAGAGCCCTGTTGTTCCAAGGTTGAGCATGTATGATTATTTACCTCTGTCCCATTTAGCCCATGCAAACCTCTCTCAGTGTTCTCTACCTACCTTGTTCTTCCACCCTTCCCCCTTCTTGTACACTGCCCTCCCCAACACCCAAACTATGATGTATATTCCCTTACCCTGTGCTCTACTGTTACCTCCTTCCACCTCCCTCAAACCCCTCCCACTCCAACCATACTGATAACCAACAAAGAAAAATTGTTTTATATCATTTTAGGAGCTCATTTCTTAAGCTTTTACAATAATAATCTTATGCAATATCTGTCCTCTTGTGACTGACTAAACTGGTGGATTTGAACTGTCACTCTTTTGGTAACTTGTAGGATACACTAAGGCTAATAAGTAGAGCTTTTTACTTTTAGAAAAATGTAGAAGGGTTGTGATTCTCCAAGAGAAGATAGAAGATCCATCAATAATGAGAAGAAAGGCTTTGCTATTAGTATGGGTTGAGGGGGAAAGTAGGAATGAGCAAGATTCTGAGAAGAGGAAAGAGATTTTCTGCTTGGTGGGCCATCAGAATTACTGAGCTGTGCTTGTTTTTATTTGTTTGTTTTTTTAAATTCTTCCCCTATAAGGATCTATTTAGAGGACTGAAGCACCTGGGATCCAATTCACATGAATCCTATAAAATGATGGTTGGTGATCTTTCTCTCCCTGGTGTTGTTTGGTGCTGCATTGACTAATTAGTGTTTTTCATTTGTTTGTTTGTTTCTATAAGATAGTATCAATTTCAACACTGAGGTTCTTATGTCTCCACTTCTAGATGTTGTTGTTTTCAGGTGCCATCGAGCTAGTACTGACTCATAGTGACTCTATGCACAACAGAATGAAACACT
>NW_006408560.1:17011344-17020337 GCF_000296735.1 Chrysochloris asiatica
CTGCCAAAAGAACCAATAGATCTGATTTGGAAGAAGGGCAGCCAGAGTGCTCCTTGGAGGCCAAGATGGCCAAACTTTGACTCTCATACTTCAGACATACTGTCAGGAGGGACCAGTCGCTGGAGAAGGATACCATGTGTGGTAAGGTGGAGGGTCAGAGAAAAAGAGGAAGACCCCCAGAGAGATGGATTGGCCAAGTGGCAGCATCAATGGACTCAAGCGTGGTAACAGTACTAAGGTTGGTGCAGGATCGGGCAGTGTTTCGTTCTGCTGTGCATAAGGTCGCTATGGGTTGGTACCAACCTGATGGCACCTAACAACAACAACCCAAGTCATGCTATTCCCAATCACCTCATATGCATATGAAATTTGGATAATGATTAAAGAAGACTGTAGACTCAATGCATTTGAGTTATAGTGTTAGAAAAGAATATTGAAAGTACCATGAATTGCCAGGGAAACAAGAGATATAACCAGAATGCTCCTTAAAAGCCAGGGTGGTGAAATTGTTTCTTTCATGCTTTATACATTTTATTGGGAAGGACTCAATCTCTGGAGAAGGACATCATTTTTGGTAAAGTGGAGGGTCAGCACAAAACAGAAAGACCCCCAGTGAAAAGGATTGACACAATAGCAGCAGCAATGGGCTCAAATGTGCAATTTGGGGGATGGCACAAGACCAGGCATTGTTCTGTACTATTGTGCATAGTGTTACTAGGAGTCAGACCAACTTGATGGTTCCTGACAATAACAACAAAACAATATGGTGATAATAATAATGATTTAATTTAACTGAATTGAACTTAATGAAAAATTAGAATTAGACAAGCTTTTAAATATATGTAAGAGATTAAATGAATAAAAGATTTGTGATGAGTACTATTAGAGTCAGTTTTCTTAATTTCTTATATTTTAAAAAAATCACAGTACAAATACATTCTATATGCAATGCTATTAAAATATATATATATATATATACTTATATACTATGTTGTTGTTGTTGTTGTTGTCATTAAATGCCATAGAGTTGGTTCCAACTCACATTGACCCTGTACAGAATTTCTAATGAATGAATGGTGGGTTTGACTTTATGGGAGGCAGTTCAGTGCTTATCCTACCGTGCTTTGAAATATTTGTCATAAAATGTTGGTTGCACTTTTATTGAAAAGAAAGGGAAATATGGAGGCTTACAAAGAAGGTTATGAGGATGATACTTGTCCAGCACAATTAAAGCAAATACATAAGATTTTTCATAAAATTGATGTACAATTATTTCGCTATTTGTTTGATTTTCACCATGAGCCATGAGAAAGGAAGGACAAAGCATTTGATATGAAACAAAAGGAAGTGCCATGTTACATCACAGGAGAGAGCAGACAGAAAATACAAGATTCGTAATTCCAAAGTAGAAAGTCTTATCATTTTGCAGTTATGCAACACATGAAATTAAAAGGCCCATACAGTCAAAGATTCCTGTTCCATGAAAAAATACTCAGAGAAAAACACAAGAGCAAACAGAGAGGACAGAAAATTTCTTGTTGGATGCAATGCTCTTGAGAAAACAGTGGAGCAACATCTTTAAAATACCCAAAGGAGGGTTTCTTAAAAAGAAAAAGTATCTTTCTAAAACAAATGTAAAATAAAAAAGATTTTTACATATATACAAAAACTGAAAGAATTAATCAACAGCAGACCTGTACTATAAAAAATTCTAAAATTTAAGGCATAAAGAAAATTTTACTAGATAGAAATATGGGCATACAAGAGGAATAAAGAACTAAATGGGCAAATATATAAGAATTATTAATACTTAAATCATTTTAAAAGATCATTGTTTATAAATAACTGTAATGTATCTAGAAGCAGAGAAATGAAAGTACATTATGGTATAATTCTTGTAATATATGTGAAGAAATATAATATCACTTGGATGGAGATTGTGATAAGTGAATGATATAAACTATACAATCCCTAAAGCAACCACTAAATTTTTTTTTAAGTTATAAAATGGTATCATAAAAAATAATCAATTCAAAAGCAGACTGAAAAATAGAAAAAGGAAAACAATGAACAATGGGACAAATACAAAAAGAATTACAAAATAATATACTTAAACTTACTTATGCCAATAATCATATTAATGTAAATGGTATAAAACACTTTGCTTAAAAGGCAGGAACATTGAATTAAAAAAGCAATAATTAACTAGATGCTGGCTTTAAGATAAACACTGAGTACATAGGGACATATATTGGTTAAAAATAAAAGGATGAGAAAAAAATCATGCTAGTACTAACTGATACGTTAATATTGGACAAATGATGTTTCAGATAAATGATATTATGAGGGAAAAACAAGTTCATTTCATAGTGATAAAGTGGTTAACTGATTGAAAAGCCATAACAATTGTAAACATCTATGAACCTAATAATAGAGATTCAAAGTGCCCAAAGTAAACTTGATAGAATTGTAACAATAAGTTGACAAATTCACAACTGTAGTTGATGATTTCAATGCCTTTCTTGATATAATTGATAGATCAAGTATACAGAAAATCAGTAAGGATATAGAAGACTTGACCAACACTACCAACCAAAGTCACCAATAAAGTTAACTAAAAGAGATATTAAAAGAAGTATTTCAGGCAGAAATAAAATGATACCAGAAAGTAGTATAAATACACAAAAAGAAATGAAGAACACTGAAGTATCTTGATACCAAGACCTAAAGAGGCACAACAAGAAAAAAAAGGTACCAAACAATGTCCCTTATGAACATAATGAAAAATTAGCAACATTTTAGCAAGTGAAATCTGACAATAATGACCAGTTGGGGTTTGCCCTGGAAATGCACGGCTGGTTCAACATTCAAAATTTACAACGTCAATAGACTAAATGAAAATGAAAATATAAAACCATCTCAATCAATGTAGATAAAAGTATCTGATAAACACTATTGCTCTCAGCAAATTAGAAATAGTAGGCTCTTCTTCCATCTGATTAAGAACATCTGTGGAAAATCCACAGCTGATATTATACTTAGACCTCTCTAATTCTATTCAGGAGACCCAAATTTGGTTCCCAGCCAATGAGTATCATGCACAGTCACCACATGCCTGCCAAAGGAGGTTTGAGGGTTGCTGTGATGCCAAACAGGTTTCAGTGGAGGTTCCAAACTAAGATGTACTAGGAAGTCTGGTGATCTACTTCTGAAAATCAGCCAGTGAAAACTTTATGAATCATGGTGGTCTGATTTGCAAATAATCATGAAGATTGCACAGAATCAGGCAGTCTTTTGGGTATTTATATGGCGTCTACATGAATCAAGAGTTGATTCAATGGCAGCTAATAACAATAATATCAAACTTGATAGTGAAAGACCAATTACTTTCCCCTTAATAATCAGGAACAAGCCAAGGATGTTTGCTCTCACAACTTCTATGCATCACTTTATAGAAGATTCTAGTCAATACAATAAGACTACAGATTGGAAAAGGAGTGAAACAGTCTTTATTCACAGATTACGTGATTATCTATGTAGAAAGTTTAATGGAATTTACAAAATAGCTACCAGAACAAACAATGAGTTTAGCAAGATTGTAAGATATAAGATCAATATACAAAAATCAATTGTATATATACCAGCAATAGGAGTCCCGGTATGGCACTATAGGATAAGCACTCGACCTCAAGGTTGGATTGAATTGCAAGTTCACTGGGTCAAACTCACCAGATCCTCCTTGGAAACCCTAGACAGGGTCACTATGAGTCGGAACCGATGCAATGACACACAACAGCAACAGTAACATACCAGCAATAATCAATACACACTAAAATTTTAATTTCATTCTCAATTTTATCCAAATCTCAATGTATTTGACTGGCATTCTTCAGTTATGATTCGCTATTATTTATTGTTTATCATTATATGTTACAATATATATAGAAGGGTGATTTTTTTTCTCTATTTTCCATCCTTTTTGAAGTTTTCCGTAGGCTTTGGCATAAAGATGGAACAATAAACATTTAACTTTCTTACTTTTAAATAGAAACAACACTCTACTACCTATTTTAAATCTCTGACTAAACACTTGAGATTACATCTTCATTGAGAAGTATATTTTACCTTTTGTCACTATTGCCTACAGAATAGCAGTGAGTAGAACTGAGAACTTAGTAGTTGGAAGGGAGTAACAGGACGTTATAGGTTACACACACTCAACTCTAACTTATTATTACAGTAGCAAGAGTTACAACACCAGAGAGAAGACATAAACACCCACCTGATTTCCTTTGAGTTCTAAAGTGGTACCACAGGGCAGCAATAGCAGCAAGGCCAAGGATGCTGAGCAGCCCCCCGGTGACTCTTGTAGCAATAAGGCCCGCTCTGTAGCTGGAAGGTCCTAAGTTGGGGAGACCTGCACTTGAGTTCCAGTGGCAATGGTTTTAAAGTTAGATAAAACTATAAAGATAGTGGCTTGAGGTCTATCAGGGATAGTTTTTACCAGGTCCTGATTTATTCATAATGATCTCTAGTATAATTTATCAATTTCAAAATAATGACACATGAAGGGTGATCACCAACATCTGGTATTAAGATTTACCCCCTTTATCTCTTCCTTATGAAGTCAGTACCAGTCTCCAGAAGTCCAAGCTTAATGTACATGTTTAAAACTCCTGGACATGACAGAATGTAAACAATCTATTGGAAAAACATTTTATTGACCAAAACTGTGATATTAAACCAAGCTACCACTAACCCACCTATGACATTGAGTGCCACCACCTCACTGTGTTGAGCCTCCAAGCCATTGCTCGCCTCACAAGAGTAGTTCCCAGAATGCTCTGTGGTCACAGAGAAATTGAAAGATGCTCCTCCAGAGGGAACTGAGCTTCTCCCCAGGATGATATCCTTGTGATAGAACTGGTACAAGATCGGGGGAGAACCTTTCTTAGCCTCACAGAGAAACTCCACCATGTCCCCCACCACAGTCTGGGCCCTGGAATCCCTGAGAGTGAGGACAGGGCGAGATACTGGAACTAAAGAAGAAAAGACAGTTGATTAGCATATTTACCTAAATTTGGATACAAAAGAATTTAATAAAGAAAATAGTCAATATAGTTTAGTAGTATAAATATGAATCTGGAATTAAGGAAAATCTGTGCTTAAATCTTGTCTCTGCCTTTCATTAATCCTGTGATCTTGATCTAAAAAAATAATCTGAGTCTGTTTATGCCTATGTAAATTAGAAATAATAAGAAATTATATCTCAAACTATTATGATAAATAATAAACATGTATGCGAAGTCCTGGTGTGGCGCTGTGGGTTAATGCACCAGACTGCAAAGCCCTTTGAACCACAGACTGCAAGGTCGGCGGTTCAAGCTCACCAGCTGCTCCCTGGAAACCCTATACAGGGTCGCTATGGGTCGGAATCGACTCGATGGCACTTAACAACAACAACAAAGTGCTTGAAAATGTTAACTATTAAATATTGATAGAAATAATAGGTTCATTTCTGAACATCCTATCTGGAGCCCTAGTTCTGAGACTCAAACTCCCATATCTATCTAGAGCAGTACTTCATCACTTCCTATCCAATTACTTTCTTTCTTCTTCAGCATAGCATTTAGCACTACCTAACATATATCCCTTGAAGTCCTGGTGTGGCGTTGTGGGTTCGACAGCACTTAACAACAACATAGATCCCTAAAGAGCTCTGGTAGCGTAGTGGTTACGAATCGGGATGCTAACCTCAAGATCGGCAGTTTGAAACTACCAGTCATTCTGCAGGAGAAAAATAAGGCTTTCTACTCCTGTAAAGATTTACAGCCTTGGAAACCCTGTACAGGGTCACTATGGATCGGAACCGACTCCACCGTACTTAACAACAAGACCGTATATCCCTGGTGTGGCACTGTGGGTTGATGCACTGGACTGAAAAGTCAGTTTGGACCTCAAGGTCAGCGGTTCAAGCTCACCAGCCACTCCTTGGAAGCCCTACCCGCTATGAGTTGGGACCAACTTGACAGCATTTAACAACCACAAAACATATATCCCTGGGTGAGGCAAATTATCAACAAGTTCCACTACTAATTGAAAGGTAAGAGATTTGAGTTGACCTAGAGATGCCTTCAAAAGGAAAACCTAAGAATCTACTTCTGAGGAAAAAAACAAAACATTAGCCATTGACCACATGGTCAGCAGTTCGAAACTACCAGCTGTTCCGCTGAAGAAAGATGAGGCATTCTGCTCCCATAAATATTTACAGCCTTGGAAACCCTGTACATGGTCGCTATGAGTCAGAACCGACTCAATGGCACACAGCCACCACCAGCCACCACCACCATACACCCTTACAATATAAAACTACTTGAGCCAGATGAGGTCTTCAGGGTTATGCCTTTACATGGTACTTTGCATATCTCAGAGTGTCTTTCCACCCACATCATGATCTCCTTTTTCTCTGGGCTTTTGTATGCTGGGAGCATTGATTCTCAGTTTTCCATTGTATGTCTCTCTCCAGGCATCACAGAACCTCTGGGTTCATTTGCACATTACCATAAAGTCAGAAAATTCTTGGGCTAAAAAGAACATAGTTGTCATCAAGTTCAGTGGTTTCCTACGTAGAGTATGCAAAGAAAATTAGAAAAATCTTAAAAAAAAAAACAAAAACCTTCGTTTCTTACTTGAAAGGTAAATAAACAAATGTTGTTTTTGGTAAGTGCCATGGAATCAGCTTCAACTCATAGCCACACTGTATAGGGTTTCAGAGGAGCAGCTGGTGGGTTTGAACAGCCAGCCTTGTGGTAGTAGTCTAACACTTATCCTACAGCACCACAACAGGACTCCAAATAAATAAATAGGTTTTACTAGTGTTGGTGCGCATACTCAGGCCATTTGCGAGGTCACCTTGTACCATGCAGAGTAAAGGCAGACGTGTAGGGACTGGCAGCAGTGATTCACTTATTTGTTCATTCAGCAAATTAGAGCACATTGGTTGCTAGTTGCCAATGAGTTGGCGCCATGTCATGATGACCTTATGTATAAGAAAAACGTTACCTAATCCAACACCATCTTTATGATTGTTTGTAAAATTGAGTCCAGTCAGACAATATTTTGTTCTGATCCATAGTTTCCAATAATTAATTTTTGGAAGTACATTGCTAGGTCTTTCTTCCTAGTTTGCCTTGGTCTGGAAGCTCTGCTGAAACCTGTCCACTATAGGTGACCTTGATGGTGTAGCTTAAAATTGAAATTCCAGTGGTGTAGCAACACACAAGTCACCACAGTATGATAAGCTGAGAGATGTGTGGTGACTTAGTTGGTTACTTGATTGTTTTTACAGATGATTTTAACTTAAGTAATAAGAAAATTGGCAATGCTTTGTAATGAGATTGAGGAATGACTGAAAAATCTTTTTGTACCTCACAAAAGTTTAATTATCTTATGGCGATGTTCTAAAAAAGCAATTAAATGAAAGTAAAGCCAGGTGTTTTCTATGAATAAAGACTAGTATTTCATTTTTGATGTTTGTTGCCATGGTGACAATCAGTAATATAATACTTTTAAAAAGTAACCTTTAACCAATACTCATATGGACTGTGAACCACAAGGTAGGCGGTTTGAGCCCACCAACTACTCTGCAGGAGAAAGAGAAGCTTTCTGCTCCTAAAAAGATGTACAGCCTCAGAAACCTTTTATAAGCATCGCTATGCATTGGAATCAACTTGATGGCAAACAACAAGAACAAGGAAAATAGTTGTTTAAAGTATTTACATTTCTATGTGGTTTTATTATCAGAAAATGACAATATTTTGACTTATAAAATTTGTATCTGCACACTTAAAAATACATGGAAACAGAACATTGAAATCAGTTTATAATTTTTCCAGAACATGAGCACATTTGTTATAAACTCAGACATAGCACCTGTCATTTATTTTACAAGGACAATTGATTAGTATCAATGAAGATGGAAATTAACTAGCAGATATCAATGCAAGTAATGGCATAATTAGCCCATGGGACTGAAATAAATTAGCTGTATATATTTGAAAGAGCAGCCAGTGATTTTCTGCTTCCACTTGGATCGATCTGGAAATCTCATGAAGATGTCTTTTTGTTTTTGTTTTTTAAATTACAATCATTAAAACCAGTTGGAATCAGCCAAATTCAGACCCAGACCTCAAACAACTGACACAAAGAGTAAATTAAGAATTTCAAAATACATAAAGCATATTCAGTTACTATTTTAGTCAGAGATTCAAAGAATATTTTAATTATTATTTATTTTGTTCTTAATTTATTATCTGTGTTTATTTTACAATACGAATATTAGATTCACTCCTTAGTACAGTACAGTGTTGTTGTTGTTAAGTGCTGTCGAGTTGGCTCCTAGTCAGTAACTCTGTATAGGGTTTCTGCGGAGCAGCTGGTGAGTTTGAACTGGATACCTGTTGTTCTCAGGCCAGTGCTGATCCTACAGTGCCACACCAGGAGTACATGTTTATAATTTATAGGTAAATACATATTGAGGATGAAAATTCAACATTTTTACTCAAAGAGGTGTTGGATCAAAATTATTTCAGTCTCATTGATCTACTTGGTTCAATTATTTTATACATGAGGAAATCACACGCAAAATTAGTAAGGAGACTTATTCAAGATCATAGAACTAGATTACTTCATGGTCAATGTTGGCATTCTGATTTCAGGATGCTGTTTGGAATGCCCATTTTCCATTATCTGCATGATTCATTGTCAAAATTTGGTCATAGGAAGCTCCATTTTAAGCAAGAAGTTATAAGTATCCTAAGGAGCTCTGGTAGCGTAGTGGTTACGAATCGGACTGCGAACCTTAAGGTCAGCGGTTCAAAACTATCAGCCGCTCTGCAGGAGAAAGATGAGGCTTTCTACTCCCGTAAAGATTTACACCCTCAGAAACCCTGTACAGGGTCGCTATGGGTCGGAACCGACTCGACGGCACTTAA
>NW_006408560.1:17021772-17025180 GCF_000296735.1 Chrysochloris asiatica
ACAGTGAAGTAGAAAACCTGAACAGACCCATAACAAAAGAAGAAATTGATCAGGTCATCAAAAGACTCCCAACCAAAAAAAAGTCCAGGCCCAGACAGCTTCACTGGTGAATTCTACCAAACATTCAGGGAAGAGCTGTCACCAATTCTACTCAAATTATTCCAGAAGATACAGGAGGATGGAAATTTTCCTAATGCATTTTATGAAGAAGAGTGAAAAGGGAAGCCCATGTCCTGATCACATCTACGAGGGAGACAATCAGAAAGCTTAATAAAATACCACAACGTACACTTATCTAAGCATTAAGGTCAGAGTTAACTACTGAATATGTCCAAGAAACAGATCAGTAGTATCTCTGGACATGTACAGAAAAAAGATAAAGTGACTGAGACAAATGAGCTAGATATAGGACCTAGACTCAGTATTGGAAAGAGAGAAGGCTTTGGAAATACCAGAGAAAGAATACAGAAAAAGGATAATGAAATGTATCCAAACACTTTAGAGGAAGGGACTTCTGGTTGGCGGCAGCAGAACAGAGTCAGGTAGGACAGGCTCTGTGGGGGAGGGACTTAAAACCCAGGGACACAGCTCTCACGAAACTACACCAGAGCTCTGGATCTATCATAAGGGTCTGGGCATCAGTTTCCCATAAACTCAAGTGGAAAAATCATGGTATAAAGAAAACCATTGCATTTTAGAATTTGGCATGGGACTCCCTCTATGGCCATCCTGCCCAGGCAGAAGTCAGACGGCAGGACTACGACAGAATGACAAAGGGAAGCTGCGCTAAAAGCAGGGAAGCAACATTTGTGAAAGGAGGTATGGAAGCATTTCATATGTTTTTTTCCTCCTCTTTCCTGTCGTGCCCTCTTTGCCCAGCCCAGACACCTTAAGGTAGGTGGGTGTGCAGTGGCCAAAAAAGTCCAGCATTGAGACCACAGCTTTCCCACAGCATAGATAGAAAGAGCCCCATCAGTCCAAGGGCAAATCCTTTGGCTGCGGTTTTGACTTCTGCATGTGGATCCCAGCCGTTAACTTGTGTGGGACAATTAACACCTGCCTACCCAGAAAGTGCTGGGTAAGGTGGAGGATCAGAGAAAGAGAGGAAGACCCCTAAAGAGATGGATTGGCCAGGTGGCATCACTGATGGACTCGAGTGTCACAGCAGTAGTGAGGTTGGCCCAGGGTCAAACATTGTTTCGTTCTGCTGTGCATGGGGTCGCTATGAGTCGGGTCCAACTCGATGGCACCTGACAACAACAACAAAAACCCAGAAAGAAAAAAAGCAGGTTTGGTCAGATAGACAAACCATGTGAACAATCTGTAAAACCCCAACATAAAAAGACACAACTATTTCAAGAATTATGCTATGCACACACAGATACTTACTTAACTGACCTTCAGAGACAAAAATAGTAAACAATCTTTGTTCCACTAACTTCTCAATATCTATCTGCACACCTCTACAGTGGTGACTAGGGGAAGGGCCTGAGCAAGTGGACAGCCCAACCCACCTCTGGAGGCTTCTATGGTACACATACAATTTAATTTTTTGTTTCAAAGTGGAGATTCTTGTCTCTGTTTTTATATTGCTTCTACTCTTGGATCTTTTGGCCACACATTTTTCCTGGAGGTAGGAGCTTTTTCTACCTATGTTACCCAAGAAGAGACTGCAATTGTGGCCATATAGCCAAGCTACAAGCATACCCCATAATATTCCACCATTGAGACAAGAGCCAATAACAGCTGCTAAACATTACATGTGAAAAAGGAAGCCTATCTCCTGATCATATTCACCAGGAGACACCCAGTAAGTTTAATAACACAAAACAAGCATCCACTTAAGCATTAAAAAAACATATAATTATTGGAAATGACAAACAAAAAACAACAAAAGATATCAAAACATGTCCAAAAACAGAAGAGAGTAGCTGAGACAAATGAGCTGGAGACAGACAAAAGTTTCTAGAAGAGGAAGAACAGGTTTTGGATATGCCGGAGAAAGAATTCAGAAGAATGATATGGAAATAAATTCAAATGCTCCGAAAAGGAGTGGAAGAAAACAAGGACAAAGTCAGGAAAGTACTACAAGAGCAATCAAATAAGATTGATAAAGCATTGGAAATAATTCAAAACCTGCAAAAAAGAGGTCCAGATAATTAATAATAAAATAGCAGAAATGGACAATACACTGAAAGGGGAAAGGAGCCAAACAGAAGAGATGGAAGCCAGAACTAGCAAGCTGGAAGACAAATCTCTCAATACTGCTAAGATAGAAGAGCAAGCTGAAAAAAGGATTTAAAAAATCAGAAAAGAGTCTAAAATTCATGCTGGATAACATGAAGAAGAATAACTTAAAAATTATTGGCATTCCAAAACAGGAAGAATCAGAGAACTACACAGAGGAGATAGTTAAAGAGCCTCTGGAAGAAAATTTACCTAACATCTTGAAAGATGAGAAGATAAACATTCAAGAAGCTGAACGTACCCCAGGAAGGAAAGACCCCAAAAGAAAGTCACCAAGACATATAATAATCAAGCTCTCCAAAATCAAAGACAAGGAGAGAACACTAAAAGTGGCCAGGAAGAAGAGAAGTGTCACCTATAAAGGCAAGCAAATCACATTAAGCTCTGACTATTCAGAACAAACCATGCAGGAAAGAAGGCAATGGGGAGACATATACAAAACCCTACAAGAAAAAAAAAACTTCCAACCAAGAATCGCCTATCCAGCAAAACTATCAATCAAATATGATGGTGCAATCAAAGCATTCCATGATTAACAGAATATGAGAGATTTTATCAAAACCAATCCAGCACTTCAAAACATCCTAAAGGGAGTTCTGTGGACTGACAACCAACAAGAACAGACAACAACCAGAGAATGACAGGTGTGGCAACACCACCTGGAACTCAGTGGACAGATAGCAGAGTCCAGAACAGAACAAAACTACAACAACGAATTCAAAGGAGCTGGGAGGTCAACCAAAGATCAAAATCATATCAATGTCAAAGAAAGGATAAACATAGCAACAGAGATCCAGGTGGAGATGATATCAGGTAGATTACAGGATATAATAGGTTCTCTTAAATGGAGAGCAAAGTTAGTAGACTATAAGGTAACCCCAACGAACATTAACACTTCAAAACTTACCATGAAAATGAACTTCCAAGCAGAACAAGGAAACATGAAAACTAAGATGAAACTGACAAGAAATAGAGCAAAAAAACACAAACCCAGCACAAGAAGGCATGCAGAAGAAAGGAACGAACTGTACTACCAAAAAAGTAACATAATGGCAGCAATTAATTCATACCTATCGATAATTAAGGAGCTCTGGTAGCGTAGTGGTTACGAATCGGGCTGTGAACCGCAAGGTCAGCAGTTCGAAACTACCAGCTGCTCCG
>NW_006408560.1:17025280-17035012 GCF_000296735.1 Chrysochloris asiatica
ATGGGTCGGAACCGACTCGACGGCACTTAACAACAACAACAACAGCAATAGGTTAGAATAGTTGGAAAACAAGAGGTCAAGGCAAAATACAGAGAATATAAGGGTTTGACTCATTGGAAGCATCTCTATCTTTTCATTATGGGTTGTAACCAACTTAACAACAACAACAATCTCCTTCTTTTTCTGAGTCCCCATTCCATCCATTAACTGCTGAACACTTTGTAATAACTGTGGCTTGAACTGAGGGTCTCTCCTATATGCCTAATTGTCAACATTGGCTGGAAGTAGAAAGTATAAGATACCTTAGAGTCCCTCAGAATGAAGAAAACTTTTGTTTGGAAATACTGAGAATATCTGGTTACATGAAATCCTAGTGCTCAAAATCTAGCATGTACTTGAAGAAAGCAAGCCTAGTAGGTCATAAAAGGACCCTGTTGTTGTGATGACTATGGGTATCCACAAGGAAAGACATGCTGCTTAGCAATCCAGGGAGCAAAGTAGTGGTTTTAACTGGATAGAGTATGGTGCAAAAAAACTTTAAGAAGCAATGATCTGGTTATTTGTTCCTTGACAATGGAATTCAGATATAAGCCTCTTTATAGAATTAAATTCCTTTGTCACTAATTGCTGACCAATCATATATCTGACATTCTGGAAAGTTTTGTGGCGTTTTTTTGGCCTCTACTAGAAAAACTACATACAGCATGTAGCTACTGATGATGACGGTAGAGAAAATAAAGGAAAAGTCTAATTTATTGAACATGCAGCAACAAGAAAGAATCTTAGAACTCCCAGGTAAGGCAGAAAAACTAGGGAGTCTGCGGGAATGCCACACAAACCAATAGTTCAGTGGAGCTCTATTTGTGAGCAAAGACATTCTGTTCTTGGCTGTAAGTGCTGTTGATGTATTCTACTTACTTATGACATTGAGTGTCATTCTGTGACTGTGCTGGGCCCTCAGGTCATTGCTGGCCTCACAAGAATAATTTCCAGAATGTTCTGTGGTCAGAGAGATGTTGAAAGACACTCCTCCAGAGGAGCTTGAGCTGTTTCCCAGGATGACATCCTCCCGATAAAACCGGTACAGGATCGGGGGAGAGCCTCGCTTGGCCTCACAGTGAAGCTCCATCATGTCCCCTACCACAGGCTGGGCCCGTTGAGTCCGGAGGGTGAGGACTATGTGAGACACTGGAACTGACAGAAACAAAGGGATCCATAACCCAAACAGCCTAAAAATGACATGTCTCTGACAGTTTCTGGTTTCCAGTAACCACACTTTCACCACCTAATAATCAGAAGCATTTTTCTAAAAACATGACAAATTCTGGGTAATTTTGTTTTATTACTAAGTCTCCTTCACAAGAAGTAAGGTGACTTCAACTTATTTTGCCATGTTTTGCTATTCTTAGATAGCTTTTTGATCTTCACATCTCTGTTCCTCTACCTCCTTCTGAAGACCTTCATGATTAACAGAGTACTACATCCTAGTTTGAGAACCAGAGGCTGAGTAAGAGTCATGATAACTTACCTTTCACAGTGACTGAAATCCACTTGCTGAGGATGGGGCCATGCATATTGTCAGCTGTACAGTAGTACCTGCCGGCATCACGTTCCTTCACATTGGGAACCCGCAGCTCTGCTCTCAAGGAACGCTCTGTCTTTCTTCCCAGACTTACTATGCCCTCTCTGTGCCAGGAGAATGTGATTGTTCCAGAACCCTTGGCTACAGAGCAGACAAGAACCAGGTCTTCTCCTTCAATCAACTGCCCGCCAGGGGGCCGGAGCTCTAGATTCACATCAGATACAGGGATTCCTGGAGGGCACAAGTTGACATGTGAGAGTCCCAGGAGCAAGAACTTTGCAGCCAAAGAGGAGACAGGTGTTACCATGAGTAGGCAAATAACAACATGGGCAATAGGCAAGAGTTGAAAGTAGGAAATAAGGAATTAATTGTGTAAATTTTTATAAATGAAGCACAGTGGCTCCATAAGGTAAGCACTAAACTGTGAATCACAAGATTGGTGGTTCAAACCCACCAGCCACTCTGTGGGAGAAAGATGAGGCTTTGTGCTCCCACAAAGATTTCAAGCTTCAAAACTCCTATAAAAGGTCTCTATGAGTCAGATCGAACTCAATGGCACTTAACAAAAACAACAATTATTATAAAGCAAGAAACATCCTGGCCCCTCCCAACACACATACAGGTACAATTCCCATCCTTGGAGAATGTGGGCACCAGATCCATGATCTTCCTAAACCTAATGGCTGCAATCACATTTTGTGGACATTTGTCTCTAAGAAATCTTCAATGTACCAATGGATCATCAAATAAAAAGAGAACACTGAGGATATTACACCTATCCTGAAATGACTACTCAGCCAACACATTCCTCTCCTATCCTTCAAGACTCTTCTCTAGTTCCACCTTCATTTCCCCACATTTTTCTCAAGTTCTACTTCAAGTTCATGTTTATCTACTTTTCTAATTATTTTTGTTTTCATTTAGATCCACAAATGGAAGCAACATTCAGACCTCTAAAGACAGCACGTGGTCAGCTGTGTTTTAGTTGTCTGTAAACTCACTAGAGAACATATTCTGTATATCTCTATAACCCACACAGGTTTGGACACCCCATAAATAATAAGTTATTGCTATTATCTGTCCACCACTCATCTGTCAGTTTGTTGTACTGTGGTGGCTTGTGAGTTGCTGTAATTCTGCCATGGGTATTTTAAACACCAGCAGGGTCACACATGGTGGACATGTTTCAGATGAGCTTCCAGATGAAGACAGACTAGGAAGAAGGAGAGACAAACTACTTCTGAATATTTAGTCATGGAAAAACCTTACAAATAACAGAAAAGCACTGTCAGATATAGAGTCAGAAAAAGAGTCCCTCATGCTGGAAGGCACTCAAACTGTAACAAGGGAAGAGCTGCATCCTCAAAGAAGAGCTTACCGTGATGATACAAATGGAATAAAGCCCTTGGTACCTTAATTTGCTGATGGGACACAATTCAAAATGAAGAGAAACAGCTGTAAACATCCATAATAATTGGAACATGGAATGTATGAAGTATGAATCTAGGAAAATTGGAAATTGTCAAAAATGAAATGGAACGCATAAAGATCCATATCTCAGGCATCAATGAGCTGAAGTGGACTGGTATTGGCCATTTTGAAGCTGACAACCACAAGGTTTACTATATCATGACTGACAAATTGAAGAGGAATGGTGTTGCATTCGTTATCAAAAGGAACATATCCAGATCAGTCATGAGGCACAACACTGTCTGTGATAGGATAATATCCATGTGCCAACAGGTAAAACCAGTTAATACCGTTTACTCATGAACCACTAAAGCCAGTGAGGATGAAATAGAAGAATTCTACCAACTTCTTCAAGCTGAAATTCATCAAACATGCAATCAAGATGTATTGATCATTACTGGTGATTGGAATGCAAAGGTTGGAAACAAAGAGGAAGAATCAATAGTTGGAAAATATGGCCTTGGTGATAGAAATGATGCTGGATATTGGATGATAGAATTCTGCAAAACCAATGATTTGTTCATTTCAAATACCTTTTTAAACAGCAGCATAAGAGAGGACTATACACATGGCCCTCAGCAGATGGAATACACAGAAATCAAATTGACTACATTGGTGGAAAGAGAAGGTGGAAAAGCTCCATATCATCAGCCAAAACAAGGCCAGGGGCAGACTGTGGAACAGACCATCAATTGCTAGTATGCAAATTCAGGTTGAAGTTGACGAAAATGAAAACAAGTCCAAGAAAGCCAAAATATAACATTGAATATATCACACCTGAATTTAGAGATCATGTGAAGAGCGGATTTGATACATTAGGCACTAAAAACTGAAGACTAGAAGAGTTGTGGGATGATATCAAGAACATCACACATGAAGAAACCAAAAAGTCATTAAGAAGACAAGAAAGGAGAAAAAGGTCAAAATGGATGTCAGAAGAGGCACTGAAACTTGCTCTCCAGCATAGAGATGCTAAAGGAAATGGAAGAAATGAGGAGGTCCAAGAGCCAAACAGAAAATTTCAAAGGTCAGCACGAGAAGACAAAGTCAAATATTACAATGAAATGTGTAAAGATCTGGAGTTAGAAAACCAAAAGGGAAGAACATGCTCAGCATTTCTCAAGCTGAAGGAATTGAAGAAAAAAATTCGTCTTGACTTTCATTATTGAAGGATTCTCTGGGCAAATTATTGAATGATGTAGAAAGCATAAAAAGAAGATGGAGGAATACACAGAGTCACTGTACCAAAAGGCAATGGTCAGTGTTCAACCATTTCAAGAGGTAGCATATGATTAAGAGTCAGTGAAACTGAAGGAAGAAGTCCAACGTGTATTGAAGAAATTGGCAAAGAACAAGGCACCAGGAATTGACAGAATACAAATTGAAATATTTCAACAAAATGAGGTGGCACTTGAGGTACTCACTCATCTATGCCAAGAAATTTGGAAGACAACTTTCTGGTTAACTGATTGGAAGAGATCTGTATTTGTGTCCGCTCCAAAAAGAGGAGCACCTATGGAATGTGGAAATCATCTGACAATATCTTTGATATCCTTTGCGAGTAGTTTAACTAAAGGTAATACAGAACAGTTGCAAACATACATTGACAGAGAACTTCCAGAGGTTTAAGCCTGGGATGAAGGATATCATTGCTAATGTCATATGGATCTTGGCTGAAAGTAAAGAATACCAGAAAGATGTTTACCTGTGCTTTATTGATTATGCAAAGGCCTTCAATTGTGTAGATCATGACAAGCTATGGACAACTTTGCTAAGTATGAGTATTCCAAAACACTTAATTGTGCTCATGAGTAACCTGTACATAGACCAAGTGGCAGTTCGGACAGAACATGGGAACACTGAATGGTTTAAAATTAAGAAAGTGTGTGACAGGGTAGTATTCTTTCACCATACTTATTCAACCTGTATGCTGAGCAAATAATCCAAGATGCTGTATAACATGAAGAAAAATGTGACATCAAGATTGGAAGAAGACTCATTAACAACCTGCGATATGCAGATGATACAACTTTGCTTGCTGAAACTGAAGAGGACTTAAAATACTTACTGATGAAGATCAATGATCATAGCCTTTGGTTTGGATTGCATCTCAATGTAAAGAAAACAAAAATTCTCACCACTGGACCAATAAACAACATCCTTATCAATGGAGAAAAGAATGAAGTTTTCAAAGACTTCATTCTTCTTGAATCAACCATCAACAGTCATGGAAGCAGCCGCCAAGAAATCAAATGATGGATTGCATTAGGCAAATCTGCTGCACAAAACCTTTTTAAAGTGTTGAAGAGCAGAGATGTCAGCTTGAGGACTAAGGTATGCCAGAGCCAAGCAATTGTATTTTCAATAACCTCATATGCATGCGAAAGTTGGACAGTGAATAAGGAAGATCATAGAAAGTTGATGCCATTGAGTTATAGTGTTAAAGGAGAATATCAGAAGTACAATGGGCTTCCAAAAGAACCAACACTTGTGTGTTGGAAGAAGTACAGCCAGAATGCTCCTTGGAAGCCAGGATGGCCAGACTTCGTCTCTCATATTTCAGACATATTGTCAGGAAGGACAAGTCACTGGTGACAGATATCATGTATGGTAAGGTGGAGGGTCAAAGAAAAAGAGGAAGACCCCAGCAAGTTGGATTGGCAAAGTGGCAGCATCAAGTGGCTCAAACGTAGCAACAATTGTTAGCTTAGCCCAGGACTGGGTAGTATTTTGTTCTGTTGCACATAGTGTTGCTCTGAGTCAGTACCAACTCTATGGCCCCTAACAACAACACTATTATGTGACTTAGGTGAAAGAAGGCCCATGTTGAACCTAAAGAAGGAGGGATACCAGGAGAATTGAATGCTCTTCTCTGTTATGCTAGCATTCCAACGGATAGGAGATGACACTGCTCTGTTCCTCTCTCCCCAACCCTTACTCTGGATAAACAGCCCCATGGATACTCACTCTGAACATGAATCTGAGATTGGATGCTCTGTTTTCTGACTCTGTGAGCCACCTGCCTTGTTTCACACCAGTAAGATCCCGAGTCTTCACTCCATATGATGGGGATCTGGAGTTCTGGGGATCTGCTATCACTTGTTCCCAAAATATGGCCTTCTCTGAAGAAGCAGAATTGAAGCGGAATGTGTGACTTTTGTGGAGGAAGCCAGGTCTCACATCTCAAGGTCATTGGGTTTCCCTCAGTGGGCTCGGTGGGTATAACTGTCAGCTTAGGAGGTGGAAACAACTCTAGAGAGAAGAGTAAACATAATCCCCAGAGCAATAAGACTCAGCACTCCTGGGAAGAAGCACCTATGTTCTCAGAATTGGCTATCAGAAGATAGAAAAACACACGATGGAACCAATTCCCATTTCCCTCCTGTGGCTGGGCCATGGAACTTTTCATAAGATATCTACTAGTGAGTTCTCTACTTCAATCCTCATACATCATTCCCCTGCCATTACTCACAGAAATGTAGCCATTACCTTGAACTTGGATCCTTAGATGTTTTGAATGTTCCGTCCACTTACTAATTATGCCTTTCACAGAAGCAGTACAATGATATTCGCCATTGTCCCTAAAGTCTGCACATAGTGTGATTAACTTTTTGTTCTTATACGAATAAAGTTCTTTTCCATCCTTGTAGTAAATCCTTTCAATAATTTTATCATCCTTTTTCCCCTGGCATCTTATATTCACATCATCTCCTTCAAAGATCGGGTATGAAGCTTGAAGGATCAGCCAATCTACAAAGAGATGGATGAACACATTCAGTTGATCTCCTGCTGTTTTGTTCTTCCAATTCTCATTTCTGCCCATGACAGAAGAGTTACAGTCCTGTATATGTCGGAAACTGTCATCTCCCACATTTCCATGTGGCCCTAGTACCTAATTCTTCCTTGTCCTAGAGAGTAGGCCAACTACCAGATGCCTTTGAGTGATCACTCTGTTGTTGCTGTTGATTAGTTAAGTCAAACTGTATGATAGTACAGCTATATTCCGTGGGGCTGTCATGGCTTTGACATTTAGGAAGCAGATTGCCAGGTCTTCCTACTTAGGTATTTCTGGGGGGAAAGGGTTGGACCATTACCCTTTTGGTTAATGGCTGACTACTTAATTATTTGCACTATCCAGAGTTCCTTACACAAAAGAAGAATTTTATTTCATACTTTTCTTCAGACGCAAGTAGTTTTGGGCCTGGTAGTTATTAGGTTGCCAACAATTCCCCTGATGGAGGATGGGGGATCAGGGAGAAGTGCAGTGGGTATCTCCATCAGCAATAACACAGAATACTAGATGAAGCAAGTTCAGGGGATGGTCCCAGAAGTCTGAACTACATATAAAGGAATATTTAGAAAGTTTGGAGGCTTATGGCCAGTAGAATTTGTAGCAGAAGCAAGAAATCTAGTGCTTTCAGATTAACGAGACTCAGTGGCTCCCAGATTGGCCATCTTGGGCAAGGTGGAGATGGGGAACTATCAGAGCTGCCATAGACACCTGATGCATGACCGATCTTTGGAAGGTATTGACATTTGTGTATGTGTGTGTATCTGTTCATTGGTCTCTTGCTGTCTGCACACCTCCATTCTGGTGCCTGAGTGAGTGGACACTCCCCCACCCCCGGAGGGTTCTATTCCACATACACATAGAGCTACTAAAAAATTTAAAGGGACAGTTTCCATTAAAAACCAAACGATAGCACAAAACGGTCACAGCAGGCCCTGAATGGTTTATCACTAGGGAAAAGGCCTGAATGGGGGTTGTGGAGCTGGAAACACATAGGCTAAAAAGGAAACGGGTCAACAATTAAACCCTAAGTTATATCATAATGACCAACAGTGGCATCTTGAAATTTCTCAGGCAGCCTTGAAGGCAAGAAGCTGAGAGAGGGACATTAAAGACATACTCATAATTAGCTACACATTTTTCCCCCTCTCTTTGCTCCTTTTTGCAATTATAGGCTATAGTATCCAATTTGTCTTTTTTGCTGTTGCTATTTTGTTTTTTGGTCCTCACTTTACTTTTGGGGGGCTCTTTCTTTACCTACATTACCCAAGAAGAGACAGCAATTGCAGTCATATAGTCAAACTACAATCACACCCTATAAAATTCCAACATCCAGGCGAGAACCAATACCAGTTACCATACACCAGGTAGGCAGCCAACATCTACGACTGTTACCCTGAGTTGAGTAATAACAAGAGTTAAAAGGGAGAAGTGGGGCTTGATGGCGGCTAGGGTGGAGGTGCAGTGAAGATCGCCTTCAGCAATAACACAGAATACCAGGCAAAGCAGATCCAAGGCAGAGCTCCAAAACTCAGAACCACAGAGATAGTATTATTTTAAAGGTTTGAAGGCTTATAGCTTGTGGAGTTTGGAGATGAAGTAAAAAAAATCGTGTACTTTTGAATCTGCCGGGCTGGGCTCAGAGGCCCAAGCTGACATCCTGGGCGAGACCAAGCAGCAAGATGAAATAGGTGGAGCAGAAACACCATGGAAAAACACCGTGGGAACCTTGGGACAAAGGTGAACAATATACTTTGTCAGTTTTGCTTTGCTCTGATTTTCTTTTTTTCTTTGGTATCTGGTTATTGGCACGCTCACTGTTTGCCCACCTCCATTCTGGTGAATAGAGGGAGAGCCTGAGCTGAGTGGCCACCCACCACCCTCACCGCTGGTGGGTTCTTCTGCCACGCATGCGCACAGATACTCAGCCCAAGTAGAGACCCTGAACTTTTATTATCTGTTTTTTTGTTCTGTTTTTCATCACGGGAAAGAAAAGAGAGGGCTGAAGGGAGGAAAAGAGAGTTTAAAGGCAAAACAGGCCAACGGTCAGATTGGAGCCTGAGGTATAGCATAACAACCAACACTGGCAACTTGGAATCTCTTGGGCAGCTTTGAAAGCAGGAACTTAGAGAGGACATTAAAGTTATACTCATATTAAGCTATAGATTTTTTTTTTAATTAAATTTTTTTTTTGCCTTCTTTTTCTTCTCTCCATCCTCTCACTTTTCTGTGGTTAGAGACTGTGGTATTCAGTCTTGTTTTTGTTGGTGCTGCTTTTTACTCTTTTTTTTTTCTTCTTTCTCTCACTTTTTTTTTCTGTTCGCTGGTGTTGTTTTGCTGTTATATGCCCCCACTCTTCTGCCTTTGGAGAACTCTTTGTCTCCCTATATTACACAAGAAGAGTCAGCAACTGCTGCCATACAGCCAAGCTACAATCACACTCTATAAAACACCAAAACCCAGGCAAGAAACAATACCAACTGTCATATACCAGGGAAACAGAAAACACCTGTGAAAGTTACTCTGAGTTAAGCAATAAGAAGAGTGAAAAGGGAAGCCCACATCCTGATCACTTCTTTCTGGAAGCAATCAGAAAGCATAAAAATTTAACAAAACACATACTCAATTAAGTATTAAGGCCACAGATAAACATTAAACATGTCCAAGAAACAAAGGCACATGTCCAGAAAAAAGACAAAATGGCTGAGACAAATGACCTAGAAGTAGACCTGTACTCCATTCTGGAAGGAGGGCAGGCCTTGGAAATGCCTGAGAAATAATTCAGAAAAAATGACTATAAAATGTTTCAAAACACTTTACAATGGAGTTGAGAAAAATAAAGAAGAAGTCAGAAAAGTGCTACAGGAACAATCAAATAAGATAGATACAG
>NW_006408560.1:17040697-17060463 GCF_000296735.1 Chrysochloris asiatica
GGGAGAAAGATGAGGCGTTCTGCTCCCGTAAAGATTTACAGCCTCGGAAACCCTGTGCAGGGTCGCTATGAGTCAGAACCGACTCCACGGCACTCAACAACAACAACAACAATCGATAATTACATTGAATGTCAATGGATTGAATTCACCAGTGTAGAGACAAAGAGTGGCAGAGTGGATAAAACAAGACCCTTCAATATGCTACCTGAAAGAGACACGCCTTACACACAAAGACAAAAACAGACTAAAAATTAAAGGATGGAAAAAATACACTAAGCTAACTGCAACAATAAACAAGCAGGAGTGCCAATACTATCTCCAATAATGTAAACTTTAAGACAAAAACCAGCATAAAAGACAAAGAAGGACACTACCTCATCATCAAAGGGTCAATTGAGCAAGACAACATAACCATAATAAATATCTATGTTCCCAATGAAACAGCACGAAGACACATGAAGCAAACCTTACTAGAATTGAAGAAAGAAATAGATAAATCTACAATTATAGTGGGATTTTTAATACACCACTTTCAAAAAGGGACAGAGCAACCAGAAAGAAACTCAACAAAGTTACAGAGGAACTAAACAACACAATCAACCAATTTGACCTCATAGATGTTTATAGAGCATTCAATTCCTAAACAGCACAATATACATTCTTCTCCAGTGCACATGGAACATTTTCCAGAATTGACCATGTGTTAGGTCACAAAGCAAGCCTCCATAAATTTACAAATATCAAAATTCTACAAAGCATCTTTTCAGACCACAATGCTATAAAACTAGAAATCAACAGTAAGAAGATCAAGGAAATAAAGTCAAATGCGTGGAAACTGAACAACATTCTGCAGAAAAGTGACTGGGTAAAAGAAGAAATAAAACATGAATTCACAAAGTTCCTAGAAACAAATGAGAATGAAAGCACAACATACCAAAATCTTTGGGACGTGGTGAAAGCAGTGCTGAGAGGACAATTTATTGCAATAAATATGCACATCCAAAAAGAGGAAAGAACCAAAATTAACACATTAACACAGCATCTCCAACAATTAGAAACAGACCAGCAGAGGGAACCTATAGTTACCAAAAGAAAAGAAATAATAAAGATAAGTACTGAAATAAATGAGATGCAAAACAGAAAAACTATAGAAAGAATCATCAGGACAAGAAGCTGGTTCTTTGAAAGGATTAATAAAATTGACAAACCATTGGCAACACTAACAATAGAAAAGAGGGAGAGGACACAAATAACTCGCATTAGAAAGCACATGGACGATGTCACAATGGAACCAAATGAAATCAATAGGATAATAACAGAATACTATGAAGAGTTGTACTCCAAAATGGGGTGGGGGGGGGGAGCAGCTATAAATGCAAGAAGTGACAGGCTTACAAGCTTTAAAGAGGCAGCCTAGTTGCAGATGGGGCTGGGGTAGGCAGAACCTCTACTGAATGATTTCCAATCTCTTGGGACTGGGCTGGCGAAAGGAAATGGGGATAAGACTCTTGTGGTCAATAGTGAATAACTGCCATCAGGACTGACTATGAGGGTCAGAAATGCAGAGGTAGACTTTTTTTTTTTTGCAAAAGGAGGAGAGTGAGTGATTTTGCAGCCCAGGAATGGAGGTCCCTGGGACCATCGAGTGAGAAGAGCAGAGAGTGTGACCCTACCCAGAGAGGCAGTGAAGCCAGGCATGGAGACAGAGATGATGATGTGGACAGATGGAGTGGCTGGGGACACGGGACTCAGGGAGGGAGAGGAACTGTTTGCTGACAACCAGGGAAGTGGACCTGTGGGGTGTATCCTTTAGTTATTTGATGATGCATGGAGGGGATTTTAATCATTGCAATGAAATGAAGTATGATAGGATGAATGTGAAGCGGAATGGGACAGAGATAAATAAGTATGTATGCACAACCTTGAAACAAGAGGGCTCTGGGATACAGGGATTGAGACATGGTTGGAATGGGGAAAGGAGGGGAAAGAATGTTAAGATGCTTGGCTGTCTTTTGAATCTTGGTTTCCCTTACATAACATTAAAAAATAGACACTTATTGGGAGAGAAAGTTATAGTCAGAAATATCACCATAGAAAGCATGTAAGTCCGTCTTCTGCCTATAACACCTTGGAATACCTAAAATGGGGCTACAACGTGCCCAGTGAAGGAGGCTTCCTACAGAGCCTCTGCATTACATAAGACCATAGGTGGAATCCTGAACAGCATCCAGAATCTTCAGAGGGGGAAAATTTCCACTTGAAAAGACAAGCAGACCAGCCTGGAGCAGCAAAAACAGAAGATAATTCTTGAAAGACCAACAGAAAAAATACAAAACAATATAGGCAGACCGACTGCTTACTACAAGAACAAGCAAGTGGCTCACCCAGGAGACATCAATGCAAGTGGCCAGGTCCTCTCAGGGCAAACCTCCTTCTAAGACTAAGACTCAATGGGACTACATGGTCTGATTGGTGACCACATTCATCACCAATAAGGGGAAGTGAAGGAAAAACAATGAAGCTGTGAGCTAAGCCCTACAATGTTCAATAGACTCCTGTGAATAAGGGTGGAGACCTGGTTGACCAGCAGTGTGGCAAGACCTGGGGACTCTTGGGCCCAGAGTCACTGATATAGCCACAGAGGACTAGAGTGGAGAGTAAAGCATCCAGCTGATAAGAAGAGAGGGCATATGCATAAGAACACCCACATTTACAGATAATATCCACTTGACCTGGCTTCAATGAGTGGATAATCAGAGTGCAATTAGAAGAAAGAAAAGGAAAAAAGAGTAATCTGATACAATTTTATGAACTTAACCTACACCTATGGATGTAGTAGCTTTAAAGAGGGAACAAATCTTCACAGTGAGGATCATTCCCACCCTCTCCATACACAGAGTAGACAGGGATGGGAAACTTGGAAAGTGGCTACCCAAAATGGGGCTGGGGGGCAGCCTACAGAGGCAAGAAGTGACTGGATAACAAGCTTTCAAGAGAGAGCCTAGATCAAGAGGGTGTGGAGCAAGGTAGAATCTCCATTGAGTAGTATCCAATCTGTCTAGGCAGAGTTGATAAAAGGAGATGGGGATAGGTCTCTTGTGATACAATAGTAAATAATTGTTATCAGGACTGATTGTGAGGAAATGTAAAGGTAGACTTTTTATAGCAAAAGGAGGGGGTTGATTAACTTTTCAGCCTAGGAGTGGAGGTCCCTGCAACCATCAAGGGAGAAAAGCAGAGAGCGGAACCCTACCCAGAGAAGCAGTGATGCCAAAGATGGAGGCAGAGACGATGACGTGGAGAGAGGGAGCGGCTTGGGACTTTAGACCCAGAGAGGGAGAGGGGCTGTGTGCTGATGACCAGGGGGCTGATTTGCAGAGTATACCCTTTGGTTGGTTGATGATGCATAGAGGGGATTGTAACCATGGCAAGGAAACAATATAAAATAGGATGAATATAAAACTAATGGTCTCACATGTAAACTATCACATAATTCACAATAAAACATTTAAAAACAAAACATTATGCTCTTTAGAAATAATGTTAACTGATGGTACATGAAGGGAATTATAATCATTGTAATGAAACAAAGTATATGATTTGTTGGAAAAAAACAAGAAAAAACACTTTAGAGGACTTGAGAAAAATAAGGAAGAAGTCAGAAAAGTGCTAAGGGAACCATCAAATAAGATAGATACAGCATTGGAAACAATTCAAAGCCTACAAAAAAACAGGTCCAAACGATTAATAATAGAATACCAGAAATGGACAATACACTGAAAGGGCAAAGGAGTAGAATTGAAAAGATGGAAGCCAGAACTAGTGACCTGGAAGACAAATCTCTCAATACTACTAAGATAGAAGAGCAAGCAGAAAAAAGGATTAAAATATCTGAAGAAAGTCCAAGATTCGTGTTGGACAACATGAAGAGGAATAACAAGAATTATCGTCATTCCAGAACAGGAAGAAGCACACAAATCCACATAGGAGATAGTTGAAGAGCTTCTGGAAGAAAAATTCCATAACATCCTGTAAAATGCAAAAATAAGCATTCAAGAAGCCCAATCAGCCCAAGGAAGGATAGCCCCCAAAAGAAAATCACCAACGCATATCGTAATCAAGCTCTTCAAAATCAAAGGAGAAAATCCAGAAAGCAACTAGGAAAAGAGAAGTGTTACATACACAGGCAAGAAAATCAGATTAAGCCCAGATCTCTCAGGAGAAACCATGCAACCAAGACGGCAATGGGGAGACATATATAAAACCCTGAAAGAAACAAAAACAAAAAAAAACTGCCAACCAAGAATCCTTTACCAGCAAAGCTGTCAATCGAATACAATGGTGTAATCAAAACATTCCAGGATAAACAGAAGCTAAGGGATTTTGCCAAAGCCAATCTTGCACTGTAAAACATCCTAAGGGAGTTCTACGGACTGAGAACCAACAAGAACAGACAACAACCAGAGATTGACATACGTAGCAGCACCACCCAGAACTCAGTCAACAAATGGAAGAGTTGAGAACTGAACAAAACTTTAAGAATGAATTCAGAGGATCTGAGAGATCTGTCTATGATCAAAACAATTACAGTGTAAAAGAAGGTAAACACATAGGAACAGAGATCCAGGTGGTGAGGTGGTCAGGTAGATTACAGGATAAAATAGAGTGTCTTAAATGGAGGGGAAAGTTAATAAAATATAAGATAACCTGAAAGAAAATTAATACTTTATAACATACCAAGAAAAGGAAAATCTAAGAAGAACATGGAAACATTAAAGTTATGAAAAAATAGACAAGGAAGAACACCCACAAAAAATGAACTCAGCACAGGAAGACATGCAGAACAAAGAAACCAGAAGCACCACAAAAAAAACAAACATAATGACAGCAATTAATCCATACCTATCGATAATTAAATTTAATGGAAAAGGATTACAAATGCACCAGTTAAGAGACAGAGAGTGGCAGAATGATTAAGAAAACAAGATCCAAGAATCTAAAAATTAACCCATCCACATACAACCCACTGATTTTCAACAAAGGGCCTAAGAATGTTGCATGGGGAGGAGATAGTCTCCAACAGATAGTGCTGGCAGAACTAGAAAGCGATATGCAAAAGAATGAGAGAAGACCTTTACCTCACACCATATACAAAACCAACTCAGCATGGATTAAAGACCTAAATGTGAATCACAGAATTATAAAGGCCATCAATGAAAAAACAGGGGCAAATTTGAAAGCTCTAATACAGAGCATACATAGACTACCAAACATTGTGAAAACTGCACAAGCAAAAGAAGACAAAATAGATGATTGTTGTTGTTGTTAGGTGTCATCGAGTCAATTCCAACCCATAGTGACCGTGTATAGGGTTTTCAAGGAGCAGCTGGTGAGCTTGAACCACCGACCTTGCAGTTCAAACAACTTTGCAGTTTGATGCATTAGCCCACAGCATGGATTGGGACATACTAAAAATTAAAAACTTATGTGCATCAAGAGATTTTACCAAAAGAGTTTTTAACTCTTTTACAGAACAAGAAAAAATCTTTTGCAATGACACATCAGACAAGGGACTAATTTCTAAAATCTGTAGGAAACTATAATACCTCTACAAGAAAAAGACAAATAACCCAATTAAAAATGGGAACAGGACATGAACAGTCACTTCACCAAGTGAGAGATTTGGGCAGCCAACAAACATGAAGAAATGTTCACGATCACTAGCCAGAGATACAAATCCAAACAACAATGAAATATCATCTCACACCAGCAATAACAGCAAAATTCAAAAAAGTAGAGGACAATAAATGCTGGCAAGGATGTGGAGAGACAGGGACCATCATACATTGCTGGTGGGATTGCAAAATGGTCCAACCACTTTGGAAAACAGTATGGTGCTTCCTCAGAAAGTTGGAATTAGAAATACCTTATGATTCAACAATCCATCTGCTTGGTATTTATCCACAAAAAATACTAGCCATATCACGAGTAGATACATGCACACCAATGTTCATAGCAGCACTATTCACAATAGCAAAAAGAAGGAGACAGCCTAAGTGCCCATCAATGGAAGAATGGATAAACAAACTTAGGTACATACACACAATGGAATAGTATACTACCTTGAAGAATAACAAAGAAGCCGCAAGCCACCTCATTAAAAAAAAAAAAAAAAAGAAAGACAACAAGAACCTTCAATATGCTGTCTGCAAGAGTGACACCTTATACACAAACACAAAAACAGACTAAAAGTCAAAGGATGGAAAATATATACCAAGCTAATTGCAATTAAAAACAAGCAGGAGTGGCAATACTAATCTCGGATAAAATAAAGTTTAAGGCAAAAAACAGCATAATAGATAAAGATGGATATTATCTCATGATTAAAAGGACCATTGAACAAGATGACATAACCATAATAAATATCTCTGCTTCCAATGAAAGAGCTCCAAAATATGTAAGCAAACTCTAATAGATTTGAAGGAAGAAATAGACAAATCAACAATAATAGAGGGAGATTTTAATATATCACTTTCGAAAATGTATAGAACAACCAGAAAGAAACTCGACAAAGACATACAGGAACTAAACAACACAATCAGCCAACTGGACCTCATAGATGTATACAGAGTGTTCAACCCAACAACAGCACAATACACATTCTTTTCCAGAGCACATGGAACATTCTCCAAAGTAGACCATGTGGTAGGCCACAAAACAAGCGTCCATAAATTTACAAACACCAAAATACTACTAGCCAACCTTGTGGCTAGTAGTCTAATGGGTATCCTATCTTATGAGACCACAATGCTATCAAATTAGAAATCAACAATAGGAAGACCAAGGAAATAAAGTCAAATACATGGAAACTAACAATTCTCCCGATGGCTAGATGGGTAACTCAGTGTCCTGCTACAGGTTTATCTCCTTATTTCCCCCCTGAGTAAGCTGGTTAAAGGAGCTCTGGTAGCGTAGAGATTACGAATCGGGTTGTGAACCTCATGAACAGCAGTTTGAAACTACCAGCTGTTCCGCAGGAGAAAGATGAGGCTTTCTGCTCCCGTAAAGATTTACAGCCTCAGAAACCCTGTACAGGGTCGCTATGAGTCAGAACCGACTCAACGGCACATAACAACAACAACAAAAAGCTGGTTAAATATTCCCATGCTTTTTTATGACCTCTGTCTGGAGTCTCTGCATTAACCCATCCCTCATACATTCTGCCCCTTCTGACTTCAAAAACTCCACTTTTCTTTCCTCACCAGGTGAAAAGACCACATCCACAGGGTCACTACGAGAGAATCCTCTGGTTTCGCATTGGTACTTTCCAGCTTTTCCTGCTGGGATCATTACAGATTTTATCTTCAACAAATTCCCCTCATAATACCAAGCTATGTTTCCCAAAGCTGGGGAGTGGTCTTCTTTGCATGTAAGAGTCACTCTGTCTCCTGTGAAGTTCGGAGACCATGAAGGTTGGCGGAGAACCACAGCTTTTGAAACTGCTCCTAAACAGGATAGAAAGATGGAGGCAGGTGAACGTGAATAGGGATGGGTGGGTACAGAACAAAGAAGGGTCCAATCCTGAAGCTGGGAGTCTGCCTGGACTGCTTCCAAACTGAGTAAGCCAACTGGGGAAAATGTTGTTTTTGTTGTTAAATGCCATCAAGTCAGTTATGGCTCACAGTGACCCTGTACAGGACATCTGATAAGTGACTGGTGTGCTTGAACTGCCAACTTTCTGGCTAGTAGTCTAATGGGTATTCTATAGACCCACACCAGAAATTCCTGGGATAAATCTGTACATCCTCCTCCTATGCCTTGTCTGAAGGTGGTTGTCATAGAAATAGGTCTCAGATCCCTAATAAGAGCTCAGAAAAGCCCAAGAGATGTGATTTTTAGTTGGGCAAATATGCGAGGGCCTTACGAGGTGGACTAATTCTGAAATGCTCTTGTCCAGTACATTCATATCTAGATAAAGGTGAACCTGAGATGTACATACTCCAGAAGCATTTCTAGACTCCAGAATACAACTTCCTACTTGACTGTTTACATTTAATTTTTTTTTTTTTTTTTTTTTTTACTTTTATGACTTTCAAACCTTGCTTACTTGAAGATTCCTTGGGGAAGGCAACTCCTCTCTACTTTCCATTTAGGTTGCACATGATTAATAATTGAGAGATATAATTAATTTGGAGTCTTGATGTGGCGCTGTAGGATAAGCACTGAACTGCAAGGCCTGTTTGAACCACATGGTTAGCATTTCAATCACAAGCCTTTCCTTGGAGACCCTATACATGGTCACTATGTATGATTCGGAGTGAACTCAAAGGCACTTAACAACAACAACAATAATTAATTTGAATGAAGGGGCCTGTGCTGGTTATGAAATTGTCTGGTTTACAGAATTGCAACTGGCTGGTGGGCCTGGATACTGAGACATTAATTACAGTAGTAGAACTCCTTTGTAATGTGGGTAAGGATTTGACTGTAACATTTTCCTTTGAGAGTGGGAGAAATTTCTACATCCTTTGAGAGCAGCAACTACCCTGGATTTAGATAGGGCAGCGCCTCAGGGTATAAGGGAGGTTAGCTCCGAAATTTTCTAAATCTCTGTAATCTGCCTCTGCACTTTCCTCTGCAAATGTTTTATTCCTCCCTACACTGGGACATCCCAGAAATGGAAGCTGGAGATGTTGGTACATCCAATCAGTCCTTATCTCAGGGGACAAGGGATACTAGCTGAAGTGACTAAACCTAGAGACCATGAGGAACAGAAAGAAAGTGAAACTCACCAGATTGTGCATCTCTGGAAGCTGCAAGGAAATCAAGACTGGAAGATTAACACAAAGCAAAGGTTCTCAAATGTTTACAGTTAGAAACTCTGAGATACTTTCCAGCTACACAGCCACAACTACTTCTTTAGTTTTTCTTTCCTATTCTTTCACTCTCATTCCACAAGACCCATGCCCCTGCAAGCAAAATTAATTAAAACCTTTAATTAAAAAAAAAAAAACCTCTGTATGCTTTTTCCCCCCACAATGTGTATCAAAATTTGTAGTTATTTTTTAAAACCTAAGCATACAATAGCTTGTGTATATAACCCTAGCTCATCTCTTTGCTATTCCATTCTTAGTAGCTTTATACTTGATCCCAGCCCCCACCCCCAGCCTGAAAAGAGTGGGGCAGAATCAGAAAATTGCTAGAAGTAGTTTTTCTGTTTTCCTGGTCATTGTTATATATTTTTAAGCCTTTGGTTAAATTTTTATTATAATCATAAGAAGGGGGCCTCGTTTTTCAGTAGACTTCTCTCTTCATCTAAATTTTGCAGTTTACTCTCAATCTGAACAATTTAGTTTGAAGCTGGAACAGAGAGAGGGATGTAGAGTTGTGGTCTGGCAGAAAGAAAAATTTAAGTCTGCTATTAGACTAAGAAAGAAATGGGTGAGAAATAAAGGGCAACACATTTAGTTTGCCCTGGTGGATGTATCTGGAACTTTTTGGATTTTCCTGCATTGCTCATTTCCCATCTCTTGCTACCTGTCTCTGATACTCTTGAGTAGAAGCAAATAAAGCTCCTCAACTTTTGCCCTGGCACCCCTAAAATGTTGAGGCTACTGTTCCTGTCCAGCCCGTCTACTCACCCAGAATCAGCAGCAGCAGCAGCCAAAGAAACATGGAGACCAGGACTGGTTGAGAAAGCAGAGAGTCTGTCTCACCAAATACCAAGCATATTTTGCATCCAAGGAGGATGACTGGAGGCTGCTGCTCATGTAAGAGAAATATGAATTAGTAAAAGGGAAGTAGCAGAACTCAGTTTCATATCCTGACTTGGGTTCTGAAAGTGTGACCGCCTTCTGAAAAGTTGGTCATATTTCAATCTTGGCAGCAGTGAATCTTTAGCTATTGGGAGCCACCTTTTCACAGGACAGGTCTCCCAGGAGAAATGTCTTCAGCATTGTCCCTGGGTTCTCTGACAATGACAACCTATGAATTTGCTAGGATTTTAATAACTTTTTTTTTCATATTTAAAATGGACAACGCTTTCATTAACCAAACACAGACGGTCTTTAGAGCCTCATGAGGCTCCTAATATGGACTTGCTTAAGTGTGATGATCTGCTATTATTCTAGGGTGAAAATCACACAAAGTCAAGGTGTCAGAGCAGAGACAAAAGTCTTTTTAACCTTAATTATAGGTTTACATGATGCTGCTGAAAAGGAAAAAAAAAAAAAAATTTACAGATTAGCAAAAAAAGCTGTCCCTAAATCCCGTTCAGATCGACACAAGTGTTCAAATAAGAACCCCTGTTTTTAAACCAGAGCCTTCCATTGTGGCCTTCCCTGATCTTGCATTCAGAGTCCCCACATCATTGTCTCCTAGTTTTGACCTCTGTATGGTTTTTTCCCCCACAACATTTATTAAAATTTGTAGTTATTTTCTTTATTTCTTTGCTTGCTTCCCCCCCCCCCCCGATTTCTAACCCCTCTACTAACATAGAAGGATCCATGTTTGCCTTATTCACTGTTATATCTCCTATTCCTCTCCCTATTCTTTTGTCAGGTGGTGGCGGTTGGTATGTGCTGTGGAGTCAGTTCCGACTTATAGCCACTCTGTATAGGGTTTCTAAGGCTCTAAAGCTTTACAGGAGCAGAAAGTCTCATGTTTCTCCTGTGGAACGGCTGGTAGTTTTGAACTGCTGATCTTGAGGTTATCAGCCCAACTTGTTAATAACCACTACGCTACCAGAGCTCCTTTTTCTCAAGGTTGTTGTTGTTGTGAAGTGCCATCGAGTTGGTTCTGACCCATAGCGACCCTGAATAGGGTTTCCAAGGAGCAGCTGGTGAGCTTGAACTGCCGACCTTGCAGTTCAAACAGATTTGCAGTCCAGCACATTAACCCACAGCGCCATACCAGGACCCCAATAAATATTTTTGAGGGAACATTGGATGGACGATGGACTGTGAGGAACTTTGGACCAGTGTTTCTCAACATTTTTTTCATTATCGTCCTCTAAAGAGCTTCTTCTCTTTTTTTTTTTTTTAGGATCCAGGACTGAGCTGTAAGATAAGCACCAGACTGCTAATTGCTGGGTTGGCTTTTCAAACCCACCAGCAACTCTGCAGGGAGAAAAATGAGGCTTTCTGTTCACATAAATATTTTCAGCTTTGGAAACCCAATACAGGGTTTCTATGAGTCAGAATCAATTCGATGGCAGTGGAAGGAACTTTCAAGACATTTTTTTCTAGTCATCTCCCTTCTTTATTAAATTTAAATACCACACATATAATGTATACCTCTGTGTGTGCTTCATGTATGTCTATGCTCTATACATAAAAAGAACATAAAAAGAGGTGAAAGTTTTTTCACCTCCCTAAGAGTCATTTTTTGCTTCTTTCAGTGTGATATCACCTGTGTTTGAAGAGACAGCCTTTTCTCAGCAATCTCAGAATAGGAAGCCATAATCATTGAAAGACACCTTTGAAATGAAAGCCTCATTACTGCTACCATTTGTTTCTGGTGGTGGAAAGAGATGCTCTTTGGGTTGTATTGTCCATCTGGTATTGTCTATTGACTTTTCACCCTTGAACTCTCCTCTATAAGGCAGAAACTAGGTCATGTACAGTTTACATTCCCAGAATTTGGCACAGTGTTATCTAGCATAAGATTACCGTATAAAATGCAAGGTTAAATTTGGATTTCAGGTAAACAACCAGTATATTCTTTGAAATATTTGGGATACACTTAGACTACAAAGTATCCATTGTGTATATGAAATTCAACTTTAACTGGACAAACTTTAACTGAACTCTGTTCCTCTTTCTACTCCAACTTAATTCATTCCACCCAGTGAGGTGAAGTGACTTACCTGATTGGTCAATTTAGGCAGAATAAATTAAGCATGGTTAACTCAGTTCCAAGGAGCCCTGATGGTAATGTGGGTTAACTGTTGGGCTATTAACCACAAGGTGAGCAGTTCAAACTCACTAGCCTCCCCCTGGGAGAAGGATGAGTCTACCTGCTCTCATAAAGATTAATGGTCTCGGAAACCCTAAAGAGCAATCCGACTCAATGGCACTTAACAACAACAACAATGTTGTTATATGAATTGGAATAAACTAGGTAGTGGCTTTTTGGTTTTTTTTTGATAACTCAGTTCTAGACTTTACCACTTGAATACAAGCCTACTGCTAGAGGGGTCAATGAAAGGGCACTGACCTTCCCTTGCACTTGGGAGGGAAGGGAGGAGGAAGAGGGGGCAAGGGTATGCTTACAGTTTTTAAAGCAAATTCTTAGAGATGCAAAGAGTTGTTACATGAATTTGGAATGAAGAGAAATATAAACAAGAAACAAATATACAACAAGCCATATATTCACAAGGAAAAACTTTTGATAAAATCAGGACCTGTAGCTTTCAATGTGGAGGGCATTTTGACTATGAACTTAGAGGTTCATGTTGTTTTTTGTGCTGCCAAGTTGGTTCCAACTCATAGTAATCCTGTATAGGTTTTCTGAGGCTGTAAATATTTGAGGAAACAGAAAGCCTCATCTTATTCCTGTAAAAGAGGTTCAGAGCGGATGTTTAAATTTAACTACTGAGTCCAGGTAAGAAGCCTGCAGTTTTAGGATCATGGTTTTGCAACTCTGGTAGATGACATCAGCTTGTTCACAGACTAGTGGTTGTTTCTATAGAGGATAGACCATATCTTTGAGTGGTGATAAGCAAAAGGCACCATAACTTCATCAGGGGCCTCAGAATGTAGTGAAGTTAGTTTTAAGAGAGACAGAAAAGACAAAGGTTTAACTGTGAGCAGAAGGCAAATGGGTGACCCTAAAGGTTGCCTAACAACATATCTTAGGAACTGTGAGGGGGACTCAACAAAAGTTGAGGATGGCCTTAGTAGGTTTTTGTAGGGAGTCATGTCTGAAGCAAACAACCTTTTCTTAGGGAAAATGGAAATCCTTACAGCTGTTTTCTTTAAGGTGACTAGAATAATATTTTTCAATCTTTTTGGCTGTACGGTTCCTTGTATGCTATGTTGTTGTTGTTACGTGCGGTTGAATCAGAACCAACTCACAGCCACCCTGTATACGGTTTCCAAGGAGTGTCTGGTGAGCTTGAACCACTGACCGTGTGGTTCAAAATGACCTTGCAGTCCAGCACATTAATCCACAGCACCACACCAGGACTCCTCATATGCTACAGAGTACCAATTAGGATCTAGCTTCAAATTTTGTTGTTATACTCAGGTGGTGGTGGTTATGTGCCATGGAGTCGGTTCCAACTCATAGCGGCCCTGTATAGGGTTTCCAAGGCTGTAAATCTTTAAAGGAGCAGAAAGCCTCATCTTTCTCCCATGGAACAGCTGGTAGTTTTGAACTGCTGACCTTGTGGTTCGCAGCCCGATTCGTAACCACTACGCTACCAGAGCTCCTTCATACCCAGGTAGGATTCCTCTATTGTTAAGTGCCTTGGGTCAGTTCTGATTCATAGTGACCCGGTACAAGGTTGATGAGGCGCAGCTGGTGGATTTGAAGTGTCAACCTTTTGGTTAGCAGTCTAATGCTTATCCTACAACACCACACCAGCCCTCTAATATCCCTCTACTGCTGGCGTTGTTAAGTACCATTGAGTTGGTTGAGACTCAGAGAGACCCTGTATAGGATTTCCAAGGAGGGGCTAATGGGTTGAAACCACTAACCTTGTGATTAGCAGTCTAGTGCTTATTTTACAGTGCCACATCAGGAGTCCGTTATTAGTCACGTCAGACTCCACCCTGCATACATGCCAAGGAAAAAAATGGAAGGATAAATCCTAAATTCACGTGGTTGTCTCTAGGCTCAAGAGTGGAAATATTTAAAGAATTGATGGGTGAGTTTCAGTATGCTATACTTATTAGAGTCCTAGTGTAGTGCTGTGGGTTAATAAGCTGGACTGCAAAGTCAGTTTGAATACAAGGTCAGTTGTTCAAGCTCACCAGTCGCTCCTCGGAAACCCTATACAGGGTCGCTATGTGTTGGAACCGACTCGACAGCACTTAACAACAACAACAACATACTTGTTATGCATTGGCATACAGATGCTGCCTGTATCCTATATACATGGTTGTGGTGGTGTGCTGCGATTCGTCGCGACCCTGTACAGGGTTTCTGAGGCTATAAATCTTTACAGGAGCAGAAAGCCTCGTCTTTCTCCCTTGGAACAGCTGGTAGTTTCCAACTGCTGACTGTGATATCAGCAGCCTGACTCATAACCACTATGCTTCCAGAACTCCTTATCCTATGTACATATAGCCAATCAATCTATGGAATTCAAATTGGGAGAAAAATCTGGTTCTTGAAATGTACATTTCGGAAGGATAGATTCTCATTAAGCGCTTTGGGGCACAAGCTACAGAAATACCCACAACAGTATCATCTCATGAATCTGTTGAAATTTATTTTACAACTGAAAGAAATATAATGACAAGGTGAAATATTTCAGAGAAGGCAATCTTCTCAGGTCAAAACAAGTCCATAAAAACCAACAGTCCATCTGCTTGCTCAAACATGTTCCTTAAAACAACCTTCATAATTGAGCAGTAGTTGTAGGAAGCATCAAAGTCAAAGGGAAGTGAAAAGATGGAGATTTGAATATATACCATGAGAAAGAAAGGTACATAAATGGCTTTCACCCAACTCCAAAATAGTAACTGCTTAGTATCAAAATTGATTTTGTGCTGAGAGGTTTCTCACAATTAAGTTTGATTTCAAATGTTCTGGATTAGCTGTCATCAACTGACTGAGGGCTGAATTTAACAAAATAATCTAGGATTGTACCTCTGCTATGGCCTATGGAGAGTTAGATATGGGTCCTAAGAATAGAAGATTGCTTGGATAACTATGTAGGATAGGGTTGTGATTGGCTTTTTTATTTTAGTTAATGGATCTGTGATCACTTAATCTGCCCTATTAAGTCTTTGAACTTTCTAAGAGTCTGACTCATGAATGTCTAGACACTGAGTGAATATACTCTCTGCACTTCTAAGATCCTGGGGGGGGGGGGGAGAGAATGATTCAGCTCCACTATGAGACAGTCCAACAGCACTATGAAAATGACTCCAACTCGATCCATATATTGAGAAACTTCTCTCAGCTGAGATTAAGCAGAATAAGAAATCTGAGGAAAAGTGTCACTCACAAGAATTTGATATCAGACTTTAATTTTTTTAAACATTCTAACATGTGTAGTACAGTGAATTACTTCATATGACTCCCACCAAACAACTTTTTCTCCCTGATGCATCTGGGTAAGAGAATATGCTGGTAGGATTATATAATTCAATCATGAGTGATTGTTTACAGGGTTAATTGTGATTATGAAAGCTTGAAGCTTTAACATGGGGTATAAAAGGAGCCGTAGCAGCAGAACCAAGAGCCAAATCATGACACAGACTGACGGGCTTCCTTACCCATAGGGTGAGAAAGCTGAGTGTCTTTGGGCAGGAAGTTTACTTGTAAAGTGGGCAGCTGGGGTTGCTGACCCATGGAGCTTGAGTCAAGCACCTTTGAACTGATGTTTGGAGCAGAGTGAAGTCTCCTTTAGACATTTATTAGCAGCATTAAAGGAACTTAGTAACACTATCTGAACAGGGGCTGAGGGCCAGAGAGAGTTGTGCCTCTAGGCACGGCTGAGAAAAAAGCAGCCCTAACTAAATAATTGTTTCCTGTACACTTCTGACCCCAATTTGTAACCAGTTAACTTTCTTAATAAACCCCATAATCTTGAGTATGATCTAGAGTTCTGTGTGGCCATTGCAGTGAATTATGAAACCTTGCTGAGAAGTTAAGAATGCTGTGGGAGAGATGGTTGGTGTCAGAACTGATAAGAAGATTGGAAGGTGGAAGGATGTTTATGAAGCTGCTCTTCCAGGACAAATGTGCTCTTAGCCTTATAGGAATTGACCTTGGGCTGATAGGGTTTGATTCTCCTTCCTCCAGGTGAAGTAAGAGTAGATCAGTTGCTGCCTCCAAACCCTTTTATTTACAGCGTGTCTGGAATCTTTCCTACAAGAACTTTAGCTTCTTCCTCGAAATACTAAAAAGAAAAGGTCACGTATTAAAATTTTGTTTTTACAATACAATATTGTATTGTATTTTTTTTATTGGAGGAGATTATTAGTTGCTTAATCTTATTACAGACCTCTGAGCTGTTTATTAGATTTAATTTGGGCTGGGAAATGTAATCAGTAGCAAAATTTCAGTCTTAGATGTTAAATGACATTGGTGTTTTTTAATTAGCATATTTGTATCATGTGTTTTTGAGTCTTCTGGGGAAATTCTGTACTGTCTGCTTCACTGGTCATCCCATGAGGATACCCACAAAAGCAAATTTGTCCTGGAAGAATAGTTTCTTAAACATCAATGATAACTTCTGAGAACTTTGATGGATACTAACATGAATTCAAAGATAAATGATATAAGATTTCTAAAAATCTGCAAGGAAGTATACAAACTTTTATAATAAAGTCAAAGACGTGTGATAAAAGGAGTATACGCAAACTGCTATGTAAAAAAACCAAATATAAAACAAGTACAATCAGACTTTTCCTCATGTCTCCTTCACATTGATGGATGCCCTCAGTCTCTACCCAGGTGCTCAAGCCAGAACCTGGAAATCATCTTTTATTCTCTTCTCTCACTTCCCTACTCAACTTTACTGCTACCTGATAAAGTTGCTCTTGGCTCCTTCCACTTTCTTCTTCAATTTTATGAACCTAGTCCAATCTTTTCACTACCAATATTTTCTTTTTTAAGACATTTTTGAAATGCAGTATAGATATAATATTGTTGTTGTTGCTGTTACGTGCCTTCAAGTCACCTCCAACTCATAGTGACCCTATATAGGGCTTCCAAGAAGTGACTGGTTAATTCAAACCACTGAACATGTGATTCAAACTGGCCTTGAGGTCTAGTGCTTATCCTACAGTGCCACACCAGGACTCCAAAAATAGTGCATTAAAAAATGCCTAGTTTAACAAGTTATTGTAAGACAATCACCACCCGGACCAGAAAATAGGATACTGCCATGACCCCAGAGACCTCTTCTGTGTCCTTTAATCATCATAACTCCCCTATATCCTAAATTTTTACTTTGATAGTAAATATACCTTTACTTTGTTTTATAATTTAAATTTTCTTTGCCACTGGTGTTAACTGCCTGGTCCTGGGAGATCCCAAGTGGCCCCATGAAGAATGCAATGAATTGCTGCATGGTTCTGGGGTATCCCCAGGTTTGGTTGCAAATTGGACCATTTGTAATACATTGGGTTTTCATTGATTGAATTTTGGAAGTAGATCAGCAGGCTTTTCTTCCTAGTAATCTTAGTCTGGAAGCTTCACTTACATCTGTTCAGCATCAGAGTAACATGCAAGTCTCCACTGACAGAAAGGTATAACAGTACATGCTATGCATGGGCCAGGAATAGAACTCAGTTCTACAGCATGGAAGGTGAATCCTACCACTGAACTACAAATGTCCTCAATTTACTGTCCTTTGTGACATGGTAGGATCAACACTGCACTGAGAACCACAAGGTCGGCAGTTCAAACCCAGCAGCTGCTCCTCAGAAACCTTATACAGGGTCACTATGAGTCGGAACAAATCCAACGGCATTTCACAACAACACAATAACAACCCCTTTCTAAATAATGTTGTTTGGTTTTGCCTGTTTTTTGGGGGGGTTATATTGATTTAATTGGACTTCTGTTATGACGCTGTAGGATCAGCACAGGACTGCGCACCACAAAGTCAACAGTTCAAACTTACCAGCTACTCCTTGGAAACCTTACATAGAGTCACTGTGAGTCAGAACTGACTCTATATCACTTAACAGCAATAATTGCTTTAATAAAACTGTTATAGGTGTTCTGTGTGTGTCACGCTTCTTTCACTCAACATTGTAAGATTCTTTCATGCATTTATTGTAGGTTATTAAGTTTTTGTTGGATAATATTCTGTTGTATGAATATATCAATTTAATGTATTCTTTCTACCATTTTTGACCATTTGAGTAGTTTAAAATTTATTATGTTATTATGAATATACATAAAATATAGACCTACGAATTGGATTGTTCAGCCCAAAGCATACACAAATGCTAAAAAGTTTTCCAGTGTGGTTGCACCAATTTGCATTTATCCCAGTTCTTACTGCTCCCCTTAAATTTAGATGTTTTGGTTGATATGTAGTGGTATGTCATTATAATGTTAATTTGTATTGCTCTTATTGTTAATGAGATCATATTTTAGGTTCAATGTCTTCCTGATTTTTTTTTTTTATGAAATATCTTTTAAAGTATTTTGCTCAATTTTCTATTGTGTTGTCTGTTTTTTATTTATGGATCTGTAGTTCTTTATGATCTGTAGTTCCATATACAAATTCTTTGTTGGATTTATATAGTGCAAATATCTTCTTTCACTCTACAGTTTGCTTTTGTACTCTATTATGTCTTTAGATGAACACTAGTTCCTACTCATAGTGATCCTGTATAGGATTTCTGAGGGACTAATGGTGAATTTGAACCACCGACCTTACAATTCAAACCAATCTTGCAGTCCATTGCATGGTGTGCAGACTCATGGTGTGGCACTGCTGATTAATTTGACAACTTAGTTATTGTTAAATCCTGACTCAATGGCACTTAACAACAACCAAGTTGTCAAAGTAAGGGCCCATATATGAATGGATATATCTCTAGATTCTCTATATGATTTCATTGGTTTATTTGTCTATCCTTGCTCCAATACACACTTTTCTAATTGTTATATCTGGTGAATCTTACCTCTTTGTTTTGTTTTTGTTGCAAAGGTCATGCTATTCTTTGCCCTTTACATGTATGTGTATATCAGTTTAAAATCAATTTAAGCTCAATGGAAAAACCAAATGAACAATAATTAAAATTTGTTAGGATTAAGATTGAGATTTCACTTTATCAGTAGATTAATTTTGGGAAAATTTAGAGTACTGTTACTAGATCTTCTAACTAATGAATATTGTATATTACTCCATGTTTAGATTTTCTTGAATTTTATCTAATTGTTTTATAGTGACCTTTGTTAGAGGTCTTGAACATGTTTTGTTAGCGTTATTCTTAGATACTTTTTTTTTTGTCTATTGAAAATTATATGTATTTTTTTTACATATAATTGTCTTTTTGTTGATGATGTACAGTCACTGATTTAAAAAGTTTTTTAATCCAGAAATCTTTCTTCAATCTTATATTAAAATCAATAATTTATTACATATTTTTAATTTTCTTCATATTCAATTGCATCATTAGTAAATCATAACAGTTATTTTGTCTTCTATGTAACCCATATGTTTTTAATTTCTTTTTCTTGTTCTTCTGCAATGAAAATCATAAAGGACTTCAAAAAGTTCATTGAAAATGGAATTAAAAGACAAAAATAAAAGTTATAAATTTTATTTCTCTATGTAAGTTACATCAAGTTTAAGATACTTTTGTAATAAGTGGTAATAACCCATTTAGGCCAGCTATAAAGAACTGAGGCTCCTGGGAGTCTTTTTTTATATTATTACCTGAAGAAAAATGTATGCCCTTTCATTTTTTTTTCTATTTTTTTTTTGTGTGTGTGTGTGTGAATTAAGTGAAAGTTTACAAGGCAGATCATCAGTTTTACATTCACCAAATCATATACTTTGTTTCATTACAATGATTATAATCCCCTCCATGTACCATCAGTTAACAGTATTTCTCTCTATTCAT
>NW_006408560.1:17077981-17079493 GCF_000296735.1 Chrysochloris asiatica
AAGCTTCGTCTCTCATACTTTGGACATATTGTCAGGAGAGAACAGTCGCTGGAGAAGGATGTCATGCTGGGTAAGGTGGAGGGTCAGAGAAAAAGAGGATGATCCCCTACGAGATGGATCAGCCAGGTGGCATCACTGATAGTGTCGAGTGTGACAGCGGTAGTGAAGTTGACCCAGAATCGGACATTGTTTTGTTCTGCTGTGCATGGGGTCGCTGTGAGTTGGTTCTGACTCAATGGCACCTAACAACAACAACAACAAACAGCACCTATTTTCTGCTTCTCATATGGCTGGATTTCAGTGATACCCTGATAATCACACCACTACCTATTTATTTTCCCATATGGCACAGGTTCCAGTGCTACACTGACAATCATTCCACTCCCTCTGTCTGTCTGATAGAAGAATTACTTTGCTGGGGTGAGGAATGATCAGTTCAGAACAATATAGAGTAGAGAAAGGCTTCATCCAAAAAATACTCCGTCACTTCCAGTCTGCCTCTTCCTCTTCAAATATCTTTTGCTTCCCTATATTTCTGTGTCCTTATAAATTTATTCACCAGCCATTCCTTGGAAACCATATACAGGGTTACAATGAGTTGGAACAAATTCAATGACATTTAACAACAACAACATGAATTTATTATTCATTTCCCATTGGGTTTTGACAGATGCCAACCTTCCTCCCATTTATGTGGTATCTCCAATATACACTTGGGAAGAAGTGCCTAGAATCATCTTGTCCATAATGTTAAATTATTACTTAAAGGAAAAAGAAGAAGAAGAAAAAAAAGCCAAAACAAAACAGGTTTATTGGGTAGATAGATGACAGAACACCAGATTTGACTTTTGATATGGAGAAAGAACCAAAGAACTTTAAAAGTTCAGAAAGCATCTGCCCATGCAGCAAAATTTTCATATTTTCTGAACAGAGGTCATGTGAAATCAGCACAGATTGGTTCTGAAGAAACCACTGAGCATTTGCATATCTAGCAGCCCTCAGCCTCACAAGTGTGAGAGAGCATCCATAGAGCTCATAAATTGGTCAAAAGGACAATGTTATGGACTGAATTGTGTGAATGGATTAAAACATGCGAGTCCCAACACCTATACCTATATATATGACCCTGCTTGGAAATATGGGGCTCTTTTGTTATGATAATGTATCACATCATAGTAGGGTGGGGCCCTAAACCCAATGACTTCTGAGTGGGACCTTATAAAGACAGAAAATAGACACAGAGACATACACAGGGGGAAGACACCATGTAAAGATTATTATTATTGGTAGGTGCTGTCAAGTTGGTACAGACTCACAGTGACCTTATGCATAACACAGTGGAAAACACTGCCCAGTCCCACACCAACCTCATAGTCACTGCGATGTTTGAGCCCATTGCTGCTGCCACTGTGCCAATCATCTCGTTGGGGGTCTTCCTCTGTTTTGCTGACCCTCCACTTTACCAAACATGATATCCTCCAGGGACTGGTCCCTCCTGATAATATGTCCAAA
>NW_006408560.1:17079703-17097966 GCF_000296735.1 Chrysochloris asiatica
GTTCCTTTGGAAGCCCATGGTACTTTTAATATTCTTCCCCAACACTGTAACTCGAATGCATCCATTTTTCTATGATTTTCTTTATTCATTGTGCAACTTCCACATACCTATGCGGTTATTGAAAACACCATGGCTTGGGTCAGGCACACATTAGTCCTCACACTGACACCTTTGCTCTTCAACACTTTAGAGAGATAATTTGTAGCAAATATGCCCAATGCAGTTTATGGTGTGGTTTTTTTCACTACTGCTTCCTTGATATTACTGTCTTCCAAATTTCTTTGCCTAGATAAGCGAGGGCTTCCAGTATTGCATCAGTTTGTTGAAAGCTATCAATTTGTATTCTATCAAGTCTTGCAGCCTTGCTTTTTGCCAATGCCTTCAGTGTACCTTGGACTTCTTTCTTCAGTACCAATGGCTGTTGATCATAAGCTACCTTTTGAAATGGTTGAACATCAACCTTTTTTTTTTGGTATAGTGACTCTGTGTGCTCCTTCCATCTTCTTTTAAAGCTTCCTTTGTGATTCAATATTTTGCGCATAGAATCCTTCAATATTTCAAGTTGAGGCTTGAATTTTTTCTTCAGTTCCCTCAGTTTGAGAAATACTAAGCATTGTCTTCCTTTTTGGTTTTCTAACTCCAGGTCTTTGCACATTTCTTTATAATATTTGACTGTCTTCTTGAGCTGCCTTTTGAAATTTTCTATTCAGCTCTGTTTCTCTCGATGTTTTTCATTTTCTTTAGCATCTCTATACTGGTGAGAAAGTTTCAGAGTCTCTTCTGACATCTATTTTAGTTTTTCCTTCTTTCTTGTCTTCTTAATGACCTTTTTCTTTCTTCCTATATGATATTCTTGATGTTATCCCACAACTCTTCTGGTCTTTGGTCATTAGTGTCTAGTACCTCAAACCTGTTCTTAAAATAATCTATGAATTCAGATGGGATATATTCAAACTTGTATTTTGCTCTGGTGGACTTGTTATAATTTTCTTCAGCCTCAGCCCGAACTTGCATATGAGGCATTGATGAGCTACCCCTGCCTTTGCTTTGGCTGATGATATGGAGCTTTACCACCGTATCTACCCACACATGTAGTCAATTAAATTTTTATGTATTTCTTCTGGTTAGGTCCATGTATACAGTCATCTTTATATTGTTTTAAAAAGGTACTTGCAATGAATAAGTCATTGTTCCTGCAAAATTCTATCCCCTGTCCCCATGAGTGATCCTGCTGGCATTTAAAATACAGGTGGCATAACTTCTGGCATCACAGAAACACACAAGCCACCACAGAATGACAAGCTGGAAGTTGAGTGATGGAGAGTGCATTAAAAGATTCAAACAGCATAGAATTTTAGCCTTTGAGGTATATTAATCCATGTAAGATGAGCTTACAAAAAATGTTTTTGTTTCTATAACTACAGGTATATTTTTATAAAGAATCATAAATTTCTGCTGAAACACTGCATAAAAAATTTATGAACAGTCATTTTGGTGGCACTCCCTCTCGCAGTATCGCCAAGTATGGTAGACACCCTAGAGACACTTGTTGTTAAGTGCCATTGAGCTGGTTCCAACCCACAGCGACCCTGTATAGTGTTTCCAAGGAGCAGCTGGTGAGCTTGAACTGCTGACCTTGCAGCTCAAAATGACTTTGCGTTAACCCACAGTGCCACAACAGGACTCCACTATTGACAGTACTGTGGACTATTATAAATAGTGTTGCTAGGTTCTTTGTTGTACATTTGCCCTGATGAATTGTTAGTGCTTGGCAGTTACCTGAAATGTTTAAGGTTCAGGAAAAATACCTGATAATCCACTTCTGAAGGGCCAGCCAATGAAAACCCTATGAAGCACAATTGTACTTGGTCACCATGAGTCAGAGTCTACATTTATAGCAACTGGTTATATACCTAGGAGTGGAATTGTTGGATCATATGGTATACATATTTTCTTTCAAAGGAGATCCTGCTAAAATGTTTTACAGAATTAGTGTACCAGTTTATACTCCCACCAGCAATATGTGAAATCTCAGACTTTCCACACCTTAAAGGCCTAAACTGGTAGCATAGTGGTTATGAATCGCATTGCGAATCTTAAGGTCAGCAGTTCAAAACTACCAGCTGCTCCGTGGGAGAAAGATGAGGCTTTCTGCTCCCGTAAAGATTTATAGCCTCGGAAACCCTGTACAGGGTTGCTATGAGTCGGAACTGACTCCACGGCACATAACAACAATAGCAAAGGCCTAACCACAGGTCTAGGAAGAGAGTTTTCTTCAACTCCAAAAATTCTCACTTGAGGCTTCCGGTTGACCTTTTCCATGTGACTGTTCATGGGTATGTCTGTATCTTTCAGTGAAAACCCCATCTTCATTCAGAGGTGCTGGTCTTGGTCTATGACACTAGCAAGTCACATAATTGATTGGCATCTCTGCCTATCTCAAAGTTGAGATTATATCACAAGTGGGCATCACTAGTTCAGCTAAAGCAGATCTGCATAAATTCAGTGGTATTTCTTATTGGTCTCTCCATCTCATGTGCTCCAAAAACAGTGGGATTTATTTCAAGAACTCACTTTCCTATGTATTTGTAGAACCTTGCACAGGACTTTGCTTCCACACTTAAGTCTTCTTGACTGTCCTCCTTAGACGTTAAGGTGAACAGTGATCTGTTTTATCTGATCATGAGACTGCCTTGTGATGGCAGTGGGGAAGGTACACTGACCATGTCTGACACATTTAGTACTTCCCAGGTTTAATTGGATAGTTGAGATCATCCCCACTCTACCTTGTGACTAACCCCATGAGGCACCCTAACTTTCAGTTCCTGATGCTCAGAGGTCGGAAGTTAAAAGGCCATGCTAAGGATGCTGTTCACGTAATTATACTTGATCTTAGCCAAAAGACTGAGAAACAAGGTGTCTACTTAATTACTAGGCAGGTCTTTCCTAGACACACTCATCGATATCTTCATTTACTTGTGTCTATCTATTTAATAAGGAGCTCTGGTAGCATAGTGGTTACAAATCAGGCTGATAACCTCAAGGTTGGCAGTTCAAAACTACCAGCCGTTCTGTGGGAGAGAGGTGAGGTTTCTGCTCCCATAAAGATTTACAGCCTTGGAAACACTGTGCAGGGTCACTATGAGTCGGAACCAACTCCACAGTACTCAACAACAACAACAACAACATCTATTTAATATTTTATAAGCCCCTGCTCTGTGTATATGTGTTCATGCAGATTCCCTCCAATTTTTGATTTTTTGATTATTTTAATGATGATAATAAAAGAAATTAAATTTAGCATGATGCTAAAAAAAATCATCACCTTGATTTGTGATACTTTATTATTTTTTAAATGTACCTAATGTCACGCGCCTTCCTCATATACTTTCTTCTCTTCCCCCTCTTCTTCAATTCTATTCCTCTATTTACTTCTTGGAGTTCATGGGTAGTGCAAATGATTAACAATCCTGGCTATTAACCAAACAATTAGAGGTTTCAGTCCACCCAGAGGTACCTGGAAAGAAATACCTGGTGATTTACTTTTTAAAAAAAAATCCGTCATTGAAAACCCTGTGAAGCATAGTTTTCCTGTAATACATATGGGGTGACCATGAGTTAGAGCCAACTCAGGGACAACAGGTATAATATATAACTTGGTCTAATGGTTAATCCACTTGGCTGCTAAACAGAAGAATGGAGGTTTGGTTCCACTCACAGGTACCTAGCAAACTATTTCTGAAAACACAACCTTGAAAACTCTATGAAACATTGTTCTCCTGTGATGCACATGATGTCGCCACAAATCTAAATAAACTCAATAGCAACTGAATATGGGTTTAGTCTTATTCATGATCATGCTAATTTCATTTTTATATTTCAAAATCTGTGATAGTTAAATCAAATCAAAGACAAAATAATAAAGTGGGAGGTTTTATTCCTTCTGATGGGATTACTATGTAGCTATGAGTTGGAACTGACTGACTGGTACAAAACAACAACTGCAATTAAGACTGTGTTATTGGTAGAGGAATACAAAAATGAAATATTAATAGGGGGCAGAGTTGGGACACCTCTCCAGGCAGTTGTTGCTAGAGGCTGTGTTCTTTATCCATGTAAAAATATTGCATTTCAAAAAAACACAACAGCCCTTGTTAATTTAAGTTCATGCAAAGTTAACATTCTAGAACCTGGACAACATGGCAAGCTAACTCAGGCTGCTGTTTCCTTCCTCAAACCCAATTCTAAATTATCATAAAACTAAGTGAAGGTTGAATTGATTTCAGAAGATAATTTTAAAACTTTGAGGTCCCTGGGGAGACAAAAGATGGCTGAGGCCTTGTGTGGAACAGAAAGAGTAGCCCAGAAATGGAACTCTCCTCTCCTCAAAGTAGGCAAAGACGAGAGCTTGTCTTCTGGTTCACTTTTATTTTATCAGTTCTCTGAAAGTTGTTGTTGTTAAGTGCCATTAAGTTGGTTCGGACCCATAGCGACCCTGTATAGCGTTTCCAAGAAGCAGCTGGTGAACCTGAACTGTGGACCTTGCTGTTTAAACAGACTTTGCAGTCCAGCATATTAACCCACAGTGCCACACCAGGTAAGGGAAAATAGCAGAAATGTTCATCTTATACAGTGTCTGGGATACAGTATCAGTTCAATAAATATTGGATGAATAAAAGAATATATTGGGGAAGGAACATGATGAGAACTAAATGACACAAAAAGGCTTCCCTAGAGGCCCTTAAGCACATCTGACTATTACAGTTATAAACATTCTAAACAATTTTGTAAGGATGTTGCTGCTTTATCCTTTTGCTGGTCTTCCCCTCTGAATCTTCCAAGTGTCATTCCTTCTTCACATCAGAGTAGATGACTAAGAAACATACAGGAAAAAAAAATCATTTAAGAAAGCAGGGGGTCATGAGGAAGGAAAGCAAGATGAAGAGTTTCCAAGAAGCCTAACTCATCTTGATCTCCAGACATGTTCCTCTGATGTTTGCTGTGGAGAGAGGAAAAAAGAATACCGAGCTATCAGTTTCTACTAATACTCTATTTCCAGACTTTATACCGAGGACACAGAACTACTATGCTTAATGTATGAATTTTAACCTTCTCTTGTTGTTCCATCCCTAAATGTTGCTTGCCCTGAAGTCTCTCTAAGAGTTCATCTATCTATTAACTTCTCTATCATTCCTTACTAATAAAGCCCTTCCTCTCTCTGATACAATGTCTATGGATTATTTTCTTACCTTTTTTCCCCCTTTTGGTTTCTCTAACGAACACACTATTCTTTTGTAGTGGTTCTCTAAGCAGTACAATATTCTTCACTTTCCTGTTATTTCTATATGTTTCTTAGAGAACCATCATGGGTGGTTCACCTTATAATATGGAAGGAAATTGAAGGCACAAATAAGGTTGGAAAAACCATTGGTTCCTCACAGAAGGAGTTTGGTAGTAAAGGCTGCTCAGTGATGTCTGCTTCTTTCTCCCATCTTTCTATATGTGCATGTTGTTGATATTGCTAAGGGCCATTGAGTCAGTTCCATCTCAAGGTGGGCATGGTGGTAGTGTGCCGTGGAGTCAGTTCCAACTCATAGTGACCCTATATAGGGTTTCTGAGGCTGTAACTCTTTACAGAAGCAGAAAGCCTCATCTTTCTCCCATCTTTCTCATCAGTAGATTGGCTGGTAGTTTCAAACTGCTGACCCTGAGGTTAGCAACCCAACTCGTAACCACTACACTACCAGAGCTCCATCTCATAGTGACCTTGCATTGGGTTTCTGTGGAGAAAACAATGGGTTTGAACTGCTGACCTTGCAGTTCTTATCCTACAACACCATATCAGAATACTGTAAATGGACATAGTTGGACTAAATCTCCTACCCTCTCCTTAACTTTCAAGTATATCAGCTTGAAAGGTGTGCAACCACTGGCATAGAGAGGAAGACTGTATCATTTCAATTCTACTTGGCTAGTCATTGACAGAGAAGGAGAGTAACAGGGCAATCAACTCTATGAAAAAACTATACTGAGTAAGCTTAGCATAGGATCCAACGAAAGAAGAGGTGAGTAGCTGGCTGACATTGACCAGGAAATCAGCTGAGTTTCTAGCAGCTATTAGTTCTATTGAAGGAAGCCAGGAAGAATACAGACCAAAAGGCAAATAGTGTTGCAACTTGAAGAGCACTGGGTAGCATCTTGAAGGACATGGCTCTGTCCTGCTACATCTATATTGTCTCAATTGTTGCAAAATTGCATATCAAAATGAAAATCCTCTGGATACATTCAATGACTCCTGCAATCACACTCAAGACTTTGGATTCCTATTCTTCCCTAACTTTGGATATTCTCTCTCAACTGATTTTCCTCCTTTATGCTTGTATCTCAGATTCTCACTGAGCACTTGTTGTTGTTATTGTTGTTGTTGTTGTTGTTGTTAGGTGTCATCAAGTCGGTACCGACTCATAGTGACCTTATGCACAGCAGAATGAAACACTGCCCGATCCTGGGCCAACCTTACTATTGTTGCCACGCTTGAGCCCATTGATGCTGCTGGGGTGTTCCTCTTTTTCTCTGACCCTCCACCTTACTAAACATGATTTCCTTCTCCAGTGACTGGTCCCTCCTGACAATATGTCCGAAGTATGAGAGATGAAGTTTGACCATCCTGGCCCCCAAGGAGCATGCTGGCTGCACTTCTTCCAACACAGATCTGTTGGTACTTTTGGCAGCCCCATGGCACTTTCAATATTCTCCTCTAACACCATAACTCAAAGGCATCAATTCTTCTATGGTCTTCCTTATTCACTGTCCAGCTATCGCATGCATATGAGGTTACTGAAAATACCATGGCTTGGGTCAGGCAAACCTTAGTCTTCAAGCTGACATCTTTGCTCTTCAACACTTTAAAAAGGTCTTGTGCAGCAGATTTGCATAATGCAATACAATCGCTTGATTTCTTGACTACTGTTTCCATGAGTTGATAGTTGATACAAGAAGAATGAAGTCCTTGACAACTTCAATCTTTTCTCCATTAATAAGAATGTTGTTTATTGGTCCAGTGGTGAGGATTTTTGTTTTCTTTACATTGAAATATAATCCATACCGAATGCTGTGCTCTTTGATCTTCATCAGTAAATATTTGAAAGAGAAGTGACCCAATGGAATGTGGAAATCATAGGATAATATCTTTGATATCCCATGTGAGTAGAGTTTTACTAAAGGTAATGCAGAAACAGCTGCAAGCATACATTGACAGAGAAATTCCAGAGGTTCAAGCTGGATTCAGAAGAGGACGTGGAATGAAGGACATCATTGCTGATGTCCAATGGATCTTAGTTGAAAGTAGAGAATATCAGAAAGATGTTTACCTGTGCTTTATTGACTATGCAAAGGTTTTCAGTTGTGTGGATCATGACAAGTTATGGGCAACATTGCGAAGTATGAACACTTAATTGTGCTCATGAGGAATCTGTACATGGACCAAGAGGCAGTTGTTCGAACAGAACATGGGAACACTGAAAGGTTTAAAATTAAGACAGATGTGTGACAGGGTAGTATTCTTTTACCATACTTATTCATACCGTATGCTGAGCAAATCATCTGAGAAGCTGGGTTATATGAAGAAAAACGTGGCATCAGGATTGGAGGAGGACACATTAGCAACCTGCAATGGACAGATGATACAAATTTGCTTGCTGAAAGTGAAGAAGGCAAAGTATTTACTGATGAAGATCCAAGAGCACAGCCAGACTCATCTCATTAAGATGGCTGACCCTCTACTTTCCCAAGCACAATATCTTTTTCCAGGGACTAGTCTTTCCTGGTTGTTGTTATGTGCTATGGAGTTGGTTCTGACTCATAGAGACTCTGTACGGGGTTTCCGAAGCTGTAAATTTTTATAGGAGCAGAAAGCCTCATCTTTTTCCCGCAGAACAGCTGGTAGTTCCGAACTGCTGACCTTAAGGTTCACAGCCCGACTCATAACCACTACACTACCAGAGCTCCTTGTCTTTCCTGGTAAAATATCCAAAATATGTGAAACAAAATTTCATCGTCCTTACTTCTGAGAAGCATTCCAAGACAGATTTTTTTGCTCTTGTATCAGTCCATACTACTTTCAACATTCTTTGCCAACACTATAATTCAAAATACATCAATTCGTCTCTAATTTTCCTTTTTTTTGTCCAGCTTTCACATGCATAAGAGATGATTGAAAATACCATGAGTTTGTCATCTAGTCTCATAAAAATGAAGACTCAGCGGGCCTTTTTTATTATTATTTTTTCATCTTATCTACAGGAATCCTTGGAAATTGTATACAGCATACTATGAGTTGAAACCGACTGGACAGCACATAACACAGCAACAACAGGAATTTGCCTCGAGAAATCCTCTGTTCCCATTTAGATTCACAGATTTCACATCAGGGGCAAGTGATGTGATGAAGTCTCGATTGCACAGAGAGCACCATAGCACAACACCCACTTCCCTGGGAAGAGGCATCTTGACAGAAGCCACTTCGTAGTTTCTCACTTGAGCCTTGTGTCTGCTGGATGCTCCATACCTGGGAATAAACTACATCCATATCTTTAGCACCCACTAAGGAAAAATATAAGACTTCACAGATGTTATATCCAGTGGCTCAAATGTCAAACATATCTACCCAGTCCCATTTCATAGCAAACCTTTCAATCCCAAAATGACCCCAAGGAATTAACTGGGAGTCCTGAGGGTTCAGTGGCTAGGAAATCAGTCTAGGCCATACTCACTTTATGGTCTTTTCCCCCACTGCCCTCTTCCTTTCTTGGCTCAGTCTCAGAGTCCCTTCTAAATGGAGAAACTCACCATTCACATATACTGATTCCAACTCTTCCACTGTTGCAAGTGGACTGGAGTGGGTGGTCTCACCATTGGCATACATGAGCTGCAGCTCTTCCACTGCTGGGGGTGGACTGGAGTGAGTGCACTTTTGAGGGCCTGGGTTGGAAGGGCCTCTGTGAGAAAGTGAAGTGACCACATAGTAATCACAGAACAGTGAGTGAGAACAGAAGTTAGAAAGGCTTGGAAGACATGGTGTAAGAGGTCAGTCAGGTATCACTGTCCTTGAGTGCTATTTGTATAGACTGTGTGTGGTCTTTCAGGGTGCTCCAAGGTTAAACTAGGTTGCCACTGAAGGTAAGCAGCCAGAGATATGTCAGATATAGATTGCATAATCACAAAGTATTTTCTTTTATCTTTCTTTTTATTTTAGTACAACTTCATTTTTAAGTTCACATTACATTTATTTTATTTTGTTGTTGAACAAAGTATTTTCTCTCTTTTTTTTTTTTTTAACTGTTTATTGTGATTTAGGTGAAAGTTGACTGAGCAAATTGGTGGGAAGAAAATTATTGGATGGAAAACCTTCCATTGAACAATTTCTATAGCAGGATAAAAACTTGGTGACTGGGACCTCCTAAAAATTAGACATATACATCAAAAGAGTTCACTAAAGTAGTTAAAAGAGAATTCACACACTGGGGGAAATTTTTTGGCAATGACATATAAGACACAGGACTAACCTCTGAAATTTAATATCTCAATAATAAAGACAATCCAATTTAAAAATTGGCAGGGGACATGAACAGATACTTCACCAAAGAAGACATTCAGGTAGCCAAGAAACATATGAAACAAACTCGTGATCATTAACCATAAGAGAAATGCAAATCAAAATAGCCATGAGATATCATCTTACCCCATCATTAAGAGTAAAGTTCAAAAAAGCAGAAACCAATATGTGAGAGGGTTTGGAGAGACTGACACTCATACACTGCTTGTGAGTTTGTAAAATGGTACAACCACTATTGAAAGACGTTTGGCACTTCCTTAAAAAGTTAGAAATAGTAATAAAACATGATCCAGCAATCCCACTACTAGGTGTACATCCTAGAAAAAATATGAACCATAGCATAAGTAAATATATTCATATCCATATTCACTACAACACTAGTTCCATTTGCAAAAAGAAATTACCTAAATGTTCATCAGTGGATCAATGGATAGACAAACTATGCTATATCTACTCAATATTTCACATTTTACATTGTGGAAAACTGCACAGTGTTAATGAATCTGGGAAACAACTCATAATAGATGAACCTGGAGGACATTATGCTAAGCGAAATTAGTCCATCACAAAAGGGCAAATATTGTATGTGATCACTATTATAAAAAAGTCATAAAAGGCTTTCATACAAAAAGAAACATTATTTGATTGTTACCAGGGTGGGAGAGGAAGGGAGGGTAAAGCACATGTAGAAGGTAGACGCATATTAACTTGGGTGAAGGGGATGGCAATATACAATAAGGGGTAGGCCTGCAAAAAATAAACAAGGCAAAGGCAGACACTGGAAGGAGTAAAAGAGTAAAGGTAATAGAGGTAACTGCTATTATATATTGTTATTATGTTGTTGTTGCATGCTCTCGAGTCGGGTAGAAATATCGATTATTTCTACATGTGTATTTACATATTTACACGTGCCGCAAATACATCCAGGAATATAGTAGAGGATACAGGAGGCAAAGCTATGGAAACTTCTTAGCCATAACTATGCATCCTAAGTCACTGAGCCTGGGGCTTAGAACCATAAGACAGTAAGATCAATTGGCATAGCATAGTTCACAAAGACAGTGTTTTACAGCCTACTTTGGTGAGGAGCAACTGATGTCTTAAAAGCTTGTGTTGGTTGTTGTTGTGTCCTGTAGAGTCGGTTCCAACCCATAGTGTATAGGTTTTCCAAGGAGCAGCCAGTGAACTTGAACCACCAACCTTGTGGCTCAAACTGACTTTGCAGTGCAGTGCAATAATCCACAGCACCACACCAGGATGCAAAAGCTTGTGAGTGGCTATCTAATGTGCAACTTTTGGTCTCTCCCCTTCCAGAGCAAAGAATAGTTTAAAAAAAACAAAGACTAATTATAGAAAAAAAATTAGTCCAAACGAGTAATAGTCTACTCTAACCTCAACCTCCACAACTTTGAGACTGGAAGAACCAGACAGTGCATGGCTACCATTACTAACATATAAGGGAGAAAAGTGAACACAACTCAGAATCATAAGATAAAAGACCAGGTTTACTTGTCAGGTAGAGAATGGTGGAACCTCTGAGGGTATGAACCTTATTGTCATTATGTGCCATAGAGTCAGTTCTAACCCATAGAAACCCTGTATAAGGCTTTTGAGAGTGACTGGTGGGATTGGACCACCAAACTTGCAGTTATCAGTCCAGTGCTTATCCTACATTGCCCCACCAAAGCTCAATGTATGGACATTTGTTGTTGCTGTTAAGTGCCGTCAAGTCGGTTCCAACCCATAGCAACCCTGTAGAGGGTTTCCGAGGAGCAGCTGATGAGCTTGAACCTCCAACCTTGCAGTTCAAATGGCTTTGCAGGCTGGTGCATTAACCCATAGCACCACACTAGGACTCCTGGAACTAAATTCACCCATGGCTCAACTTTCAGCCAAACAATATATAGGTCTATAAAGTGACCAACAATACCAGGAATGTTTGAGAACAATCAGTCATTAGAGGTTAAAAGTGCAGTATTTGGGGAGAGGCTGAGAGAAGCAATGTCTGCAGGCATGGTGGTGGTAACGGCAGTGCTGGCCCGGATCCTGCAAGTATCTTCTAAGGTGAACTCCACATGGTATCCATCTTCCTCCTTCTCTTCCTCTTCAGTGTCAACTTTAAAGCTCTTCATTGATAGGAAATTTGTTGATTCCAAAAGTGATAAATGGATTGACATCCATAATGCAGCCACTAATGATGTCATTGGTCGAGTCCCTCAGGCCACCAAGGCTGAAATGGTTGCAGCCGTTGCTTCCTGAATGGGCAGACACTTCCATATTAAGTCGTCAGCAAGTCCTGCTCCACTATCAACAACTTATTAAAGAAAACTTGAAAGAAATTGCCAGGTTAATCATCTTGGAACAATGGAAGACCCTAGCTGATGCTGAAGGAGATGTATTTTGAGGCCTTCAGGTGGTTGAACATACTTGTAATGTGACATTCCTCTTGCTGGGAGAGACCATGCCACCCATTTCCAAACACATGGACTTTTATTCCTATCGCCTGACTCTGGGGGTGTGTGCAGGCATTGCTCCATTCAACTTTCCTGCCATGATCCTCCTTTGGATGTTTCTGATGGCCATGGTCTATGGAAATAACTTCCTAATGAAACCATCAGAGTGAATCCCTGGAGCAACTATGCTTCTTGCTAAATTGCTCCAGGACTCTGGTGCCCCTGATGTAACACTGAACGTCATCCATGGACAGCATGAAGCTATAAACTTTATTTGTGATCACCCAGATATCAAAGCAATCAACTTTTTAGGATCCAACCAGGCAGGAGAGCACATTTTTCAGAGAGGGTCAAGACATGGCAATAGAGTACAAGACAATATGGGAGACAAGAACCATGGAGTAGTCATGCCAGATGCCAATACACTGAACCCGCTGATTGGGGCAGCCTCTGGAGCCCTACATGACTCTTTCAACAGTGATCCTTGTTGGAGAAGCCAAACAATGACTTCCAGAACTAGTGGAGCGAGGCAAAAACCTGAGAGTCAATGCAGGAGACCAGCCTGGAGCTGATCTTGGCCCTCTGATTACTCCCCAAGCCAAAGAGAGAGTCTGTAACCTCATTGACAGTGGAACCAAGGAGGGAGCTTCCATCCTTCTTGATGGACAAAGAATTAAAGTCAAAGGTTATGAAAATGGCAACTTTGTTGGATCAACCATCATCTCAAATGTCAAGCCAAATATGACCTATTACAAAGAGGAGATTTTTGGTCCCATTCTTGTGGTTCTGGAGACAGACACATTGGATGAAGCTATCAAGATTATAAATGATAATCCATATGGAAATGGAACTGCCATCTTTACCACCAATGGAACCAGTGCTCGGAAATATTCCCACCTGGTGAGTGTGAATGTCCCCATTCCTGTGCCTTTGCCAATGCTCTCATTCACCAGCTCTCGATCTTCCATCAGGGGACACACCAATTCCCATGGCTAACAGGGCATCCAGTTCTATACTCAGCTGAATACCATCACTTCTCAGTGGAAAGAAGAAGATGCCATTTTCTCCTCATCTGCAGTAGCCATGCCTTCCAGGGACCATTAGAAACAAGTCTGTTCCAGACTCAGACCAGGCTTGAGTAATAACCCTGTATTCTTGACCAACTTCATTTGTCAACTTTGTTCTGATAATTAACATTTCCCTAGGATTGGAATCAGAGTCCTGGTGTGGCGCTATGGGTTAATGTGCCAGACGGCAAAGCCATTTGAACTACAAGGTTGGTGATTCAAGCTCACCAGCTGCTCCTCAGAAACCTTATACAGGGTCGCAACTGACTCAATGGCACTCAACAATCACAAGTATTGGAATATCATGTAGCTAAAATCTTTCTCAGGACAATTAGTCCTAGCAAAGTTGCTATAAAGAGACTCGTAGTATAACTTTAGGAGCTCTGGTAGCATAGTGGTTATGAGTTGGGCTCATAACTGTTCCACAGGAGAACTATGAGGCTTCCTGCTCCTTAAAGATTTACAGCCTCAGAAACCCTGTACAGGGCCGCTATGAATCGGGACTGACTCCACTGCACATAACCACCACCAATGTAACTTTAAACCCAGATATTCACTTGTTCTTCCTACTTCTATTTTGACATAACTAACAGTGAAATGCTTATTGGGAAGGAGAGTTTAAGTTGACTAAAAAAGGTTCCTTTTTCTTGAAGGTTAATTTATGTAAATATCTTCTAGTCATTGGAAGAGGAACTCCTGGGTGGAGAAATAAGATAGAATCAGCTCACACTTTGGTTCATTCTCGGCTATAATCCCACATAAATGCTGGTGGGAAAAACCCTTCTGCAAAAATTTCCTGAGCTTCTAATTTACCCACACTGTGCAAAATATGACCCATTTCTATTTAGCCCAAAGGTTGACAGATACTTTTTTTTTTCTGCTGAACGCCACTTTGTTTTCCTAGCATTGTTGTTGTTGTTGTTAACTGCCATCGAGTCGGTTCCGACCCATAGCGACCCTGTACAGGGTTTCCGGGGGTATAAATCTTTACGGGAGTAGAAAGCCTCATCTTTCTCCCGCGGAGCGGCTGGTAGTTTCGAACCGCTGACCTTAAGGTTCACAGCCCGATTCGTAACCACTACGCTACCAGAGCTCCTTGCATAACCACTACTTAATTCCATCATTGTCAGTGTTCTTGCCTTTTAAAATCACCACTTCTCAAGGATACCTCAGTATGCACTGGATAAATCACCTTTTTTGTTATGCATGCCAAGTGTTAAATTTCAGGGTTTGCATTAGAAGTCATTAGTTAATGCTTCAGCCATTATTAATTAAGACCTGAAAGATGCAAAAAATGTTTTAAGAAAACTTGTTATTTAGAAAACTGATATCAACAGTTATTTTAGGCCCCGAAATCAAGGAGGTGTTTTAGCCATGAAAATGGATAAAAATCTTGCCTTAAGTGAGATTAGCCTGATAATTACTTGCCTTACTATAATTTTCTATGTTCTTCTTTCCTCTTGTCTGCATTTCTCATTGTTGTTGTTGTTATTGTTAGGTTACATCAAGTTGGTACTGACTCATAGCAACCCTATGCACAACAGAACGAAACACTGCCCAATCCTGGGCCAACCTCACTATTGTTGCCACACTTGAGTCCATTGATGCTCCCACTTTGCCAATTCATCTCGCTGAGGGTCTTCCTCTTTTTCTCTGACCCTCCACCTTACCAAACATGATATCCTTTTCCAGCAACTGGTCTCTCCTGACAATATGTCAGAAGTATGAGAGACAAAGTTTGTCCATCCTGGCCTCCAAGGAGCACTTGGGCTGCACTTTTTCCAACACAGATCTGTTCTTTGGCAGTCCATGGTACTTTCAATATTCTCCTCCAACACCATAACTCAAAAGCATCAATTCTTCTACAGTCTTCCTTATTCACTTTCCAGCTTTCACATGCATATGAGGTTATTAAAAATACCTTGCCTTGAAGAGGTACACCTTAGTCCTCATGCTGACATCTTTGTTCTTCAACACTTTAAAAAGGTCTTGTGCAGCAGATTTGCCTAATGCAATACATCGTTTGATCTCTTGACTGCTGTTTCCATGAGTGTTGATAGTTGATCCAAGAACAATGAAGTCCATGACAACTTCAATGTTTTCTCCATTGATAAGAATGTTGTTTATTGGTCCAGTGGTGAGGATTTTTGTTTTCTTTACATTGAGATGCAATCCATACAAAAGGCTGTGCTCTTTGGTTTTCATCAGCAAATATTTTAAATCCTCTTCATTTTCAGAAAGCAATGTTGTATCATCTGCATATCACAGGTTGTTAATGTCTTCCTCCAATCCTGATGCCACATATTTCTTCATATAACCCAGCTCTCAGATTTGCTCAACAGTGATACTTAAAAATGAAAGAACTCTTACAGTAATTGGTGTGCTGTGCTGGACAGAATAGATTCTGTGTTTTTGTTCTACCATCTCCACTACCCCTGACTTTCTGATTAAGGTTTTCACCCAGTGAACTAGAAGGCCGAAAGAGTACTCTCTGATGCTCAGTCAGATGGCATAGGTCATTGTTTTTCTGCTTCCTCATTAGTCACCTGCATAGTGCCAACCTACTCCATTGGGGTTATTTAGCGAATTAACGATGGTGAAAAACTTTCAAAAATATTCGTATACTGAGTGGTTGACCTTGCAGTCCAGGAACGGAGGACTCTGGGACCATCAAGGGAGAAGAGCGGAGTGCGGGACCCTATGCAGAGAAGCAGTGATGCCAGAGATAGAGTTAGAGACAATGGCATGGAGAGTTGGAGCGGCTGGGGACTCTGGACTCTGGGAGGGAGAAGTGCTGTGTGCTGATGGCCAGGGGGCAGGCTTGCGTGGTGTGCCTTTTGGTGCATGCATATGAGGTTATTAAAAATACCATGGAATTTAGGGGAATACTAAATCTGAGACACTGCCTAGAGCATGTTCATTTCTTGTTGTCATCTTATTATTTCCTTGGCTAATCCAGACTTCAGTATGTTCCACATAAAGAAAGATGTCAACAGTTTATTTACAAGGGTAATCCATCTACCAATTGCTATTAGTTCTCAACAGCACTGATCCCTGAACCTCCTGGAATTTTCTCATAATTTCTATGTACCATGATTTCAGTTTTAAAATTTCCACCTAAGACGAATGATAGTGCAACTCCCTTCCTATGGTAATGTTCACCTCACTCTGAATGGAACCATGGCTGTCGTCAGCCCTACAATCATATTTGCCAGCATCACTCTCTTTTACAACCAGGATCTCTAGTTCTGCTGACAGGGAATTCTGAGTCTTCTTTCCCATATTGTTTTTTGTGTCTTCTCTGTGCCAGGAGAATGTGATGGTTCCTGTGGTCCCAGACACCAAGTAGAGGAAAACCAGCTTCCCTCCTTCAATCACCTGCCCCTCCAGGGGTTTGGGTCTCTAAGCTTACATTAGCAATGGACACTCCTGGGTGAATACAAGATAAAATGTAAGAATCCTTGTCATTGTCATTGCTATTGTTAAGTGCTATCTAGGGTTTCAAAGGAGTGGCTGGTGGGTTTCAACTGCTAAGCTTGTGGTTAGCAGTACAGTGCCTATCCTCTAGAAAATCTGCAGCTGAATCAATGGAAAACTCTGAAACCAGAGCAAAGAATGATTTCACTCTCTATTGAGAAGAATGGGAACATAGGGATTTACTTGTTATACACTGTAAGTGTTTCTACATATATATGAAATCCATTGTAATTCACCAGGAAAAATGTGGATACAGATCCTTCCATGTTCCAACCCCGATTCTGGCTTGTTTCATGGCAGCAATCACTAAAGAATTTGTTATGGAACATCTATTCCATGAGAGATTAAACATTTTTTTGGTTAAGTTGCTGTGCAGATAGATGCCTTTTACATAGAATGAAGAGGGATACTGGCGGCATTAGCCCTACTTTGGAAAAGGTGCTATTCTTACTAACAATCCCATAACAATTCTTCCTACATTTCTAATTTCAAGGCCTAACCAAGCCAAATCACAACTCTATCCTAAAGTGTCTTCTGACCACTTAAATTTACTCTGCTTTCTGCCTTTTTCTTGTACTTCATTTGCTCCCATGAGCTGTAGCACTATATCACTTCTAGGTGTATTGCAATCCCAGCAGATCAGCATTTGGAGGCAGGAAGCTTGCTGGCACACTGCTAAGTCACACATTGTGATCAATGAATATTTGATTATTTGACTGATAAAAAAGAGAGATTCTAGGGAGCTTAATCCAGTTTTGATGCTTGCAAATAAAGATGTCAAGCACAATTTGGAGAGTTTAATGAGTACAATTCCCATTTTCCACAGGATAAGAGTTACACAAATAAATCAAAAGACTAGTAGTCCCAAATGAAGCTACAGCACAACTCTCTTTTCTGTCAGGCTCTGTTCTACTGATACTCACTCTACACACAGATCTGAGGTTGGAGGCTCTGGTTTTTGACTCTATGAATCACTGTTAGTGCCTCATACTGGTAAGATCCTGAGGCTTGACTCCATATATTGGTGATCTGGAGCTCTGAGGCTTGACTTCACCCTGACCCAAGGCCTTCTCTTAAGAAGCAGTATTGGAGCTCAGTATCTGACCTTTGTAGATGGAGTGTTGTCTCACAGGTTAGGGTCACTGGAGTCCCTTCAGTGGGCAGAGAAGGGCTGGCTGCCAGCACAGGCAGTGGAAACAGCTCTAGAAAAAAAGATTACCACAGTTCCAAGACCTGTGTAACTCAGAGATTCTCTTGGAAAGCAACTGGTGAGAGGCAATCCCAGCAAGTATGGTCAAATCACTAGCATTACCATTCCTGTTTGGTTCATAGGCACCTCCCACCCCCAGCTTCAGCCAGAGAACCTCAAAGAATTGGAAGATTGGAAGCCTCCAAAGTTATAATCAGTGTACCAAAAACGATTTGTTACCAAGTCAATTCCAACCATGGTGACTTCATCTGTGTCAGAGTAGAACTGTGTTCCATAGGATCTTCAAAAGATTGATTTTTTTCAGAAGTAGAATAGATCTTTCTTCCAAGGTGCCTTGAACCTTCAGTCTTTCAGCTAACAGTTGAGAATGCTAGCTGTTTGCCACCCCCAGGGATTGCAATGCATGTACATAACCTTTTTTTTTTTTTTTTTTTTTTTTCAAG
>NW_006408560.1:17098612-17108254 GCF_000296735.1 Chrysochloris asiatica
CACCCCCCCACCCCCGCATATTTTTAAAGTCTATGTACATAGCCTCTTAATCTTGTGAAAGGAGTCAGAGACTCTAGGGGACAAGAGTAAGAAGCACTTGTGCTGACTCATTAGTCATCAAACTCCACCCAGACACACACACACACACACACACACACACACACACACACACAACAGTACTATTAAAAATCTTCAGAGTTACAAATCCTCTAACTAGCATTGGTCAAGAGAAGCCAAACACAAGGCAACTGAGGCAAGCACGCAAAAGGAATCTCTCTGACTTTAAAGTATTAAGAAGAGACTTGTATTACAGAGACACAACGGTAAGTAACACCAAAAGGTTAGTTATAAATGGAAGACCTCTGAAGTAGGACAAGGAAATACAACCATAAAGATTAAACTTAGTAAAAATATATTCTTGTATGTGGTTGGTGTGGTGCCGGGACGAGCCTCGACAATTTGTGAGAGCTCGGAGGGGGGTACGGAGTCCGTGAAACACACACACACACACACACAGAGTTGATGGGTCGTGAGTCTTAGGCAAATGATAACTTCCCTTTTACTTAGGTAGATAACTTCTCCTTACTCAAATATGCTTCTTATATACTATTAGGATTTCTCTATAGTCACATACAATCAATTGCAATTTAACTAAGTATTACATTCTTTGTGTTCAACAAACATTCAGGTTACAACAAAAAAGAAACATCAGAACACTCCCTTAATTCTTATCATATCCTGTTCCTTTGCATCCCCTAATTATCCTGATAACATTGGGTTTATTTCCATAACTCTTTTTATTCTTCTCTAATCCTCCCAAAAATGTCAAATCAACTTTTAAGCAAAGTTCTATATTTTAACTTGCATTTTTACTCTCATCTATCACTTCTTATAGCTTCATTAATCACAATCCATAATCACAACCGTGTTTTTTATAAAAGTACCTAAAGTTTCATAGTCAAAAACAAAGCAGCAATTCCCCTATACTTATAATTTCCCAAAACTTTAGTTAAATTTCTACCCACCTTCCTGTGTGTTTCTGCAGCTCTTGATTGGCTCTTTGCTATCTTCCGGGTGCCTCAGTGTCTCTTGCTCTACTGACTGAGCATGATGGTGATTGTAAGATTGTTTCTTTCAGGTGCCTCAGTGTCTACTAAGCAGAATGTAATCTTAAACTTGAAAAGCTTTTAGCTGAAGTGGCTTTTCCTAATGGTGAGACTTATTGTTGATGTAAAAAGCAACTCTTATAACTTTACATGATTAAATTTAGTGTGAGAGTGTTTAAATGTAATTTTAATTTTTACTGTGATTATTGAAAAATTCTACTAAAAACTTCTCTAATAAAATCAAGAAAAATAAAAAATAAACTATTCATAAAAGGAAAAAACAGAAACTGCAAGGCCCTTGCATTAGGTTCCCCTTGGGGCTTTGCCAACCAAGGAGACACTCATTGTCGCTTTGCTAAACAATGAGCTTTTCATGCTTAGGGTCTCTCGCTGTTCTGTTCCTTGATGGCATGGCTTCCAACAGTGTGGTTGTTGTTAGGTGCCGTTGAGTTGGTTCTGACTTATAGCAATCTTGTATAGGATTTCCAAGAGCAGCTGATGGATTTGAACTATCAGCCTTGCAGTTAGCAGTCCAGTGTTTACCTTATATTGCCACACCAGGACTCCATACTTGTATAGATGTGAATAATTATTTTTACAAAAATTCCAATAAATACTATTTTTAATAGAACAGCTTCAAGTGTAGATGCAAACCATATTTCTCAGGAGCTTGCATACAATAGAAGGTCATAAACAGGTGGTTAACACAGTGTGTGGTGGGACTATAAGGAGGAAACTGGAGAGAAGATTGCCCTGGGGTAAAGAATGAGGATAAAATGATATTTTCAACAGTAGGTGTCCTGGTGTGGCATTGTTGGATAAGCACTGGACTGCTCACTGAAAGGTCAGCAGTTCAAACCCACCAGCTGCTCCTTGTAACACCTTTGTTGTTGTTACGTACCATCAAGTCAGTTCCAACATACAGAGGCCCTTTATAGGGTTTGAACCATTGACCGTATGATTAACAGTACAGTGCTTATCCTACATAGCCAAACCAGTACTCTTGGAAACCCTATCAGGGTCACTATTAGTTGGAACTAATTCAATGGTACTTAACAACAACACTAAGTGGTAATTCAACCTGTACAGAGAAGTAAAATCCTCTGCATATGAAATTTTTCACTGGTGACAAGACAGGGGTTCTGGGAGGCCAACTGACTGACTGCTCAGGCAACACAACTACTATACAGTAAAGCCATAATTTAACTCTGGTCTTTCACCTGAATTCAGTAACCATTACTGCTGAATCTCTGAGAGGTACTCACCTACTAACCAAAAGTTGGAGGTTTGAATCCACTCAGAGGTGTCTCACAAAATAGGCCTAATGATCTACTTCCCAAAAACTAACCATAGAAAACTCTATGGAGCCCAGTTCTACTTAGACGCACATGGAGTCCCTGTGAGTTGGAGTCAATTCCGTGTCAACTAGTTCTTTGCTACATCATGCTAAGCATAGTTTATTATTATTATTATTTGAAAGGAAATATCTCAAAGAACTGTGGAACTTTTCCTTTTCCTAAGAAGCACTTGAGCAGGGAAAGAAAAGAGACTAAAATGACTGTGCTCTAACTGGTTGTGGGTAAGTCACTGTAGGGAATGGATATACCTAATAGCACACTAAGACTGAGCAATAACATGGATCCTATTTGTGGTGAGAAGACACATGAGCATTGACTGAGGTTTCCTCTAATTTCCAGCCAGACAGGAAGTGAAGTGAGAAGTATCACAGGGTATGTTCAGATACCACAAATGGACCAGAATAAACACAAAAGATGAGATTTATTCTAAATCACATTCCAGACTAGCACCTCCAAAGGTTTCCCAGGATATGCCTGATTCATTAAAAATAAGACAGGGATCACCTTATCCCAATATAGTTCCTTAGAGTCCAAGGAGCTCCTTCCCTCTTGGTAGTTAGCATTAGATGAACAACAAAACAAATCTATCTTTCTTAAGAAATAGTCTTAACTTATGTGGAGATTCTGCAAGTAGCATGATTTTTTTTTTCTATTTGAATTCCTTGGTTAAATACAGCTTAAGTCAGGAAGACTGGGATGGAATTTGTTTTAGTCACATGACTTTAGAAAAACAGTGCACGCATAAGAAATGTGGAACTAAACAATGGGTCTAGAGCTGGGGTTGTCAAACTATGGCTCATGGGTTGGTCAGTTGCAACTCATGGTTTTTTATAAGCAAAGTGCTACTGGAACACAGCTACACCCATTCATTTATATATGGTCTATAACATATCATATAATATAACATATAATATATGGTCTATAACATAACAACAGCAGAGTTTAGTAATAGAGTACTTACAAAACAAGCTAGCAACGTCTAAAATACTATTTGGTCTTTTACAGAAAATTTTTGCTGGTTTGATCTAGAGAAACAATGATGCTACGTGTTTATTTTGACTGTGCAAGTTTTCAGCGCTACAATATTTTAGCAGGACAATATTGAAAGGTTACTGTTCTACTGGCTAGGAAAACAATTCTTCCCAAATTAGCCTCTGTCCAGTCTGCACATCCTCTTTCTGGTATTACCATCTTCCCTTCATTTGAGACTTTTAACAAGGAGAGACAGAGAGGTTCTGTCCAGCCAGTCAAACAAACAGTGTTGAGGGCAGTGGTTGCATGACCTCAGAACTGGTCAATACCTGGGAATGGTGACATTTGGAAGTCTCCATAGTCCTTCTAGGGTCTACTCTGCAGGATCTTGTGGTAGGCAGGTAACTGATATACCAGAGATCAAAACCATAAAAATGGTACTTACCTGTCTGCTGACTGACTGGAACTGTGAAGGGACTGAAAGTCAGGTTAGTACAGAGTTCACAAATTTGACATTTGTAGCACTCTAATAAATTTTTCAAAAACTTCTTTCCATCTTTTCTAATCCCTGCTCCATTATCAGAGTCCTGATGTAGCTCTGTAGGGTAAGGACTGGACTGCTAACCTCTAGGCCACACCTTGTAAACCCTATACAGCATCAATATGAGTCAGAACTGATTTGATGGCACACAACAACAACTCCATTATCAGTAACTTGGTGAGTTTGTAGGATAAGCACTAGACTGTGAACCACAAAGTTGGTAGTTCAAGTCTACAAACCACTCCAGGGAAGAAAGATGAGGCTTTCTGCTCCCATAAAGATTGACAGCCTTAGAAACCCTATACAGGGTCTCTATGAGTTGGAACCAACTGGAGGGCCCTTAACAACAACAACTCCATTATCACCAACAATTTAATCTGCCTCAAACACACAACTAATCCTCATTAATCTTACAATCACAAGACAAGTTGCAAGTCCATTCTTTGGCCAAAACAATTGCCAGGAGCAAGTCCCATAGATGTTGGATATTTAGTGATTCTTTCCTTCATTTCCTTCTGTCCTTAGATCCTCACATCTATGCTTTTCAGGGTGTAGAACTGTGATAATTTGTCCATTCTTTGGCCAAAACAATTGCCAGGAGCAAGTCCCATAGATGTTGGATATTTAGTGATTCTTTCCTTCATTTCCTTCTGTCCTTAGATCCTCACATCTATGCTTTTCAGGGTGTAGAATTTGTGATAATTGTAGGAAAGTTAAATCCGTTTTAAATTGATTCCTTTCCTTGGGTCATATTTTATTTTATGTTAGACTCAATTAGCAAATATTTATATCTTACCTAGCAAGTGTAGAGAAATAAATCTTTGTTTTCCTAGCAACAACTCTTATCTCCACCAAAGTCCACAATTAAGTAGAAGAACATTAGTAAAGGGTTTCAGTGATTCATCTGAGCCCAGATCTTGTTAACTGTCAGAATCGTTGACTTTTTTTCATGGTGAAGGGAGCATTAGTGCTGGTAATTATGAAAATGTTATCATGAGACTATCATATTATTATATGAGCATTTGGAGTTTAAAATATCTGACAAACAGAGATGGAATATGTTATGATTTGATTTTCTTTAGACCTCTGCTCTGGCCATCCGCCACTATTTCACATCTGTCTCTGAAGCTTGAGCTAGAAGCAGAGATATGAGCGTTCCTCCTGATGTGTTGCTGTGGGTTAATGTACTGCACTACACGGTCAGTTTGAACCACCAGCCGCTCCTCAGAAACCCTATGAATCAGAACTCATTCAATCTCACTTAACAACAATTCATCCTTGGGCTCTCGTTGGACCTCAGGACCAATTAGGAACTGGTCACCTCAACTTGTTGCTACCTAAGTTCGACGTGAAATAATTAAACTTACCAAAGATGATCAGCAATGACCACAGCAGCATATGGACCAAGTGCAGCTATTTGAGGAGACATGTTTTCACAGCAGCCACCAACTTGGGCTTGTAAGTGAGGAATGGAACTTGCTTTTCAAAATAGGTTTTATATAATTAGCACAAAAAAAGGAAGTGGAAGATCTCCATAATGTGTCATCACTATTTTCTTTCCTATAGGATTAATATTAATAATTTAAGATGATTAAACAGTTCTTTTTTAATAATTATTTTTATAATTTTAATAATTATTAAAATTAATAATTTAAGATGATTAAACAGTTCTTTTTATTGTCAGAGAGATTTCATATCTTGACACTAAAGATGATGACTAATGATTATATGGAGACACAGCCCTAAATGTTTAAGCTCACAAAGTTACTTAATGCCCTGTAAGACACTGAAATTGACACTGTTATGATCTCCTTTATACAACTAAATAAACAGGTGAATAAAGTGGCCTGTAGTATGATAAATGTGGCAACAGTAGCAGAGCTGGGATTCCAGGCAGCCCAGTTCCATAGTCTGGCTCTTAGACACTATGACATGTTAATAGGCTATATTGTTTCTCAATCTTCTATAACATAATCATTATCCCAATAGTTCAAATTTCTTTCTAAAATTTTCTTAATTTCTGACCGTATACAAAAGGATATTACTGAAATTCAAGACACTTGTTTTTATTATTGAAAACACGTTACCTTCACAATTTCTAAACCATTTTTCCTTGTAGCATTCATTATATGATGAGCACTCCACCACAAGGTCGATTTGAATCGCAACGTTGGTAGTTCAAACTCACCAGCCACTCCTTGAAATCCCTATATAGGGTCGCTATGAGTTGGAACAGACTCAATGGCACTTAACAACAACAACCACAGACTAGTCCAAATATAGCCACACTCTTTAAAGCATGCATCACACATGCATTCTGCTGGGACGCTAATCTTGATTGGATGTGATCTCTATAGCTGTTGGACAGAAAAACCTGTGAGGGCCACAGCTTAATGGGACTGTCGTGTTTCTCCAGCTATCACAAAACTTTCACCTTTGACAGCATGCAGTCTTACTACTTTTGTATTACTTGTTTCGGTGGAAAATATTTAAATTTTCCTTCTCTGACACGTTGTCATCTTACATAGGTTCTGGCTTTAGCAGATTTAGCAGAGCTTACGCAACATGACATTTTCAAATAAAAACTCAGGTGATTATAGCCTGGGGACTGACTGATAATGTAATAATCGTAGATCCCATGCCTTCTGTTCAGCTACATTATTTTAACATTATTAGTCACTTTAAATGTAGCTTTACTTTGGAGAATGCTAATATACGTATGTAATATCCATTGAAACATTGCTAATAATAGTGAAAAAAGAAAATACTGAAAGTGTCCAACAAAGGAAGATTAACATAAACATTATATGTCAGACAGTAGAATAATAAACAGTTAATAGACTGCTTCTTATAAAAATATTTAATGGCAGGAAAATGTTTATAATATACTATTAAGGGGAAAGTAGTTGCACAACACAATTTGTCTCCTGTACACTGTCCCCATTAAAAAATATTTAGAATAATAAAGTATTAGTTTAATTCTATCTGCTAGATGGGATTAAGTTGGTTTTCCTTTTCCTCATTTTGTTAGTGTTTACTAACATGCCTATTAAAAAAATATACAATTAGTATATTTTTAATTAAATAATATTTTATTGTGTTTCAGGTGTTATTTGTGTTACACAGCAAATTAGATTCCCCTTTAATAATTTTATATACATTATTCCATGTCAATTTTTGTTTATAATTTTTACAATGTGACACCACTGTCATAATTTTTGTTCAATTTGTGTTGTTGCCATTGATTTACCTTCCCTTCCCCTCCTTGCTTCCTCATCTTTGTTTTTTTGGGGGGGAAATATTGACCTTCACATCTCATATAGTTCATTGCTTGATAAAACATGTAACTCATGGTGATACTATTGCAATTTTGAAGTAGTCGATGGGCAAAATATTGAATGGAGCAGAAAGTATCAAAAGAAAAGAAAACATATACACATATTCACTGTATAAAAAAGAAATGGTAAATGTTCAACTATTTCAAGAAGTGACACAGGAACAAGAACCTATGGTACTGAAGGAAGAAGTCCAAAATGCATTGAAGGCCTTGGTGAAAAACAAGGCTACAAGAATTAAGCGATTACAAATGGAAATCTTTCAACAAATTGTTGAAACGCTGGAAGTACTCACTTATCTGTGGCAAGAAATTTGGAAGACAGCTACTCGACCAACCGATTGGAAGAGATCTATGTTTTTGAACATTTCAAAGAGAAGAGATCCTACAGAATGCAGAAATGATCAAACAATGTCATTAATATATCATGCAAGTAAAATTTTGCTGCTGATAACTCAAAAATGGCTTCAACAGTACATTGACAGGGAACTGCCAGGGATTTAAGCAGAATTCAGAGGAGGATGTGGAACTAGAGATATCATCACTAACATATGATGGATCTTGAATGAAAATAGAGACTGCCAGGAAGATGTTCACCTGTGCTTTATTGACTATGCAAAGACTTTGACTGTGTGGACCATGACAAAAGATGGATAAAATTAAGAAGAATGGGTATTCCAGAACATAATTGTGCTCATGGGGAACCCATACATAGAGAAAGAGATAGAACAAAGGGATATTGAATAGTTTACAATCAGGAAAGGTGTGAATCAAGGTTGTATCCTTTCACCACACTTATTCAATCTATGTGCTGAGCAAACAATCCAAGAACCTGTATTATATGAAGAAGAATGTGGCATCAGGATTCGAGGAAGACGTATTAACAACTTGCAATATGCTGATGATAAGAAGCTCCTTTGCTGAAAGTGATGAGGACTTAAAATACTTACTGATGAAGAGCAAAGACCACAGCCTTCAGTATGGATTTCACTTGAATACAAAGAAAACAAAATCCCTCACAATTGAACATCATGATAAATGGAGAAAATATTGAAGTTTTCAAAGAATTCATTTTTCTTCTATCCACAATGGAAGCCACAGTCAAGAAATAAATGATGTATTGCATTAGGCAAATCTGCAGCACAAGACCTCTTGAAAGTGTTCAAGAGCCAAGATAACAGTCTGAGGAGTAAGGTATACTTGACACAAGCCATGGTATTTTCTGTAGCCTCATATGCTTATGAGAGTTGCACAGTGAATAAGGACCACCATAGAAGAATTAATTTATTGGAGTTACAGTGTTAGAGAAGAATATTGAAAGTACTGTGGACTACCAGAAAAACAAACAAATCTCTGTGGAACGAAATGCAGCCAGAATGTTTCTTAGAAGCCAGGGTGGTGAGACTTCTTCTCTCATACTTTGGACATGTTATCAGGAGGAACCAGTCCCTGGGGAAGGACTTCAGGCTTAGTAAAGTGGAAAGCTAACAATAAAAAGGAAGATCTCCAAGGAGATGAACTGGTAAAGTGAAGCATCCGAGAACTACATCATGATAACTATTGTGAGGATGGTGCAGAATTGGACACTGTTTTGTCCTGTTGTGCATAGGGTTGCTATGAGTCAGAACCGATTTGACAGTCTGGTAGCATAGTGGTTACAAATCAGGCTGTGAACCACAAGGTCAGCAATTCGAAACTACCAGCTGTTCCGTGGGAGAAAGATAAGGCTTTCTGCTCCCGTAAAGATTTACAGCCTCGGAAATCCTGTACAGGGTTGCTATGAGTCAGAATTGACTCCACAGCACCTAACAACAACAACAGACTAGGAGACACACAGTTTGAGGTACATTGTTGTTGTTAGGTGCTTTCGAATCAGTTCCAACCCAAAGCAACTCCATATACAACAAAACAAAACACCCACCAGTACTACCCCCGGTCCTGTGCCATCCTCACAATCGCTGTTATGTTTAAACCCATTTCTGCTGCCACTGAGCTAATACATCTCATTGGGGGTCTCCCTTTTTTATGCTGACCTTCCATTTTACCAAGCATGATGTCCTTATCAAGGGACTATTACCTCCTGATAATATGTCCAAAGTATGAGAAACGAAGTCTGGATATCTTGGTTTCCAAAGAGCATTCTAGTTGTACTTCTTTGGATACAGATTTGTTTGTTCTTCTAGAAGTCCAACGTATTTTTAATATTCTTCTACAGCATTATAACTCAAATGCATGAATTCTTCTCAATTCTTCTACAGTCTTCTTTATTCACTGTCCAACTTTCAAATGTAGATGTTGTTGTTGTTGTTGTCAGGTGCCATCAAGTCGGAA
>NW_006408560.1:17110299-17134721 GCF_000296735.1 Chrysochloris asiatica
TTGAATTTGCATATGAGTAATTGATGGTCTGTTCCACAGTCAGCCCCTGGCCTTGTTTTCACTGATGATATGGAGCTTTTCCATGCGAGATCTTGGAAGCAGTGAGATCTTGGAAGCAGCGAGATGGTCGAAGCAGCGAGATGGTCGAAGCAGCTCGGAGAAAATGTAAATGAGGCTATTGAAAATACCATGGCATAGGAAAGGCGCACTTTAGTCCTCAAACTGACATCTTTGCTCTTTAACACTTTAAAGAGAATCTTGTGCAGCATACTTGCACACCTTTCCTGATTTTAAGACATTTCAGTGTCCCCTTGTTCTGTTCAAAAGACTGCCACTTGATCTATGTACAGGTTCCTCATGAGTACAATTAAGTGTTCCAGAATACTCATTCTCCACCATGTGATCCATAGCTTGTCATGATGCACACATTCAAAAACATTTGTATAGTCAATAAAGCAAGGCAATCATGTCTGGTATTCTTTGTTTTCAGCCAAGATCCATCTGACATCACCAAAGATATCCCTCATTCCATGTCCTTGTCTGAATTTGGCTTGAATCGCTGGTAGTTCTCTGTCAATGTACTATTGCAGTAATTTTAGAATGATCTTTAGCAAAATTTTACTTGCATTTGAGACTAATGATATTGTCTGATGATTTCAACATTCTGTTGGATCAACTCTATTTGGAAAGTACATAAATATGTTGTTGTTGTTGTTAGGTGACCTCGAGTTAGTACCAATTCATAGTATCCTTTATGCACAACAGAACAAAACACTGCCAGTCCTGTGCCAACCTCACAATCGTTGATACATTTGGGTCCATTGTGGCTGCCACTGTGCCACTCCATCTAGTTGGGGGTCTTCCTCTTTTTCTCTGACCCTCCACTTTACCGAACATGATGTCCTTCTCCAGGGACTGTACCTCCTTACAATGTCTGAAGTATGAGAGTTGAAATCTGGCCATCCTAACTTCCTAGGCACATTCTTGCTGTACTTCTTCCAACACAAATTGGTTTATTCTTTTGGCAGTCCATGGTACCTCTAATATTCTCCTCTAACACCATAACTCAAATGTTTCAATTCTTCTACACTAGGTGGTGACTGTTTAGAAGTCAGCCATGGCCCTACAAATCACTATAGCCTGTCTCCCTTTAACTGTGGATGACAAAACTTAATAGGGCCATAATTAGCTTACTATAATAATGCCTTTAAAAGAGAAAAAAACTTGAAACATGTAACAAAAATTAAACATTTTACTGGTAAATGCAAGGTCAACAGTTCAAGTCCATCAGGCATTCTTGGAAACCCTATGCAGGGTCACTATGAGTCAGAACTGAATTGACAACACACAATAGCAACAATGATAAAAGTTATGTAAAACTAAATAAAGTTGGTTTAAAAACTTTAAATAGAAAAACCTTAGATATACCATATAACAGCTTTGAACCAAATTCCTCTATATATTAAATCATCAAATTGCTAAACATCTGAATTAAACTTTATAGTTAAGTTGAGTAACCCTCTTAATTAAACCTGTTGACCTTTGTGCTGTTTGAGTTAAAAGAAACAAAGTTGTGACTAAGTTTAGCAACCAAAAATTCAGGTTAATAAAATGATTCCTTTTTACTATGTGCTTGCCATAGAATAATATTAGGCAAAAATATAAAGGGAAACACCAATTTTAATTTTCAATTGAAATGAGAATCAGATACTTCTCTGGTTATGTTAAACTTTTTAATACCTATTTCATAAACAAAAATATTTTATGACATTTCATGCAGTTCCAAATTGTCAGGAATTTATTATGCTCAGGGTTTTGTTCTTGTAAAATCTTTGTCTTAAAGGCAGATTGTTTAAGGATAAAAATTAACTCTTTAATTCAGTAACCAAAGAAGGGGGAATGTCTTCTTAACAGCCACAAACTGAATTCTTTGCTTTATATGCTATTTGACGTTAAAGTGTTCTTATGAATTACCTATTAAACCCTTGGTGGTGGTGGTGGTGGTGATGGTGGTTATGTGCCATGGAGTTGATTCTGACTCATAGAGACCCTATATAGGGTTTCCAAGGCTGTAAATCTTGATGGGAGCAGAAACCATTAGGTTCATATATACAAGAACTTTGAGCATATAAGCAAAAATCATTAGCAAAGTTTCAACTGTTCTTTATTGTATATTTTAAAAATATTTTGTTGTATATTTCTCTTACCATAATCCTTCACAAATACACATTCTTCTATTTTCTGTGGCATTAGTTTAACCTTTCATTTAACTTTTTTTCTGACCATATACAACTTACTATATACATTCAGGACTCTTGGTGTGGTGGTGTAGGATCCACAGTAGACTGCGAAACACAAGGTGAGAAGTTCCAATTCACCAGCTGCTCATCAGAAACCCTATACAGGGTCCCATTGAGTCAGAATTGACTTGACAGCACTTCACAAAAACAAGAACATATACCTTCAAGTTTAGTTTTTATTGCTTTTCATATTCTGGTATAACCAACCATTCCATTTTTAAGACAAAACTATTTTCCTTTCCCTCTTTAAAAAAAATCAACTTTCTCTTGGTATTTTATTATTTAACTATTCTTCTGCTTTTTCTTAAAATCTTTTACATTCTAGAACTACTAGTTTTGACAAAGTTACCTTTTTCTTAGATAAAACATGTATTACAGTATTTAATAAAGTTACCTGAAAATTTTTTGCTTTTAAACTTGCTATAGACGTAAGCACTTCTGTTAAAATGAGTTTACTTTATCAGCTTTTTATAATATTCAAACTTTTTCACCCAAAAGTACTCATCTGTCTTTAAATAAAATCTGAGTGAGTGATTACAATCCAGGTACAAGAAACTGTCCCCCCCTCTTCCCCTGCCCCCTTAGGAACTAATTGAAAAATTTTAACTGTCTTATCAAAAACATTAGCCTTGATATTTAACTTAATATAAACAGAAGTTTAGAAACAGAAAATCTCAAAATGCAATGAAACATAGAAATTATACCTATTTTTAAACTTAAGTTTATAAAACACTGTATAACATAATAAATATCTGGGAACTTTGTTTTTGTATACATTAACTCTTTGATGTATCAACTTAATTGATATTGTGACAAAATAGGGGAAACATTATTTTATTTTCCCAATAAGATTGTAACTGGCAAAGTCAATTAGGATGCATCTGAATGCCTGTTTAATTTCCCATTTTTAGCTGGCACTCACATACACACACTTATACACCCATAATGAAACCTAGGTGCAAATTCTAACAAAAGCACATCATTCCTGGACTTCAACCATTCATAAATACATTCACAGAGATTTCTAGTCTATTCAAACATTAATTTTTTAGAACATTTATTATAGTTGTTTATATCCCAGCATGATAAATCAGAATAAAACAGAAATTAAATAACTCCATCTGCCAGTTCATACTGCAGCCAAATCTGATCACATAGCATCTTGAGTCTTCTCTTCCTTAAGATATCTCTCTCAAAGTAAAACTCAAGGAGAATCATTTCAGGAATCTTACTGATGGACCCCATGTCCCATTTTATATGGTGAGACAAAAAAAAAAAAAAAATCTCTGTCAATTGGCAGCACACTTTCTCTTTTGTTGTTGTTAAGTGCCTTTGAGTTGGTTCTGACTCATAGGACCCCTTTATGGGGTTTACAAGGAGCAGATAGTGATATTGAACTGCCGACTTTAACTCATTCTTGGACCTCAACTGGTCTTCCTCATAGAACTTATTAGTTCTTAAACTTTCCTCATGGGACTCTCTCCCATTCTTGGACTAGCTTCACAGGACTTTCACCCATTCGTGGATTGTCTTCACAGAACTTCTGTCTGTTCTTGGAAGGGAGCCTGATGCCCCATTTCTTTTACAGCAGGTTTATAATCCTGAAACTATCAACTGATGTGTGCACCTACCCTGTCACTGGCATCATTTTACTTGTTGTCGTTCAAACACCATGGAGTTCTTTTCCATCGCTAGTCTATGAGAGATTAGGGACCATGGAGCTCCTAAATTCAAGAAAAGGTGCACCATTTCTGCTCTCTGCTCTACCCAGTACCAGACACCCTAGGGGATGAATTAGAATGAGACCTCATGTTGAGTGCCAACATTTGTTACCCCAAAGCTTGGATTTGATATTTTGGAGCAATTGAGTATAATTCAAAAACACTCCAGATAAACAAAGAAAGAGAAAAGCATTAGGTATTTGAAAGTTGATTACTGGGACACTGCAGAAAAGAGGTTGCTTTTAACGATGTCCAATGACTATTTTTTGCAAGCAATATTTATACTAATTTTAACAACATTAATTAGTACAACATGAAAGTGGACAATAGTCTTATATGCTAAGGTTTATGCTAATTCACAAGGTGGTCACTGTGTCCCAATACACAATGTACAGGATTAACTCTTCCGATGCCTATTTGCCTAGATGACTATTCACTATCAGATGTTACACAAACAGGGAGTAGGCTTTCAGAAGAATTAGGTGACAAGTAACATTCTGACAATGGTTAAAGCACATATATAAAAAGCAAGAACAGTAGAAGAGTGTAAATGAGATGCTTTCATTCAGTGTTTGATTATATTTTCTCTTAGTTAAGAAAATAGTTTTGCTCTCAATTTGAAAGAATGACTTGTTCTCTCCCTGGGATGAGAACTAGTCACCACGTTTTTTGTCAAATTCTTGTCTACTGGGAGGGTTTTCAACCAGTCTCCATGTAACCAATTCTGACCATCTATGTCAGAGTAAACTTGTACTCCTTAGGGGTTACAATGGTTGGTTTTCTCAGCAGAAGATTACCATGCTTTTCTTTTTACATGCCTTTGAGTAGACTCAAATGCCCAGCCTTTTGGTTTGCAGCTAAGTATGTTAAACATTAGCACCACCCAGAAACTTGAGAAATGCTCCTAGGTGACCTGTAATTCTTCCTAATCCTGGCCAGACATGAAGGAGTAAATTTCTGAAAGATGGAAGGGGATTAAAAAATAATTTAGGGGAATGTGCAAAAGGTTGTGGAAGAGTGGGTGGTGGGTATGAGTCATCTAAAAGTCTCTTGGGTAAGCAGGGAAAACTCTTGACTTAGAAATTCTATAGGTGATAGCATACAGAAGGTATCCTGTCAAAGGTAGAATATCCATCTCTGTGAACCATGTTCACTGTTTTGAATAGGACCCACAGTACAGTGCCAAGTTGGAGTATCCCAGAACTGAGACAGAGACATATAGAGTCGTCATGAATTGCAAGTCATAAATCACATTTCTCACTTAAGAGGATAAATTACTACAGCATGTAGAGTGGAAAAATGAGTCTGGTAAACTTCAGAGATCTCTGGATATCTTTGATCAAGCTTAGGATTCCAAGGTCACCATAAATAAAATTATATTTCATAATGTATATAAATCACTTAAGGAGCTCTGGTAGTGTAGTGGTTATGAGTCGGGCTGCTAACCTTAAGGTCAGGAGTTCAAAACTATCAGCTGTTCCATGGGAGAAAGATGAGGCTTTCTGCTCCTGTAAAGATCTACAGCCTCAGAAACCCTATGCAGGGTCTCTATGGGTCGGAACCGACTCCACGGCACATAACCACCACCACAATAAGTCACTATCATACTAATTGCTGCATAAATGTCAGTGGAAGTAATCACAGACATATCATCATTATTGTAATAGTTGTATAGTTATTTTTATCAGTTACCATCATTACCTTGTTGTTGTTGCTGTTAAGTGTCATCAAGTCGGTTCTGACACATAGTGACCCTGTATAGGGTTCCAAGGAGCAACTGGTGAGTTTGAATTGCCGCCTTGTGGATCAAACTGACTTGCAATCCAGTGATTATACTACAGCACTTCACCAGGACTCCATGATTACCTTGTTGTTGTTGTCAGGTGCCATCGAGTCGGAACTGACTCATAGCGACCCCATGCACAGCAGAACGAAACAATGTCCGATCCTGGGCCAACCTCACTACTGCTGTCACACTTGAGTCCATCAATGATGCCACCTGGCCGATCCATCTCGTTGGGGGTCTTCCTCTTTTTCTCTGACCCTCCACCCTACCCAGCATGACATCCCTCTCCAACGATTGTTTTCTCCGGACAATATGTCCAAAGTAGGAGAGACGAAGCTTAGCCATCCTGGCCTCCAAGGAGCACTCTGGCTGCACTTCTTCCAAAACAGATCTATTGGTTCTTTTGGCAGTCCATGGCACTTTCAGTATTCTCCTCCAACACCACAACTCAAAGGCATCAATTCTTCTATGATCTTCCTTATTCACTGTCCAGCTTTCGCATCCATATGAGGCTATTGAAAACACAATGGCCTGGGTCAGGCACACCTTAGTCCTCAAGCTGACATCTCTGCTCTTCAATGCTTTAAAATCTTGATTATATCAGGATTGTATCAAGATTGACATCAAAATTAATGATTACCTTATATGACATGAAATATCTTTGCTGAATGGGATTTGGCCTCAGTATTTCATGTTGAAGTTTATAAATATATACCTTTGCTATTAGAGTGCAGGTGATGCTGTTTGTTCTAGACCTTATGGAGCAAATTAGTCAGTAGAAATCCATATGTTGTCTATGTAGACACTCTTCAAATGCTGTTTAAGAAGTTGAAGTTTCCTCTACTCAGAAGACACTCTACAATGCAACTCATTAATTGCTAGAAGTCCACTGGGGCTCTGCATAGTCAAACAGCCTGACAAGGAATTCAGTATATGTAAGAATGCCTGGAGGCTGTCATTCATCTCTGGGAGATCCAAAGATAAAGATGCCCTAGAGAACCTAGAGATCCAGTATATGAAAGACTTATATCCACATATTTGCTCCAGAGAATCAAGTGGGTAATAGTCTCATATAGAGACTGCTCTAGGGAACTGGATTTGACAGAGAAAACGGTTTCTTTTTTGCTAAGAGCAATCATTGTGACATTTAAGATTGTGTGTCAACTTGGCTAGGCTATGATACTCAGTGGTTTGACAGCTATGATGTAGTCATCTCTCATGATGAGATCTTTTATAAGTAATCACCTCCATGATGAGATCTGCTATGAACAGTTGGCTTAAAGGGAGTTTTCTCAGGGATGGGGCCTGCATCCAATATATATGGATGCTCTGGCAAACTCTCTGGCTTTTTGCTTCATCTAGATCCTGCATCTTGCTCATCATCATCCGACTTCTGATTCTTTGGACTTGAGGCTGCAGCCTGCTGTATTGTTTGCTGATCTTGTTAGCCTCCATAGTCCATGAGCCAGCAGCCTGCTGTCATACTTGACAATCTTGAGTTCATCAGCCTACAAAGCCAGCAGCCTGCCCTCTGACCTGTCTTTATTAGGTTTCTCAATTTCTGTAGCTATGTGAGTTAGGAGAAGCCTGGTATGTCTGACTCACAAACTTGAGACCTGCCAGCCTCTAAAACTGTATGAGCTATTTCCTCAAGATGAAATCTCTTTCAATATTTCAATATTTGTGTGTGTATATATACATATATAGGCTTCAAAACGTCCATGGAAAGAGAACCTATTATCTTTTACTTTCATTTTTCCACAAACTTTTTGAAGCTCCCTTGTAGATGTATGTATATGTTTCATATACATGCATATGTTTCTTCTCTAGAGACCCCAGTCTAAGACACTGTTCCTTCAACGGCAGTAGAGTCTGATAAGCTGCCACCAAAAAAAAAGTCAGTCAGTCTTGAATTCTTAGGAGAGACAGAGGCACAGGAACCTCTGTTTAGGCTCTAGAACTATGTTAGAGAAGCATCTGCGTTAATGAAATGTCCTCTCTTTGTGTGTGCAAAGGCCTGATGAGTGACCTGGGATCCCTGGGGGCAATAGATGTAGGGAACCAAAGATCAAAGAAAATTCAATCTGAAACTGTCTGCTTTAATTGTGAGTACGTGGGGTTTCCAGCAGGTGGGTGACTTATGACTTTCTAGGTAGGAAGGGCAAAGACCAAGAGGAACTGTGAGTCATAAGTTACTGGCTGCCAATCCTTAATATGGTCACATACAGCAATTTGTGTGTGTATGTTCATGTCATGTTACCATCAATTATGTTGTGGCAGAAGAAAGCCAGTAAACACAGATGGAGATTATTCTTCTGGCTTTACACTTTGGTTTCCCCTGAGGTCGTTTATTCATTCTTCTGAACAACCTCTGCTAACAACTTCTTCCTCTTTCACAAAAGTCTGATCCTCAGAAGAAAAAGACATTCCTTTGCTCATTCATACATTGGATCAGTAAAGTTTTATTCAATGTCTTCCTTTGTCTCAGCACAATAGGTGGTACTCAATATGCACGTATGAAAAAATATGGCTTATATTCTGATGAGGATTAAATTATAACATCAGAATACTGGCATGAAAAATCAAACACATTTATATGGCATGTCCTGTGGTAGTAGTGCTCTATGCAGCATATAAAATTGATAGTGAAGAGTGAGGATTAGGAGGAAAAACTTACCAAAAAAATGAATCTTGAGAGATGGGAAGGTTTCTACCAATCAAATAAGAGGAGAAGGGAGTAACTCCAAGACTAGTGAGCAGCCAGAGCAAAGTAAGAAGACTATTCAGGGATCCACAGCCTTGAAAGTAACAGGATACAAGTTAGAAGACATGATTAGTTTCATCAATCAGGATTGTTTCCAACTATGAAAAGTCTCAGCTCTTACTTGGCCATGTTCACAGGCAAGGCCCTTTCCTTAGCTTATGTGCTGCTCAGGCAAGTAGAATGATTGTTTAGATTGCCAGCAAACCTTCTGCCTGAAGGTGCTCAGATTTCTCTTTCCTTGGGCAGTTAAGCCCACAGCAGCTACCTACTGTTGAGAGTTGACAAGCCCACCACACCATCTCATGTCAGTCTCCTGCTTCCCACCACTTGTAGTGCTGCTGCCATTTCTCTGTCAATGGGTCTAAAGTGTTTGCTGCCATTTCTAACTATCTCATGCATCGTAAGTGTTACAGTAATTTCTACTAGGTCTAGGCCTGGGATCAAAAGATGTGCTCTGCTATAAATTTTTTTGTTGACAATGAGGCCCCATCCTCAACCTTTGTGATATTGGCCTTAGAACGATGGCAAAACTGACTAATCTCCAAGCTGGACCATAAATTAGTCAATTATATTGCATGATTTTACATACAAGTATTTGCATAGCAAATTGACCAATCCTTGAATGGTATATAAAATAGATCAACCACTGGAAAGACTAGCCCAAAAATCTTTTGTGGCAGAATTATAAACCCAAGGCCAGAAAGGCTATATGTTGTTGTTGTTAAATGCCATTGAGTCAGTTCCAACCCATAGCGACTCTGTATGGGGTTTCCAAGGAGCAGCTGGTGACCTTGAACCACTGACTTTGCAGTTCAAACTGACTTTGCGTCCAACGCATTAACCCACTGCACCACACTTATATATATAACGAGAAACTCATTGCACTACAGACTCTCATCTGCATTTTATATTTCTTACATTTCTCAACTCAGTTCAGCATATTAAGGGGAGATGTGGACTGATAAGTACACATAAATGCCTAACAACTTCAAAGCTAATGAGGGATTGTAATGTGATCACTTTGCATTTTGAGAGCAGGCATTATGGACAGGAATACATAAAGTTTGAGAGAGGAGAAAAGGTGGGCAGCCACTGATACAGTCCAGACTGGAAAAAATAAAGATTTGAGTTAAGGCAGTGGCAGTAGGAATGGAGAGGAGCACATAAATGCAAGAGAAGACAGAAAGTCAATATCTGTAAACTTGATGACTGATTAGATGTGGGGTGTGAGAAGAAACCAGAATCCAGGCATACTTTCAGATTCCTGAATCTTGTTTTTACTGAGCTACCAACTCTCTCTGACCTTATTTAATATAGCTCGCTCTACTTCCATTGATTGATGTATTTCCCCCATTATCCTTCACCCCTCATTTCCTTTGTCATCATTTCCCCATTAGGCAAGGAATCCAGAGTTCAGGCAAGGAGAAAACAAAGGATGAGATGTTTAGTAAGTTCTAGAGCTGCCTTCTAACTATTTTGGGATCTGTACATAATGTTTCCTCCCAGTGTTTTCCAAGTAATTAAAGTTTTTTTCTTTTTAATGCAGCACAGAAACCACAGGGAAGTAGGAGAAAAAGAAGGCACAAAATACAACTGCAGGATTCACAGGGAGCAATACTGGAAGAGTAAAAAGGGTTTGGGAAAAGAACAAACAAGATGGCAGATCAGGTGGAAGTGCAGTAAAGAGCTCCATCAGCAACAACAGAGAATATAGGACCAAGCAGGCTCAGGGGATGGTCTCAGAACTCTGAACCACATATAAAGGAATATTTATAAGGTTGGAAGGCTTACAGCTAGGGGAATTTGTAGCAGAAGCAAGAAATCCATTGCTTTCTAATTCAAGATGTGCAGCTGCTCCAGGAGCCACCATCTTGGGTGAGACCAAATGGGGGAAGGATCAGAGCAGCCACAGATGCCTGACAGAACCACGGAGATAAAGGTGTGGACATTCTTTTCTTTGGGTATCTATTCGTTGGTCCCTTGCTGTCTGTGTACCTCCATTCTGGTAACTGTAGGGGTTCCTGAGCCAGTAGACACTCCAGCCCCACCCTCAGAGGGTTCTACTACGCATGCACATGGATCTCCTTGAAATTTAAAGAGACAGTTTCCACTTAAAACCAAATGGCCATAGCTGGCCCTGAACTGTTTATAACTAGAAAAAAGGGCTGAATGGGGATTGTGGAGTGAGACAAGCAGACAAAAAAAGGAAATAGGTCAAAAATCAAATCCTAAGTTATGGCACAACGACCGACAGTGGCATCTTGAAATTTCTTAAGAAGAAGAGTGAAAAGGGAAGCCCATTTCCTGATCACATCTACCTGAAGGCAATCAGAAAGCATTAAAAAATACCAAAATACATACCCATCTAAGTATTAAGACCACAGATAACCCCTGAATATGCCCAAAAAAACAGAAACAGATGACCATATCTGCACATGTCCAGAAACAAGATAAAGTGACTGAGGCAAATGAGCTGGAAGTAGACCTACACTCCATAATGGAAGATGGACAGGCTTTGGAAATGCCAGAGAAGGAATTCAGAAAATGATTATAAAATGTATCAAAACACTATACAATGGAGTTGAGAAAAATAAGGAAGAAGTCAGGAAAGCACTACAGGAACAATCAAATAAGATAAATACAGCATTGGAAACAATTAAAAACCTACAGGTCCAAATGATTAATAATAGAATATCAGAAATGGACAATACACTGAAAGGGCAAAGGAGTAGAATAGAAGAGATCGAAGCCAGAACTAGTGAGCTAGAAGATAAATCTCTCAACACTACTAAGATAGAAGAACAAATACAAAAAAGGATTTAAAAAATCTGAAGAAGGCCTAAGATTCATGTTGGATAACATGAAGAGGAATAACATAAGAATTGGCATTCCAGAATAGGAAGACTCACACAAGTCCACAGAGGAGATAGTTGAAGAGCTTCTGGAAGAAAAATTTCCTAACATCCTGAAAAGTGAAAAGATAAGCATTCAAGAAGCTCAATGAACTCCAGGATGGATAGACCCTAAAAGACAATCACCAAGACATATCATAATCAAGCTCTCCAAAATCAAAGATAAGGACAGGATCTTGAAAGCAGCTAGGGAAATGAGAAATACAACATACAAAGGCAAGCAAATCAGATTAAGCTCGGCTTTCTCAACAGAAACCATGCAGGCAAGAAGGCAATGGGAGACATATATAAAACCCTGAAAGAAAACTGCAACCCAAGAATCCTCTAGCCAGCAAAGCTGTCAATCAAATACGATGGTGTAATCAAAACATTCCAGGATAAACAGAAGCTAAGGGATTTTGCCAAGCCAATCCTGCTATGAAAACCATCCTAAAGGAAGTTCTGTGGACCGAGAACCAACAAGAACAGGCAACAACTACAAAATGACGTACGTGGCAGCATCAACTTGAACTCAGTGGACAAATTTCTACTATCCCCTCTGTAAACAGGGTAGATAGGGATGGACAACTTAGACCCTGGCTACCTAAAATGAGGGGGCAATAAAGGCACGAAGTGACTGGCTTACAAGCTTTCAAGAAGGAGATTAGTTTAAGAGTATGGGGGGAAAGAAAGAGTTCCCACTGAATAGCTGTCGTCTTGTCTAGATGGGTCTGGTGAAAAAGAGATGGGGATAAGATTCGTAAGATTCAATAGCGAATAATTGTTATCATGACTTAAAAAAAAAAAAGTGTTTGGTTACAAGAGAAATACAATTATAAATTTATAGAGCCTTAGGAACATAGAAAAATTTAAGAGTCATCAATATTGTCAGTCTCTGTCCATAGTCAGGAGTATTCTTAAACTGTATGGTTATGTTAAATATGATCCGCATGTTTTCCATTAGAAAAGTAATTAATTAGTACTGTATTTAAAGAGCTCAGGTGAACTGAGCACTGTATTTAAATGTCCTTAGTCTCAAGGTCCCATTAAATGATAGAAAGTTTTCAGAATAAAACTCACACTCCCAATGAAGTGGGGAAGACTGGGGTTGACTAAAACTCAAGAGGAATACACGAGCAGGCTTGTGGTCTGGCTGGTGTCCTCATTGGCCACTGATAAGGGGAAATGGGGGAAAAACAGCAGTGAAGCTGTGAGCTATACAAGTGTTGTTGTTGTTGTTGTTATGTGCCATCGAGTTGGTTCCTGTACAGGGTTTCCGAGGCTGTAAATCTTTACGGGAGCAGAACGCCTCATCTTTCTCCCGCGGAGCGGCTGGTAGTTTCGAACTGCTGCCCTTAAGGTTCGCAGCCCGATTCGTAACCACTACGATACCAAAAAATGTGAAACCTCTCTCATTCGAAATATAAATAAATGCTAGATGAATATTGAATAACTTTTTAAACACATAACTAAACATAAGAGAAAGAAGGGGGATTCCCCTAATACAGACCGAAAACAGAAGGGAAAGTTCAGCATTACACCTGCAACTGCCATTGTTGCTCCCCCGGGGGAAGGGTGAGTGAGAAACTAAAACACAATAGCTTTTCTATGAATTTGGCATTTAAAGCCTATATGGGACTAGGAGATAAATCTTGTGTCCGAAAAGGCATTTATTTTAATCTAAAACCCTTACATAAAATCTGGACCCCCAGAAGATTAGTGGTTTGTTGGGGAAAATGCACCCACCAATACAGACAAATGCCTAAGAATTTTTTTTTTGTTTCTGCTATGAAAAAAAAAGAAAATTTCCCCTGAAATAGCAGAACCCCAGGGTTGTGCCACACTAATAATTTAAGACTATTATTGGAAACCTCAAATAAAGAATTACTATAAAAATTGGTCTTTGGATCTTGGTTTCCCTTGCCTACCATTGTAAAATATACACTTGAGGGGAGAGAGAAAGGAATAGCCAGAAACATCACCATAGAAAGCTTGTAAGTCCATCTTCACCCTATAACTGATTGGAATACCTTAAAAGGGTCTAGAACTTGCCCAGTGAAGGAATCCTGAACCCCAACCAGAATCTTCTGAGGTGGGAAATTTCCACTTGAAAGGACAAGTAGACCAGCCTGGAGCGGCTAGAAGAACAGAAGATTCTTTGTGAAAGAAAGACTGGCAGGAAAAATAAAAAACAATAACAGCAGTCTGATTAACTACTACAATAACAAGCAAGCTGTTCACCCAGGAGCCATCAAAGCAAGTGGTCAGGTCCCCTCAGAGCAAACCCACTTCTAAGACTAAGACTAAGCTAAGTCTTACCATGTTCAATAGACTCCTGTGAACCCAGGTTGAGACCTGGTTGGCCAGCAGTATAGCAAGACACAAGGACATCTGGGCCCAGAGACAGTGAAATAGCCACAGAGAACTAAAGTGGAGAGTGAAGTGTCCAGCTGATATGAAATAAGGGGAGAACACAAGAACACCTATATTTGCAGATGGTACCCACTTGACCTGGCTTCAATGGTGGATGATCAGAACTCGACTAGAAGAAGATAGAAGAGGAAAAAAAGAGCAATCCACTACAATGTGATGAACTCTACCTTTATTTATGGATGTAGTAGCTCAAAAGAGGGAATAAATCTTTACAGCGAGAATAATTTCCACTCCCTTAGTACACTGGGTTGACAGGGATGGGCAACTTAGACATTGGCTACCCAAAATGGGGGTGGAGGAGGCTACAAAGGCAAGAAGTGACTGGCTTACAAGCTTTCAGGAGGGAGCCTAGTTCCAGAGGGGGCAGGGGAAGATAGAATCTCCACTGAGTGGGTTCCAATCTGCTGGGATGGGGCTGATGAAAGGAGATGGGGATAAGATTCTTGTGGTACAATAGTGAATAATTGCTATCAGGATTGACTAGGAGGGTGGGAAATGTAAAGGTGGATGTTCTGTAACAAAAGGAGGGGAATGGTTGATTTTTCAGTCCAGGAGCAGAGGTCCCTGGGACCATCAAGTGAAAAGAGAGGCGTGTGGAACCCTATCCAGAGAAACAGGGATGCCAGAAATGGAGGCAGAGACAATGACGTGGAGAGATGGAGTGGCTGTGGACTCTAGACTCAGGGAGGGAGAGGGGCTGTGTGCTCATGGCCAGGGGACAGACTTGCAGAGTATACCCTTTTTTGTTCGATGATGCATGGAGGGGATTGTAATCATTGCAATGAAATGAATACGATGGGATGAATGTATAGCTGGTGTTCTCCCATATATACTGTCACATAATTCATAATAAAAAAAAATTTTTAATTGGTCTTTGGACTAAAATAACAGGTGATTCATCTATTGTTTCAGCTGTACTAGATATTCTGTTATTGTTGGTAAATGCCATCGAGTCTGTTCTGACTCATATCAACCCTGTATAGGGTTTCTGTGGAGCAGCTGGTGTGTTTGAGTCACCAACATTGTGATTCAAACAGACCTTGAAGTCCAGTGCTACACTATGTTATTGTTGTTGTTAAGTGTCACTGAGTCGCTTCCACCCCATAGCAACCCTGTATAGAGTTTCCGAGGAGCAGCTGGTGAGCTTGAACCACTGACCTTGCAGTTCAAATGACTTTGCAGTCTGGCGCATTAGCCCACAGCGCCACACCAGGACTCCGTAATAGTAAAGACTATATAATAAGTATACAGGCTGCAGTGCAGGAAATTACTATAGTCTTTATAACTCCACCAAATGTTAAGTGCTATCAAGTCAGTTCCAACTCACAGCAACTTTTATAGGGTTTCTGAAGATTCACTGGTGGGTTTGAATTGCCAGCCTTGTGTTCAGCATATCCTACACTATCGCACCAGTACTAGGACTATGCAAATATGGATTGTGGTCAACCAAGAAGACTGTATATGTTGCTGTCATTACATACAGTTGAGTTGGTTCCTATTCATAGTGAAGGAGACTGTATAGGTTGAACAAGGAATATGGCACCCTTTGGAGGAGCTTGTCATTGTTGTTAAGTGCCATAGAGTTGGGTCCAATTCATAGCGGCTTTGTATAGGGTTTCCAAGGAGCAGCTGGTGAGTCTGAACCACAGACCTTGTGGTTCAAACCAATCCGTTGATTCAGTGCTTATCTTGCATAGGTAAACCAGGGCTCCATTTTGACATATATGGGTCCCTATCAAGGGATAGTCAGTTTTACTATCCCAGTAGGTTTAAAATAAGCCATCACAGAGGTGGAAAGGGGAGAGATTTCATTACTACCATCAAGAAAGAAGAGCCATCATAACTAATTGCGATTGTCACAACTGTAAAAGTAGCACTCTTGTAACATAAATGGGGGAGTAGTTAATTTTATGTTCCAGGAACAGAGGACCCTACAACCATCAAGGGAGAAGAGCATGAGTGGAATGTGGGACCCTATCCAGAAAAGCAATGACACCAGAGATGGAGGCGAGATGATGACATGGAGAGCTAGAGCTGCTGAGGAAACTAGATTCACGGAAAGTGAAAGGCTGTGTGCTGACAGCCAGGAGGCAGCCTTGCAGAATGTGCCCTTTGGTTGCTTAAATGATTATATTTTTCTGAGTGTTTTTGCGTACATCAAACAAAACAAAACAAAACAAACAAACAAAAAAACAGAGGGAATATCACCCCCTCCACAAAAAGAGTGGACAGGGATGGGCAACTTGGACATTGGCTACCCAAAATGAGGGGAGGGATACAAAGGTAAGAAGTGACTGGCTTACAAGCTTTCGAGAGGGAACCCAGATCCAAAGGGCGCAGAGGAAGGTAGTGTCTCCAGTGAATAGTATCCAGCCTGTCCAGGAAGGGCTGATGAAATGAAATGTGGATGGGTCTCTTGTGATGCAATAGTGAAGAATTGTTATCAGGACTGATTGTGAAGGTTGGAAATGTAAAGGTGGACATTTTATAGCAAGAAAGGGAGTGATTAACTTTTCAGTCTAGGAGCAGAGGGCCCTGGGACCATCAATGGAGTAGAACAGAGAGCAGGACCCTACCCAGAGAAGCAGTGAGACCTGAGACGGAGGCAGAGAAGATGGCGTGAAGAGATAGAGTGGCTGGGGACTTGAGATCCAGAGAGGGCAAGGGGCTGTGTTCTGAGGACCATTGGGGGTGGGGGGCAGGCTTGTAGGGTATACCCTTTGGTTGGGTGATGATGCATGGAGGGGATGGTAACTATGGCAATGAAATGATGTATGATAGAATGAATGTAAAACTAATGTTCTCCCATGTAAACTATCACACAATTCACAAAAAACATTTATTAAAATTAAAAAAAACAGACAGAATAGAAGCAAATACTGTTAAATGATTATGCACAGAGGAGATTGTAATCATTGCAATGAAACAATAAGTATAATACCGATGTTCTCCCATGTAAACTATCACAGTAAAAGCTTTAAATAAAAAGAAAACAAAGAAAGAAGAGCCAGGGATGGAGTTCAGTCTATGGAACCCGAGATTTCTTATCAAACCAAGAGATGTAACAGCAAGATGGTAAGTAATGGAGAGCAGTGGCAGTAGCAGAGAAATGGTGGCAGCAGAATCAAGAGACCTGGACAAGACCAAGTGACCAGCTTCCCAGTTTACAGAGCATAAAAGTGGAACGAAGTCAAGCAGGCGGCTTGTTGGTGGAGGGGGTTGCCTCCAGGAACTTACTAGGGTGGAATGGGAGTTGGGAGAGAAGTGCTAATTAAGTTTACCAAGACTTGGGCTAAAACTGAGTGCCTTCAGGTGAGGCTTACTGGTGGAATGGGCACTAAATCAGCAGAGTTAAGAGAGTTTGTAGCACTTGCCTGGCAGGGCAGAGGCCAAAGAGACCTGGGTGTGCCTGTAAGCACTACTGAGAGGAGGCAGTCCTGACTGAACAACTCTATCCTGAGTATCCCTGACGCTGAACTGTAACTTGTTACTTCCCTAATAAACCCCAGAATCCTGAGTATTATATGTGAGTTCTATGTGACCATTGCAATGTCTTATTGAACCCAGTAGAAAAGTAGATGGTGCCGTGCAAGAGATGGTTGTTGTCAGAACCGGTAAAAGTTAGAGGGTGGAGGCATGCCTTGGACTGATGCTGATGTGATTCTCTTTCTCCCACCTTGTGAAGTTAGAGAAAGTAAAATGATAGTGCTGCTACACCATTTTGACACCAACTTTAACATAATAGTTAAAACACAAAAATTTTAAGAGGGAATGAAGGAACTTTCTGGGAAGATGGGACTATTCTATATCATGATGTTGTGGTTGTTATGTGCCATGGAGTCAGTTCTGACTCACAGCAACCCTGCACAGGGTTTCCAAGGCTATAAATATTTACAGGAGCAGAAAACCTCCTCTTTCTCCCACGGTACAGCTGGTAGTTTCCAACTGCTGACCTTGCAGTTTGCATCCTGATTCGTAACCACTGTGCTACCAGAGCTCCTTAGGTACTTAAAACACTAAGAGATGTAAATTTGTCAAAGTAATGGAACTATGCACATAAAATTTGTGCTTTTCACTGTCTGTGAATTATGCCTCAATAAATGAGTCATGTAAAGCAATACAGAAGTGAACTCAAAGAAAAATGGGCAAAAGCTAAACTCTGGGAAAAAAATTAAAACAACAGATTAATTTCTGGAAACATGCCTAACTTCATTAGTAATTGAAAACATTTAAATGGAAACAACAATGATCCTTTCCCAATACATCTATTCCCTTCTGCACTTGTGGCACTATAGAATAAGCAATAGAATGTTAACCACAAGGTCAGTGGTTCAAGCACATTAGCTGCTCCCTGGAAACCCAATACAGGGTTGCTATGAGTCAAAACCGACTTGATGTCATTTAACAGCAGCAATACACTGTTGGTGAATATGCTAATAGATACAATTTACTGAAGGGCAATTTAAAAGTATTTAATAAAACACATCCAATATGTAAAACCTAAAATGTAGCAATCCCAGATTTACTAATTTAATCTTCAAGGAAATCCACAAAAATATACAAAAATTTTTTGTTTGTTTGTTTTTAGCATCAGTTTTATAATATAAAATCTTTGGAAACCATGTTAATGTCCATCAGTGCTGGAAAGAAAATATATTAGCATATACAGAATACTATACAGCCTTTTATTATACTACAGTCAACATACAGCCTGAAAACACTTCATGCTATTTTTTAAAATAGGCATATTTTTACATAACCACATATTTACTTATGTGAGCTCTGGTAGTGTAGTAGTTACAAATTGGGCTGCAAACCTTAAGGTCAGCAGTTCGAAACTACAAGCTGTTCCACAGGAGAAAGATGAGGCTTTCTGCTCCCGTAAAGATTTACAGCCTTGGAGACCCTGTACAGGGTCGCTATGAGTCGGAATCAACTCCACGGCACATAACAACAACATATGTACTAAGGAGTTGTGGTGTGGTGCTGTGTGTTAATGCGCTGGACTGCAAGGTCAGTTTGAACCTCAAGGTCGGTGGTTCAGGCTCACCAGCCACTCCTCAGAAACCTGTATAGGGTCACTATAGATCAGAACCAACTCAATGGCATTGATAGCAACAACAAATATATACAAAAATACAAAAGAACTAAATTTTTTAACAATGGCTACCTTTTGTAGTATTAGATTACAGGGCTGATTTAAGTTTTTACTTTATATTTTGCTAAATTGTTTTCATTTTTAAGAGTAAGTATATGATTCTTTTAAAGTGAAAATATATATTCCAAACCATATTGTACATATTTTCAACAAGTTAATGAGTGAAAGAAGAAAAATACATTCACAAACTTTCTAGAGGTTGTGGCAGACACAGAATTTTGTATGTGGTAAAATGTATACAGATTATTTCTCATAAACATCTGAGTATTTAGATCAACCTGGAAAATATATGATTAAAATCGAGTGTAACCACAATAACTCTGTGTAAATTTGTTTTAGTTTTCATTTGGTAGCATGACCCAAACTGCACTGAATAGTATATATAAGGCAGAAGCAGAATAATTAGCATAAATGGCATCAGACAAATCTACTGCAAAAGACCTCTTTTAAATGTCAAAAAGCATAGATGTCACATTGAGAACTAAGCTAATTTGACCCAAGCCATGGTATTTTCAGTAATCTCATATGCATTCAAAAGCTGGACAATAAATAAAGAAGGCCAGAAAAGAATTGATGATTCAGATTTTGGTGCTGCCAGCAGAAAGAACAAATCTGTCTTGGAAGAAGTATAGCCAAACTGTTACTTTGAAAGCAGGATAGTGAAATTTTGTCCTGCCAACATTGGACATGTTACTAGGAGGTACAAGTCATTGGAAACGGACAGCTGTCTTGATAGCCTGAAGGTGGTAGTGGTGTTTTGTGCCGTAGAGTCGGTTCCTACTCACAGCGACCCTGTATAAGTTTTCTGAGGCTGTAAATCTTTACACGAGCAGAAAGCCTCATCTTTCTCCCATGGATCAGGTGGTAGATTTGAACTACTGACCTTGTGGTTAGCAGCCCAACTCGTAATCCACTCAACAATTATAAGGATGGTACAGGACCTGGCCAGTGTCCATTTTTGTTGTCCATGGGGTTGCTATGAGTTGGAATCAACTCAAATGGCACCTAACAACAACAATAAAATAAGTGGCAGGGCTAGGGTTCTGGACTATCTGTGCTAAGAAACTGATTGGACAAAATTAGGCTCTAAGCCATTCTACAAAACTGCTAACCTGGGTTCCTATACTCCAGGATTCATTACTTCTCTACTCAGAGAGCTCAAACCCTTTTAGACCAATGGTTCCTACTGTGAAGAATTAAGAGCATATTTTGAGCCGTCCCAAAGAAACTAGATTCCTGGTATGGTGCTGCAAGGTAATGCACTAGACCACAAAGTCAGTTTGACTGCAAGGTTGGCAGCTCAAATTCACCAGCTGCTCCTCGGAAACCCTATACGAGGTCGCTATGAGTTGGAACCAACTTGATGGCACTTATCAACAACAGCAAGTGCTTCCATAACAGTCCTTCCCACTCCTGCACTCCCATGTCCACATTGGTTCTCCTGGATGGTCCCTTTGGGGCTTGTATGACTTCACAGTAGATGAAAGAATAAACTCTTAGAGCAAAGCACCTAATTGAGATATACCAAAATGCTGGCTCCCTTAGAATCTCTGAAGCACACGCTGGATCTGAGACTTGAGGTCCTGGATGGTTTTCAATGAGTAGAATATGCCATAGCTTTACATATCATTTTCATAGTCCACATCTGTAACAGGTGCTTTCTTCAGCTTAGAATAGATGGAGACCTGAAAGCAAAGTTTCAAAGATGGACTAGAGCAGAGGAGACAATACAGCATACCTCGCACTGGCTCTCTTCTCCATTAGCCTGGATGCATTCTACCGTGGCACACCACACAGCACATAAATTAGAGCCTGCTTGAAGACAGCATTCTCAAAGACTCTGCATCGTGCTGGTGAGTCACAGAGGTGCTCCTAGTGAGTTGCACACTAACCCAAACATGCAAGGCCTTCCTTTGTTCTTATGGGTTATTTATTATCAGGCAGAGGTCCAGGGTTGTAATTTATTAAGGGATGTCAGAAATTTGTATACTTAAACTAAATTTAGTCTATCACTGGCGTTTACCAAGGACTCGAATTCTGTCTTATGGATTGAATTGTGTCCCATTAAAATACGTATTGCAATTCTAACCCCTATACCAGTGGATGTAATTCAAAGTAGGATTCTATTTGAAAATAAGGTTTCATTTGTTATGATAATGAGGCATATCAGTGTAAAATATGCCCTAAACCTAATCATTTCTGAGTTACAAAAAGAGCAGATAAAATATAAATAAGGAAGATGTCACCCATTACAAGTATGATTTTCTTACTATCACCAAGGAATTGCGGAATGCTGGGGCTATAGAGGCTGAGACAAAGATCTTCCTCCAAAGCCAAAAGAGAGAGAGATCTTTCCCAGATACATGATGCCCTGAATTCAGATTCCTAGCCTCCTGAACTAGAATTTCTGTTATTTAAAGTCATTCGCTTGTGGTATTTCTATTACAACAACGCTAGGAAACTAAGTCATGTCCTGAGACGACATCTAGTTGTCACACTACACTAGACAAAATTACAAAGCACCTATTGTCTTTGCACACATGAACAGAATTGGAATTTTGCTATTTTCGAAACTAATTTTGTAATATCAGTGATGTCGTGAGTTGTTCAAGGTTTTCAAACCATTGATTTTTAATGATATTAATCAGTATAGTTGTGTTCACCATTAATTTTGTTTGCTATGGATTGTTTGACACAGTGTTTTGTATGTGGTTCAACAGTATTTTGCGATACATGTTTTCTAGTAAATAGGCTTTTGAGACTAGGTATGCACTATGGTTCAACTACAAATCATTCATATGCCTATTGCTAAATGTCCATTTTGACCTCCAAAATGTTCCTTCTACAGTGACAATTTATTATTATAACTAATATTTTTACTCCCATTGTGTGGGGAAATAAGGGAAGTGGTAGATTATGAAATATTTGGCTTTTCCCAAGTAACTATCATTATAAAAGTTTGAAAACCAGTGTCCAGAGGAAAGAGAGCATGACTTTAACTCACCTTATCCTCAGTAAGCATCCTTGGGGGTTCTAGAATGGAGAAAAATATAAGTACAATGGGGATAAGATTCTTAGAATTCAATAGTGAATAATTGTTATCATGACTAATTGCAATTGTCACAACTGTAAAGGTAGAAGTTTTGTAACAAAAGGGGGAATAGTTCATCTTACAGTTCAGAAACAGAGGACCCTAGGACCATCAAGGGAGAAGCGCACACACAGAATGCGGGACCCTATCCAGAGAAGCAGTGACACCAGAAATGGAGACAGAGATGGGGACATGGAGAGAGGGAGCAGCTGAGGACTCTAGACTCATGGAAAGAGAAAGGCTGTGTGCTGGTGGCCAGGAGGCAGGCCTGTGCAATGTGGCCTTTGATTATTTAAATTATTATATATTCCTGAGTGTTTTTGTGTACACCTCCCCCCAAAAAAAAGAAAAAGAGAAAAACAGAGGGAGTAAAAGCAAATACTGTTGAATGATGATGCACGGAGGAGACTGTAATCATTGCTATGAAACGTGAGCATAAAATCCATGTAAACTATCACTCAATTCACAATAAAAACTTAAAAAAAAAAAAAATATATATATATACACACATATAAGTACAGTTGTTGTTGCTAAGTGCTGTCAAGTCAGTTCTGACTCATAGCAACTCTCTATAGTGTTTCCGAGGAGCAGCTAGTGAGTTTTGAACTGGCAACCTTGCAGTTCAAAATGATCTTGTGGCCCAGTGTTTATCCTACAGGACTACACCAGGATTCCATAAGTACAGTAAGACTCCACTTATATTTAAAGTCTTTGTCTAAAGCAGAATTAATATAGGCTTCTTCCTCTCCCATCTGTTTCCCATGGATTGATTTCCATTAATATTTTCTGTCTTACTTTTCTACCCATTACAAATATGATTTTCTTACTATGCAGAGGAATATGGGAAGTCTGGGAGTGGGGAGTAATTAAATCCTTCTAGATATAGTTGTGGCACTGTGGGTTAATGCTCCAGACTGCAGAGCCATTTGAACTACAAAGTCAGCAGTTCAAGCTCACCAGCTGCTCCTTGGAAACCCTATACATGGTCACCATGGGTCAGAACTGACTCAATGGCACTTAACAACAACAACAGATATAGGAGGAATCTTCATGCCATTCACATTTGTTGAGCCCACCATGTATAGTATGGGCAGCAGCAAAATAATTAGGCAGTTGAGATGGGTTAGGCAGGGAAGACCGGCAGAAGCCAGCATCTCAGATGCTACCATACATCTGGGGAGTGAGATGTTACATAGACTAAATTAGCATTAGCACTGGAATCAACTAGAGGCAGTTTCCAGAACAAAGGTTAGTTTTCAAATAGGAACTGTAAAGCTCATGTTGTTAAGTGCAGTCAAGTTAATTCTGACACATAGCCACCCTGCACAGGGTTTCCTAGGAGCAACTAGTGGCTTTGAACCACTGACCTTGTGGTTCAAAGTCCAGTGCTAATCCTACAGTGCCACACCAAGAGTCTGCAATGCTCATAGTCAGCTCCAAAAGCAGAAGCAGTAGTTCTGCTATGCACAACCGTTGATTCTTCAATGTTTCTATGATAGACAAAGTTAGACACAAATTTACTCCCCATGTCTCACCTGCTGTTGATTTCTGTTCCTGCTGGGTAGAGTACACCAGTGAATAAACATCATCCCCACTTACAACATTCACTGAAAGAGAAAACGTAGACATCATGACACAGCCCCTTCTTGCCATTCAACTTACTCCATACCTATCCACCTTCACAGCTATGGAGACAGAAGACTCATTTATTTGCAAAGGTGGCTGGGGCACAACAGGGTTGGGTTATGCTAGCAGACACCAATCCAGGACACTTTCTCTAACTTGCTCTACATATTTTGGCCCAGGTCATTGAGGAAACCTCACCATTTTCATACATAGAATGTGGAGGCACTGAGGTCGATGAGTTGAGATACATAGCTTCTTGAGGTAGAGGACTAGGAGGGCTCCTGCAAACAGAAACACATGCTTTTATTTGGGATAGTGAATGAAGAGCTAAAGGAGAGAACCCTACTAGAAAGTGTCTTGGAGCATTAAAGCTTGGGAAAATTGGCATCTGGATGGCACAGCTATAGAGGACAAGTCACCATCTTATGCATGGACTGAGTAGACTATTGCAGAGTAAACTCATTGTTGTTCATTGTCGAGTCAGCTCTCGCTCATGGTTACCTTACATATAACAGAAGGAAAGGTTGCCCAGTCCTGCACCATGTGCTGATATGTTTGAGTCCATTTTTGTATCTATTGTATCAATCCACCTCACTGAGGGTCTGTTGCAGACTGTGTAAGACTAGTCAGAGGTTCGAGGCCCTCTAGGGCC
>NW_006408560.1:17140888-17158059 GCF_000296735.1 Chrysochloris asiatica
CTTTTTGGTATTCTGGTTCCAGATCTTTGCACGTTTTATTGTAATATTTAGCTTTATCTTCTCGAGCTGATCTTTGAAATTTTCTGTCCAGCTCTTGGACCTCCTCATTTTTTCCATTTGCTTTAGCATCTCTACGCTGCAGAGCAAGTTTCAGTGTCTCTTCAGACATCCATTTTGATCTTTTCCTTCTTTCTTGTCTTCTCAATGACTTTTGGCTTTCTTCCTGTATGATGTTCTTGATGTCATCCCACAACTCTTCTGGTTCTCAGTCTTTAGTGTTTAATGTATCAGATCTGTTCTTCAGATGATCTCTAAATTAAGGTGGGAAACATTCAAGGTTATATTTTGGCTCTCATGGACTTGTTTTCATTTTCTTCAGCTTCAGTTTGAATTTGTATATGAGTAATTGATGATCTGTTCCACAGTCTGCCCCTGGCCTTGTTTTCACTGATGATATGGCACTTTTCCATCTTCTCTTTCTGCAGATGTAGTCAATTTTATTTCTATGTTTTCCATCTGGTGAGGTCCATGTGTATAGTTGTCTGTTATGCTATCTAAAGAAGGTATTTGAAATGAACAAATCATTGGTTTAGCAGAATTCTATCATGCGTTCTCCAGCATCATTTCTATCATCAAGGCCATATTTTCCAACTATTGATTCTTCCTCTTTGTTCCCAACTTTTGCATTCCAATCACCAGTAATGATCAATACAACTTGATTGCATGTTTGATGAATTTCAGATTGAAGAAGTTGTTAGAATTCTTCTGTTTTGTCCTCACTGGCTTTAGTGGTTGGTGCATAAATTTGAATAATAGTGGTATTAACAGGGCTTCCCTGTAGGCACATGAATATTATTCTATCACAGACAGCGTTGTACCTTCATGACTAATCTGTATATGTTCTTTTTGATGATGAATGCAACACCATTCCTCTTCAATTTGTCATTCCCTGCATAGCAAAGCATGAATCAAAATGACCAATACCAGTCCATTTCAGCTCACTCACGCCTAAGATATTGATGTTTATGCGTTCCATTTCATTTTTGACAACTTCCAATTTTCCCAGATTCATACTTCATACATTCCTTGTTCCAGTTTTCGGTGGATGTTTACAGCTGTTTATCTTCATTTTGAGTTGTGTCCCATCAGCAAATGAAGGTCCCAAGGGCTTTTCTTCCACGAGCTTTACTCCATTCTTTTCACGTTCAACTCTACTTTGAGGAGGCAGCTCTTCCCCAGTCACATTTTGAGTGCCCTCCAACCTGAGGGGCTCATTTTCCGGCCCTATATCTGACAGTGTTTTTCTGCTATTCATAAGGTTTTCAGTGAGTAAAGATCCAGAAGTAGTTCATCACTTTTTCTTCCTAGTCTGTCTTTGTCTGGAAGCTCATCTGAAACCTTTCCACCATGGGTGACCCTGCTGGTTATTTAAATTACCGGTGGCATACCTTTCAGAATCACAGCAACTCACAAGCCACCACAGTATGACAAACTGACAGACAAGTAGTGGCCGTTTGTTGTGGTGTTAGGCACCATCAAGTCATTTCCAACTCAGAGTGACCCTATGTGTAACAGACGGAAACACTACGTGGTCCTGCATCATCTTCACAGTCATTGCCATGTTTGAGCCTAAGGCCTCAGCCTCTGTGACAATCCATGCTTTTTTTGCTGACCCTCTACTTTACCAAGCATGAAGTCCTTCTCCAGTTACTGGGCAAATCTCCTGGTCTATATCTTCTTGTTGTTTGTATTGTTAAGTGCTGTTGAGTCAGTTCTTATTCATGATAACCCTGCGCAGGATTTCAGAGGAGCTGCTGGTGAGTTTGGACCACCAACCTTGTTTAAAGTCAGCAATCCAGTGCTTATCCTACAGTGCCACACCATGACTTCATGTCTATATATAATCTATAATAAAATATTTTAATATTCTCAAGATCTTTTTGTATTTTCATGTTTCTCAACACTTAACAAAATGACTTATAGACCTTCAGGTGTTGGTTGAATAATCACTGTAGGATCAGCACTGGACTGCAAGGTCAGTTTGAACCACAAAGTCAGTGATTCAAATTCACCAGCCACTCCTTGGAAACCCTCTCTGTATAGGTTGCTATGAGTTGGAACCAACTTGACAGCATTAAACAACAACAATTGGATGAATACATGATTCTGATCAAAGTCATGTAACACATCTCATGAAGATGAAAAATTAGGAAGAATGATAAAATAATTTACATGAATTAGTCAAAATATGAAGCCTAGCAAAAGAGGAATAGAAATTGAGTGCTCAAAGTTATCAGTGAAAGAACTCTGGAGTAACAGTGTTGGACATAAGCAATGTCGTATGAGAAGAAGCTCATAAGAAAGGACTGCAATTAAAAAAATTATTTTGGTCTTCTGTATTATAAGCACACACAGAGAAAACATAGGCGTTACCTGAGTGGATCCCTTGCTGATCTTCTTCCTGCAAGTTAAACAAAGAAGCATGCATGTGAATGGCAGAAATCTTCTTTCTTAGTTGTGTTCACTAATCATGTACCTTGTTCCATATATCTTTCTGTGGCTGGATTCCAGCATGAAATTAGTGATTATTAGGCAGAGATTTCATATTTGTGTCTATAATAGTTCAGTAGGCTCCAAACCACAAAACTCATTTGTAGTAGAGCTAGAATGTGAACCTAAGCCTCCAAACCACCAAGTTTGTTGCCATTTTAGATTCTATTTTTGCAACCACATCCTGACAAGGGTACTTGGAGTTAGGTGTTACCACTGAGATGGAGTTACATGCCCTAAGATACCAGAAAAGCTTAAAACTTAAATGCAAATCTCACATTGTTCTCTCTTGCACAGTTTCCAATTTGCTTCATGGAGAATGGCAGTGATGGCTGTGTGCTGTGGAGTTGGTTCCAATCATAGCGAACCTGTATAGGGTTTCTGAGGCTGTAAATCTTTACAGGAATAGAAAGCCTTGTCTTTCTCCTGTGAAATGGCTTGTAGTTTTAAGCTGCTGACCTTGAGGTTAGCAGCCCAAATCGTAACCACTACATTATCAAATATAAATTAAAATGTGCTACCAAATGTGATAGAGCATGGAACTAAACATTCGGTACTCTGGAATAATAATAATAATAGCATGATAAGCTTGGTGGCCAGGTGAAGCATCTTTGAGGAAATGGCATTAAACTGAAAAGTGAGAGAGATTCAGCACTGAGTAGAATCTGAGGATGTACAGATAAGCATGTCAGGAAGGAGGAAAATAATTGATGCATTGACTAGAACTAGGAGATCGTCAACATAACTGGAGCTCTTGACATTACTTCTCTTCTGTTATTGATGTTGTTAGTTGCTGTTGAGTTGATTCCAACTCATAGCGAACCCATTTGTGTAGAGTAGAACTACACACCATAGGGTTTTCAGAAGAAGATCACCTGGCCTATCTTCTGAAATACCTCAGGGTGAATTTGAACAGACAATCTTTCAGTTAGTAGCCAAGCACTTAACAACATGTCCTACCCTAGGAACCTACTTTTCTTCTAAGGATTAATTATTTTTTAGTATTTTAATATAAAAAATAAAATCACAGAAGCACACATTATCAATTGAGCATTTACTAAGAACACTTGGGAAAAAGAAAACTATTTGAGACTTTACATTACTTTTTTATTATTATTTAGAAAATTTATTGGAAGATGTTTTTGTTTTTAAGTTGTTATTGTGAACTGAATGATAGTTTACATGGGGGAACATAAGATTTACACTCATAGTTTCACTGCAATGATTACAATCTCCTCCGTGTAAATTTCATCATTCAGCAAATTACTTTACTAGATGTCATTCCTACTTCCTGGGTGGTTGTCAGCAAAATAGTAAGCAGGGTGGTCAGTGAAATACAGTCATTTACAATATACACATCCCAGATCCAGTGTATTTCAGTGAAAACAACTCCACAATAACAGATCCCCATTCTCTATAAATACTAACCTGTTTTTCTCTTGAGCCAGTAACAAAACAGTAAGACCATAGTAGAGGGAACAAGGATGCCAAGCAGCCCCTTAATGACTCCTGAAGTCAGAAGTTCCATTCTGTTCTCGGTAGGCACTGAGAGAAGAGACCTATGCATGAACTTGGGGTTTGGAGTGCAGAGATCTTGGGTGTGGGTTGTAGCCATGTTCTGCTTTTCCTAGGAGGAATTCACTAATTTACCTAGGAACTTGCAGCAGATCATACTGATGAAAGGAGAAGAAAAACACTTAGCATTTTGGTCCACCATACCGCCAGATACATTGCCCAGACCACCACGACCTGCAGAAGCCCCACCAGCAGTACAGTGGCAACACCAGCAAAACTTTCTCAGGAAGCTGGGCAAGAAACCCTGATCAAGACAGTTCAGTGGTTTGAGTCATACCTGTGATGTTGAGTGACACAATCTCACTACGTTTCATTCCCAGGTCATTGCTAGCCTTGCAGAAATAATTTCCAGAATGTTCTATTGTCAGAGACAAGTTGAAGGATACTCCTCCTCTAAGAGAGGCCCAACTGCTTTCCAGGATGACGTCCTTATGGTAAAACTGGTACAGGATCGGAGGAGAGCCTTTTGGGGTCTCACAGTGAAGCTCCACCATGTCCCCCACCATGGCCTGAGCCCCAGTAGTCCTTAAGATGAGGACTGGATGAGACACTGGAACTGACAGAGATAGTTGGCTATCAGAGGGGTCTCTGAGGATGGAACAGATTCATAGTCTCCTCCCACAGAGGCTAAGTCCCATTTAGACTTCCTCAGGGTGCCCCAGGGGAACATGGAGCCCAGTTTGGGACTTGCTGGTTGAAATGAAGAGTAGTAGAACTTACTTCTGACAGTGATGCTCACCAGCCCACTGATTCTGGGGCCATAGCCATTTTCAGCTGCACAGTAATATTGTTCAGTGTCACTCTCCCTCGCCATAAGGATCTCAAACTCTGCAGTTGAGGAACGCTGGGTCTTTGTACCCAGTTTTAAACCAATGGTCCCTTTGTACCAGATGAAAGTGATGTTTCCTGTGCCCTTAGCAACTGAGCAGACAAAGACCAGCTTCTTTCCTTCCACCACCTGTCCCCCTGAGGGCTGTGCCTCCAAGCTCACATCAGAGACAGGGACCCCTGTATAAACAGAAAATGACATAGGTCTCTGAGTAGGGAAGATTTCAGGGAGATGGAGTAGAGCTGACAGAGCTGAAAGCAAAGACCTGCTAAAGTCAGTGATCCATAGAGTTTCAAGGGAATCCTGGTGTGGTGCTGCAGGATAATATCCTGGACAGAAGGTCGTTTGAATCACAAGTTGAAACTGCAGCTGAAACTCACCAGCTGCTCCTTGGAAACCCTGCACAGGGTTGCTATGAGTCAGAACCAACTCAATAGTATTTAACAACAACAAAAGGGACAAAAGTTGTGTAAGTTGGGGTAAGGGACTGCTGGTGTCTGAATATTTGAAATTCATGGCACTAGTGTAAAAAGCATAGTGGTTACGAATTGGGCTGTGAACCGCAAAGTCAGCAGTTCAAAACTACCAGCTGTTCCGTGGGGAAAAGATGAGGTTTTTCTGCTCCCGTAAAGATTTACAGCCTTGGAAACCCTGTACAGGGTCGCTATGAGTCGGAATCGACTCCACAGCACATAACAACAACAAGTGTAAAAAAAAAAAGATACCATAATCTTACCCTGGGGTTGTAGCATTATCACCTCCCTCCCAAGGTCAGTGTGACACCCAGATGAAGAGAGAAATTCAGGTACACCTTTAGACCAGCTCCTATTCCCATCGGAGCAGACAACAGTAGACAGGGACCATCAGATCACCCGGGCTCATTTCTGAGCTTCTAAACCCTCGGCTATGGTGGTTACAAGGTATGATGTTTACAAGTCTTGGTTTCAAATCAAACTTCCTGTGTTTGAATGCTGATTTCAACTCTTACTTGTTGTGCATCCTTCATCAATTTACTTAACTTCTCTGAACTCAGTTTTTCATCTGTGAAATGGAGATAAGGATTCGATTCGACAATGTATGTGGTGCATTAGGACAGCGTCTGCTGTGCATTAACTGTTCACAGAGATAACTAGGCTTTTTTGTTGTTGTTCTGGTCCAATTTCATCAGTGTTGAATTTTAAGTAATTTTAGGAAAGTCCATTCTTTTGGAAGTAGTAGACATTTGCTTTATGGCACAGTGGGTAGGCCTTTGTTTGACAATGGGAGAGAATTTGGGAAATATCCACCTTGAAATGGAATAACACAATTCAAAATCACAAAATCCCTCTTTTCTTTTGATCTTTCAATATCAAGCTCTAGCTTCTCTCCCATAAACCCCTTTTTAATAGTCAATTATATATTCTTATTCCACAAAACTTACTACCTCAGTCAGATTTCTCTTTTCTCTGAAGCCTCTACTAATAAATCAACCTTGTACAATATGGCAGTGGTGGTGGTGTACCGACTCATAGCGAACCTGCATAGGGTTCCTGAGGCTGTAAATCTTTATAGGAGCAGAAAGCCTCATCTTTCTTCTATGGAAAGACTGGTAGTTTCCAACTGCCTACTAAGGTTAGCAGCCCAACTCCCAACCAGTACAATATCAGAACTCTTTTTATGCAATATAGCCCCACATAGCTTCCCCCAACAATTCAGAGTGCTGGCTAAATATCAAGTTCTTATAGACAGGGGCCATATGTGTATAAATTTTGCAACCATGTCCTCACACACAGTGTTCCCAAAATATTCTTATTTGGGAACAGCAAGGATAAAGGAACGTCTCTTAAGGCTTCTATTACGGATTTGTATCTCCAAAATATATGTTTTGTAGTCTTGACTCCTATACCTGTGGATGAAATTCCTTTGGGGAATAGGGTTATTTGTTGTGGTAATGAGCTGTGTCAATGTAGAGTGTGCCTTATTGTTAAGTTCCTCCTCACAGTTCTGAGGAGCAGGTGGAGGGTTTGAACCACCGACATTTTGGTTAGCAGCACAGTGCTTATCCTACAGTGCCACATCAGGACTCCATGGTTTTTTTCCTTAACCTTATTTTTTCTGAAAGATAGAAAGAACAGCTTGGACACAGAGACAAGTAAGCACAAATGGGGGAAGAGAGCTGCCACCAAGGAATTCTGAAAGATAGGATTTCTCCCACACTCCCCATCTCCCCCAGAGCCATTTGGACTTCTAATCTAACTGTAAGAACAAAAAAATGTGTTTGCTAGAGCTACTCATTTACGCTATTTATATTATAACATCACTGGGAATCTAAGACAGATCTGATAGAAAGGTTCCCACACATCTCTAGACTAGCTCCTATTCCCATGGGAGCAGAATATGGCAGATAGGGATGGGTGGCCACTGGCCTCATACCACTTCCCTTCTCAGTCCACCCTAGCAAACTGGCCCCATTTGCACTCACTCTGCACGTTTATCTGTATCATCCTGCTCCGTGTAATTCTGGTTTTCACTGTCTTTGCCTCACACCAATAAAATCCTGAGTCTTCAGTCCACATGGGGAGAAGCTGGAGTTCTGGGACACTGTTCCAGGCTGATCCCAAGGTTTCGCCATCTCTGAAGAAGCAGAACTGAAACTGGATATCTGATGCCTGTGGAGGGCGTTGAAACTCACATGTCAGGGTCATTGAGTTTCCTTCTATGGGCGAAGAGGGACTGGGTTTCAGAAACAACTCTAGAGGGGAAAATGAAACACACATTCCAACACAATGAGATTAAGAGTTCCTTGTGTGAGGCACTTTGTGTTCTGAGCACTTGCAAACAGAATTCAAAGAACCAGTCAGATGGATACACAGACTACCTCTCTCTCATATGGACCTCTGAGTGACCTGTGGGCTTTCCTTTGCCATAAACCCACTCTGTTCACCCTCCTTCCCTCCCCTCCTGCCCCTGTGTAGCAGCATCTCCTTTACCTTTAACTTAATCAGTTCCTGCAGCTGGATGGCACAAATAGTTAAATATTCAGTTGCTAACTGAAATGTTGGTGGTTCAAATCCACTCAGAGGCATCTTGAAAAAAGGCCTGGTAATTTACTTCTGAAAGATAACAGCCTTAAGAACCCTATGGAGCAGTTCCACTCTGACACACACAGGGTTACCATAAATTGGAGTCAACGCCACAGAAATGTTTGTGCTTTCTCTTGTTTTTAACTTCCTCCTCAGAATAGAGCTTAGAAGAGCAGGAGGTAAGAACCAGGACAGGGTGAACAGCAAGGATCTAGCGACTTGCAGCTCAGCGCTTGTTTCAGATTATTCCCAAACTGCAGAGACAGATGTCAAACACTTGGTAACAGTAACTTTTTGTCTTCATCCTCAATGCAAATTTGATTGCTCTTTAGGCTGTATTTAGGCATGTGGCTTTAAGGAGTTATAGCAGGGCTAGAATAAACACACAAGCATGTGAGGAACTCAGAAGACTGAGTTTGCTCCGAGATTCTCTTTCGACAGGCTTGAGGGTCTGCTTTCCTTCTGTCTTAAAATTACAGGATTACCTTTTTTAGTTCTGTGGTATTTTATGTATAAGAAATGATTGTCAAATTTATTAGATGTGAATATACCTTAGTAAAAGATTAGGGGGAAGAGGCATATCCTCACCTGGGTAACGCAGGACTTTGAATCCTTAACAGAGTGAAACTAGCTTACATTAACCATGGTCTGAGAGAGAAAACCTTGATGATAAGCAGTTGGTGCTACTACCTAAGGCTAGAGGCAGAAGGAGACAGCACTGCTTCTTTTATCCTGTGGACTGAGTTATTTCTTGTAGGCGTCTGGCATTTCCTACTTCTTTTATCCTATGGACTGAGTTATTTCTTGTAGGTGTCTGGCATTTCCTCCATCACCCCTAATGGAACACCCAGCAGGGGAGAACCCAGTTTAGTGTCTCTGAACTTGGGAGGATAGAGATTCTCAAGTATTAATCTTCAGCACCCTCTGCCTTCCTTGTACACATGTATCTCTTTCCCCACGCCAGCAAGTTTCTCAGATATAAGACTGTGATCTTGAGAGACTCGAGAAAGACGTGTTCACCAGCTGGCTGAGCAGGTGCATATCAAGTGTACAGACTGATGTGAACAGAGCAGCCCAGGCCCCAGGGAACCGCAGCAATGTCATCAGCGTGTAACTTGGATGTGCAGGGTCTACCCAGGTCTACAAGTCTCCTCTGCTGACTCAAATGACAAGGCGCCCGTGGACCATGAAGAAGATAGGGAAGTGCAACTCACCAATTCGTTCACAGAGTGAAGCTGGGAGAAAATAAAGCAAAAATCAGTAGACAGCAGCAAATCCCAAACATGCAAAGTTTATTCAAAAATCCATCCTTCTTCCCTCTTGTCCTCCCTTGTCTCTACCTTCCTTCCTCAAATTTTCTCTTCTCTTCTTGCCTCTCCCTTCTTGTTCCCTTCACTGTTCCTTCTCTCTTTTCCTCTTATTCTTTCCTCATATTCCACACGATTCACAAAGCCCCTCCCCATAAAACAACACATGACTCTTTTTATATGATTGTAAAATATTTTGCAATCATTTCACTCAGCTGTGATTAGGAAATGGTGCCTTCCCTTTTAAACACTGAACAGCTCCCTTCTTCAAGTCCCTAACTTCCAGCTTTCCCCCCCCCCTCAAAAGTCTCCATGATCAGCTCAAGATGCATTACTCATGGTAACAACAGTCAGATGAGAAGAGTGGAGAGGTCATCCTCAAAGTAATGATGACCCTTCATTTACCAAATTCAGATCACAATTCAGGTTTAGAGACCAGAGAAGAAAATTGGGCCATAGTATTTTGGTGTGGTGCTATGGGTTAATGCACCAAAGTTAGTTTGAACTACAAGGCTGGTGGTTCAAGCTCACCAGATGCTCCTTAGAAATCCTATACAGGGCCACTATGGGTTGGAGCCAACTCAGTGGCACTTAACAACAACAACATTTTGACATACTGATAAAGAGGAGAAAATTTGTGGGAAAATGCATGTTCTATGGACTAGTGGTATGGTGCTGTAGGATAAGCACTATACAGTTAACCATAAGGTAGGAGATTCAAACCCACCAGCAGCTCCTTGGAAACCTTACACAGGGTTGTTATCACTCAAAACCAACTAGAAAAACAACACCAAATAGCCAGATGGTATAGAATTGTATACAGCTTCTTTTTCTTACAAATTTTACATCATTGAGAAAAATGCTTTACCTCTCTGTACTTTAGTTTCCTTCTTTGTAAAATGGAGAAAATAATAGTACCTACCTCACAGAGTTTTTGTGAGAATTACATAAGATAATACTTATAAAGTACTTAGAATGGTAGTGGTAGTTATGTGCAGTAAAGTCGGTTTCAACTCATAGCAACCCCACATAGGGTCTTCGAGGCTATAAATCTTTACAGGAACAGAAAGCCTCATCTTTGTCCTGTGGAATGGCTGGTAGTTTCAAACTGCTGACCTTGAGGTTAGCAACCAGACTCGTAACCACTACACTACCAGAGCTCCTTAAAGTGCTTAGAATGTTGTTGTTGTTGTTGAGTACTGCGGAGTCGGTTCCTACTCATAGTTACCCTGCACAGTGTTTCCAAGGCTGTAAATCTTTATGAGAGCAGAAGGCCTCATCTTTCTTCCGCGGAACCGCTGGTAGTTTCGAACTGCTGACCTTCAGATTGGCAGCCTGATTCATAACCACTACACTACCAGAGCTCTTTGTACTTAGAATAGTGCCTGAAATTTAGATGTCGTTGTTAGGTGCCATTGAGTCAGTACTGACTCATAGTGATCTCATATTGCTTCCTGATGTGGCACTGTAGGACAAGAACTGGATTGCTAACCACCAGCTGCTCCTTGGAAACCCTATAGAGGGCCACTGTGAGTGAGAACTGACTCGATGACAATTAACAACAACTTCTTCTTGTTGTTGTGAAGTGCCGTCGAGTCAATTCTGACCCATAGCAACCCTGTATAGGGTTTCCAAGGAGCAGCTGGTGAGCTTGAACTGCCGACCTTGCAGTTCAAATGGCTTTGCAATCTGGCGCATTAACCCACAACACCACACCAAGACTCCTAACAACAACTACTATTATTTAAATAGCCCTGGTGATGCTATAGGATAAACACTGAACAACCTCAACTCAGGCAGTTCAAACCCACCAGTTACTCCTTGAGAGAAAGATGAGGCTTTCTGCTCCCGTAAACATTTACAGCTTTGGGAACTCTGTACAGAGTGCTATGAATCAGAACTGATTTGGTGGTAGTGGGTATTGGGGCACTATCATTATTTCTCTTTTTGTTCATGTTTAGTTTGAGATACTTAACATTTTAGATTAAATGTTTATGAAAATAATTAGTTCTTCAGACAGAGAGGAGGGAGCAATAGCTAACATAAAAATCACATTTTGTTTATTCATTCATTCAACAAATATTTTTGAGTGCTTACTATATGCTAGGCATTGTGGGCAGCACTGGGGTTACAAGAGTGAACATGAATAACAGTCTGCCACCAAAGGATTTACATTAGAGTAGGGAGAGAGCCAATCAAGTAGCAGAGATTTCAGAGAGTAGTCAGTACTACAAGAAAAATAAAGCAATGAAATAAGCTACAGAGTAGCTGACAATAGTCATAACTATTTAGAACAATGCCACTTGAGTAGATACTGAAATGAGAAACATTCAGTGACTCTTCTGAATGTTCAGCAAAGAGCATATAAATGAAAAGGCTTTGACGAGGGAATGAGAAAGAATAAGAGGAAGGACGTGTTCTTGGGCTTGACTGTGGGGTTGTGGGGGCTATGGATTGTGGTAAATACTATTGTGTGAGAACTAGGCTGAGGGTGCTTTGTGGACGTGATGATAATTGGATTTCATTCTAGATGTGATAGGGAGCCATGGAAGTTCTGATTCAATTTGCACTTGTGTAAGATCACTTTTATTCTGTGAGAAGAACCAACTATAGATGAGCAACAGAAGCAGGATGAATATTAGTAGAGGAGTTTAGTCTAGAAGAGAGACTAGGGTGCTTCAGATTAGGAAGCACTGATGATGTTCAGTGGCCAGTTTCAGTATAAATTTGGAAGATAAAATTATTAGAGTTTGCTTATGAATCAGATATGAAGTGTAAAGGAAAAGAGGAATTACGTATGACTCCTAAATGTTTGGTTATAGCAACTGAATAAATCGTGCTAACATTTACTGAAATATAGAAATCATGAGGAGAAATAATTTAAGTTTTGAGTGGTGGTGGTGCAGATACAAAATCAAAAGATGTTTGGATATGTTGAATTTAAGATACTTCTTATACACCTGAATGAGAGTTGAGTATATGAAACAGGTTCAAAGGAGAGGAAACATGTTCAAATCTGAAGAACTAACATCAGTGCACACTTAAAGTGGTACATAAGTGACCAGATATGTTTCTTGGGCAAGTGTGTATGAATAGAGAAGATAAATCAAGGTACCAACCTTGGAGAAGTTTGTAAAAGGATGCAAATGCATAAAAGAAGACTGAGGACCAGCAGATAGTGAGTTAACAAGATAACCAGCAGAGCATGGTGTTCCGGAAGTCAGGTGAAAACATGTTTCAAGAAGAAGTGTTCAACTATGTCAAATGCCCTGAGAGGTTTAGTAAAATGAAAATTGATCTCTGGGAGCAGCAACATGGAGGTGGTTGATAATATTAGCAAGAACAGTCTCAATAGTGCATGGGGATGAAATATTGATTGGAATGGGTTCAATAAAGAATGAGGGAAAACAAAAAAAACTATAGGAACTTAAAACAGTTTAGCAGTTACCAGAGGTTAGGGATGCGGAAAAATTTAAATGAGAGCATGAGGGGCTTTTTGAAGTGATGAAAATATTCTATATGTTAATTGTCCTGATGATTACATTATCTCTAAACATTTGTTAAAATCCACAGAAGATATAAACAAACTAAAATGAATTTTTAAAAGAAAGGATACTCCCTGAAAACTTTGTAAAGGGAGTCAAAGAAATGATGCAGTAGATGAAGGAGACCATGGTTGCCCTAGAGTTTCCTAGTCTATAAATCTTTATAAAAACAGAGTGTCCCCTTTTTCTCCTATGGAGCAGCTGGTGGGTTCCAACTACCAACTTTTTGGTTAGCAACCAAACACTTGACCCACTGTACTGCCAGGACTTGGAGAATGCACAATATATTCATGACAGGGGAAAGCAAAGTATGTGGCTGGGTTGGTAGATCTGCCAATAGGAAGAAGATGGTGAAATGTCTTCTGGTTGCTTCTATTTTCCCAGAGACATATTGTTGTTGTTGTTGTTGTTAAGTGCCATCGAGTTGTATTAAGCAGGCCATAAATTGAGAGTAAGAGAGAGAGTTTGAGGGGAAAGGAAAATGTATGGAAGGGTACACATCACAGTTAGGAGACTATGAGCTATGAAAGTACAGTAGGCTTGCCTAACACTGATGATGGCTCACTTAAAAGTTGGGGTATACATTTTAAGTGAGAAAAACCAGCACAATTATGCCTTTTATCTAAGTCATATTCAGCTGCTCCGGCAAAAGTGAGAAACATTCAGAGAACTGTTAATTGGGTAAATGTTACATAGGAAGAGAGATGAGGGTGTATCCCAGGAAGTGTTGGATAAGAGAATCTGAGCTCAGTACTGTGAGGAGTAAGGGCATGGAGGGGAAGAATTGGCAATGAAAAATGACCTTGAGAAGCTGAAGACATGATAAATTTAAGAGAGTAAGACATGAGAAGTGTGGCTGTTGAAACCACGATTTTGGAAGTGGCACAGTTTGGTGGTGATGTGTTTTAGAGTTTGACAATAGGAGTGGGGTGCAAGGAGGAGTAAAGGGAAATAATATTGATAGCAAAAAGGGTAAAGAAATGAGCAGCCAATTTGTAACCTGAATTATATGTATGAGTGCTGAAATAGGAGCAAGGACAGAATTGAGTAATGGAAGGAAAGACATAGACAGCGAATACTTCCTATGTGACAACACTTGAAATGAGAGTTTTCTTTAAAAATCTGACTTTTCCAATATCTTCCTGACTCTGAGCTCCCAGTTGAAAGTGAGCGGCTGCGCATCTCTGAGCATCTCCAGGCAGAGACTTAGCCCTGAGTAGTTCCCATGTCTCTTCAGGAAGTGAAGTCTCCAGGAAGTGACAAGATCCTCTACTCTATTTTGAGTTGTCGTACTCACCACAGATCAACAGCAGGAGTCTCAGCAACATGAGGACCAGGTCAGGAACTGTAACCAGAGATGTTCTCTAATCAAATGGAGAATTTACCTCTGATTCAAGAGGCAGAAGATTGTCAGAGGTTTGAGGAAGTAAGGATAGGAAATTACCCTTCAGCACAGATTTACAAAAATAGATGGAGGAAGAAGAGAAGTATGGCCAGCACACTGTATGCAAAGGTATAGTCTTACACAGGGGATTAGAAGACACCACATTTTTCACTGAGAAATGTAAAAATGGCCAAAGATTAAACACTTGTTTCTTTCCTGTGGAGTCTGAAGTAATTTTAAATGCTCCTACTTATGGTAGTGTGTACCATGGAGTTAATTCTGACCCATAGTGACCCAGTATAGAGTTTCTGAAGTTGTAAATCTTTACAAGAGAAAAATCATACATTTCAACAGCTGACCTTTCAGTTAGCAACCCAATGTGTAACCCACTATACTTCTCAGGTTAGTTTTTAGATTGTTGTCGTTAGATGCCATCAAATTAGTACCAACTCATAGCAACCCTATTCACAACAGAATGAAACACTGCCCAGTCCGGGGCCAACCTCACAATTGTTGCCATGCTAGAGCACATTGAAGATGCTAGTTTGCCAATCCAGCTCACTGGGGTCTTCCTCTTTTTCTCTGACCCTCCACATTACCAACATGATGACTGCTCCCTCCTGACAATATGTCTGAAGTATGAAAACATGAAATTTGGCCATCCTGGCCTCCAAGGAGCACTCTAGCTTCATGTCATCCAACACAAATCTGTTTGTTCTTTTGGTAGCCCATGGCACTTTCAATATTCTTCTCCAACACCATAACTCAAAAGCATCAATTCTTCTACAGTCTTCCTTATTCACTGTCCTGATTTCACATGCATATGAGGTTATTGAAAATACCGTGGCTTGGGTCAGGCGCACCTTAATCCTCAAGCTGACATGATTGCTCTTCAACACTTTCAAAAGGTCTTGTGCAGCTGATTTGCCTAATGCAATACATCATTTGATTTCTTGACTACTGCTTCCATGAGTGTTGATAGTTGATCCAAGAAGAGTGAACTCTTTGACAATGTCAATCTTTTCTCTGTTGATAAGAATGTTGCTTATTGGTTTAGTGGTGAGGATTTTTGTTTTCTTTACATTGAGGTACAATCCATACCAAAGTCTGTGGTCTTTGATCTTTATTAGTCAATATTTTAAGTCCTCTTCACTTTCAGCAAGAAAGATTGTATCATCTACATATGTTGTTGTTGTTAAGTTCCAGCGAGTCGATTCCAACCCATAGCTACCCTATATAGGGTTTCCATAGAGCAGCTGGTGAACTTGAACCACTAACCTTGCAGTTCAAACAACTTTGCAGTTTGGCACATTAACCCACAGCACCACACCAGGACTAAGTCTTTCTCCAATCCTGATGCCATGTTTTTCTTCATATAACCCAGCTTCTCAAATTATTTGCTCAGCATACAAATTGAGTAAGTATGGTGAAAGAATACAACCCTCTCATGTACCTTTCTTAATTTTAAATCATTCAGTGGTCCCATGTCCTATTTGAACAACTTCCTCTTGGTACATGGACAGATTCCTCATGAGCATTCTTTTTCAGTATACATGGAACATTCTCTAGAATAGACTATGTTTTAAGCCACAAAACAAATCTCCATAATTTTACAAATATCAAAATACTACAAAGAAGACTAGAAAGAAGGAAAAGATCAAAACTGATGCCAGAAAAGACATTGAAACTTGCTCTCCAGTGTAGAGATGCTAAATCAAATGGAAGAAATGAGGAGGTACACGAGCTGAAGAGAGAATTTCAAAGATCAGCACAAGAAGATAAAGCCAAATATTACAACAAAATGTGCAAAGATCTGGAGTCAGAAAACCAAAATGGAAGAGCATGTCCAGCATTTCTCAAGCTGGGAGAACTAAAGAAAAAATTCAACCCTCAACTTTTGTTATTGAAGGATTCTCTGAGCAAATTATTGAATGATGCAGAAAGCATAAAAAGAAGATGGAAGGAATACAAAGAGTCACTTTTCCAAAAGGAAATGGTTGATGTTCAGCAGTTTCAAGAGATAGCATATGATCAAGAGCCAATGATATTGAAGGAAAAAGTCCAAGATACATTGAAGGAATTGGCAAAGAACAAGGCACCAAGAACTGATGGAATTCAAATTGAAATCTTTCAACAAATTGAGGCAGCACTGGAGGCACGCACTCATCTCTGCCAAAAAAATTTGGAAAACAACTATCAGGACGACTGATTGAAAAAGATCTGTAATTGTGCCCATTCCAAAGAGAGGTGACCCAATGGAATGTGGAAATCATTAGACAATATCTTTGATATCCCATGTGAGTAAAGTTTTACTAAAGGTAATACAGAAATGGTTGCAAGCGTACATTGATAGAGAAAACCAGAAAGATGTTTACCTATGTTTTATTGACTATGCAAAGGCTTTTGATTGTGAGGATCATGACAAGCTATGGACAACATAGTGACGTATGAGTATTCCGGAACACTTAATTGTGCATATGAGGAATCTGTACATGAAGCAAGAGGCAGTTGTTTAAACATGGGAACACTGAATGGTTTAAAATTAAGAAAGGTGTGCAACAGGGTTGTATTCTTTTACCATACATGTTCACCCTTGATGCTGAGCAAATAATCCGAGAAGCTGGTTTATATGAAGAAAAACGTGGCATCAGGATTGGAGGAAGACTCATTAACAACCTGTGATATGCAAATGATATAGCCTTGCTTGCTGAAAATGAAGAGGACTTACAATCTTGACTGATGAGTATCAAAGACCACAGTCTTTGATATGGATTGCATCTTAATGTAAAAAAGAACAAAAATCCTCACCACTGAATCAATAAACAACATTCTTACCAATGGAGAAAAGATTGAAGTTGTCAAGGACTTCATTCTTCTTGGATCAACTATCAACACTCATGGAAGCAGCAGTCAAGAAAT
>NW_006408560.1:17159253-17163509 GCF_000296735.1 Chrysochloris asiatica
ACTCACCAGCTGCTCCTCAGAAATCTATACAGGGTCGCTATGGGTCAGAACTGACTGACAGCACTTAACAAAAACAAAAACAACATACTCAAGGTTGTACTTTGGTTCTCATAGACTTGTTTTAGTTTTCTTCAGCTTCACTGTGAACTTGCATATTAAAAATTGGTGGTCTGCACTCTACTTGGTCATTGTCCTTTTTGAACTTCCCTGTTGTTTATCTACGGATGTAGTCAATTTGATATTTCTGCATTCCATTTGATGAGGCCATCTGCAAAGCCACCACTTACATTGATGAAAAAGGAGTTTCCAATGAATAGACTGTTGGTCTTTAAAAATTCTGTCATGTGATCCCCCACATTGTTTCTATCATGAAGGTCATATTTTCTAACTATGATCTTGCTTGTCTGTTTCCAACTTTCTCATTCCTATCAATGGTAATTATAAATGCATCTTGTTTGCGTGTATTACCAATTTCAGAAGTTGACAAAAATCTTCAATTTCTTCATCTTCTTTGCACATAAATTTGAATCATACACTTTTCTTCTACAATCTAAAAGTAAAACTTTCATATGAAGATTTGTGTAAGCTGAAGTGGTGTAAAGTGAAGTAGCAGTTTTCATTATTCTATATGGGAAAATATTTGAGCATTCCCAAGCCCAAAAAACAGCCTATGAAATTATACCAAAGAACACAGAAAACCTTGTAGTTCTAACCACTTTTGCTGTCCAGTGCTTATCCAACACCAGGATTCCAACTGTCAATCTATACAGGAGCTGAAAGTCTCCTAATTCTCCTGTGGAGTAACTGGTGGTTTCCAACTGCGGAGCTTGCATTAGGTCCTTTCATATGAATGGAGAAAAATGTATTTGATTAATTTGACTTAAAAGATGGATGAGAAGACAAAGCCACCAATTAAGATAGTAATCAAGAAGTTCATGACATAAAGAAAAGATATGAGTTATAGATATGCCAATGTTGAAGACTTAGATATATCACTCACTCATTTACAACAATTTTACAAGACTGTTGTTGTTGTTGTTAGGTGCCATTGAGTTGGTTCAGACTTATAGCAACCCTATGCACAACAGAACAAAACACCTCTTGGTCCTGCACCATTCTTGCAATTTTTACGTTTGAACCCATTGCTGCTGCCACTGTGTCAATCCACCTTCGTGGAGGTTATCCTCTTTTTCACTAACTCTCCACTTTTTCAATCATTATGTCCTTCTTTAGGGACTGTTATCTCTTGGTAATATGTTCAAAGTATAAGAGACAATGTCTTGCCATCTCATTCTAAGGAGCATTTTGTCTGTACTTCATCCAACACAGATTTATTTGTTCTCTGGCAGTCATAGTATTTCAGTATTCTTCTTCAACACCATAATTCAAATCCATTGAATCTTCTACAGTCTTCCTCATTGACTGTCCAACTTTCAAATGCAAATATTATTGTTGTTATTAAGAGCCATGGAGTCACTTTCAACTCATGTGACTCTATTTAGGGCTTCCGAAGCTTTTTAAATCATCACAAGAACATAAAGCCTCATCTTTCTCTCATGGAGCAGAAGGTGGGCCCAAATCAGAGACCTTGTGGTTTGCAGCACAGTGCTTATCATGTGGAGTCAATTCTCTCCACATGCATATGTTCTTGTTGTTAGATGTCATAGAGTCGGTACGAACTCAGAGTGACCCTATGCACAACAGAACAAAACACTGCCCAGTCCTATGCCAACCTCACAATCATAGCTACATGTGAGCCCATTGCTGCTGCCACTGTGCCAATCCATCGAGTTGGGGGTCTTCCTCTTTTTCTCCGACCCTCCACTTTACCAAACATGATATTCTTCTCAAGAAACTGGTCTCTCCTGACAATATGTTCAAAGTATGAGAGACAAAGTCTGTCCATCCTGGCTTTCAAGGAACATTCTGACTGTTCTTCTAAAACAGATTGATTTGCTCTTTTGTCAGTCCATGGTACTTTTAATGTTCTCCTCCAGCACCATAACTTAAATGCATCAATTCTTCTACAGTCTTCCTTACTCACTGTCCAACTTTCACATGCATATGAGGTTATTGAAGATACAATGACTTGAGTCCGGTATACCTTAATCCTCAAATTGACATCTTTGCTCTCAACACTTTAAAGAAATCTTGGGCAGAAGATGTGCCTAATATAATACGTCATTTAACTTCTTGACTGCTGCTTCCATGAGTGTTGATAGCTGATCCAAGCAAAATGAAGTCTTTGACAACTTGAATCTCTTCTCCATGTATATGGATGTTGTTTACTGATTCTGTGGTGAGGATTTTTGTCTTCTTGACATTGATGTGCAACCCATACCAAAGATTGTGGTCTTTGATATTCATCAGTCAATATTTTAAGTCCTCTTCACTTTCAGCAAGCAAGGTTGTATCAGCTGCATATCACAGGTTGTTAATGAGTCTTCCTCCATTCCTGATGCCACATTTTTCTTCATATAATCCATCTTCTCAGATTATGTGCTCAGCATACAGATTGAATACATATGGTGAAAGAATATAACCCTGGTACACAGCTTTCCTAATTTTAAACCACTCAGTGTTCCCTTGTTTTGTTTGAAAAACTGCCTCTTGATCTATGTATAGTTTCCTCATGAGCACAATTAAATGTTCCAGAATATTCATAATATGTCATGATCCACAAAATTGAAAGCTTTTGCATAATCAATAAAGCACAAGTAAATATCTTTCTGATATTCTTTGCTTTCAGCCAAGATTTATCTGCAGTCAGCAATGATATCCCTCATTCCACATCCTGTCTGCATCAGGCTTGAATCTCTGGCAGTTTTCTGTCAGTGTAGGTTTGCAAAAATTTTTTATTATGTTTAGCGAAATTTTACTTCTATGAGATATTAATGATATTGTCCAATGACTTCTGCATTTTGTTAGGTTAACTCTCTTTGGAATGGGCACAAATATGGATTATTTCTAGTCAGTTGGCCAGGTAGTTGTCTTCCAAATTTATTGGCATAAATAACTAAGTGCCTTCAGTGCTTCATCAGTTTATTGAAAGATTTCAATTTATATTTGACTTTAAACCATTAGTATTCCTTTGTTCTGTTTGAAAGTCTCTTGGTCTGTGTACAGACTATTTATGAGCACAATTAAGTGTTTTAGAATACCCATTCTTTGCAATGTTATCCATAGTTTGCTGTGATACACACAGTCAAATACCTTTGCACATTCAATAAAGCACAAGTAAACATCTTTCTGGTATTCTCTGCTTTCAACCATCTGGCATCAATAATGATATCCCTAGTTCCACGTCCTGTTCTGAATCTAACTTGAATTTCTAGCAACACCCTGTAAATGTACTCCTGCAATCATTCTTAATTATCTTCAGGAAAATTTTACTAGTATGTGATGTTAATGATACTATTTGATATTTTCTGCATTCTGCTGGGTCACCTTTCTTTTGAATGTGCACAAATATTATTATTTTTCAATCCGTTGGAAAGGTAGCTGTCTTCCAAATTTCTGACATAGATGAATGAGCACCTCTACTAGTGTTTGTTGAAACAGTTCCATTTGTATTCCATCAATTCCTGGAACCTTGTTTTTAGTCATTGCCTTCAGTGCTACTTAGACTTTTTCATACAATATCATTGGTTCTTGATCATATGATACCCCTTGAAATGGTTGAACATTAACTAATTCATTTGGTACTCTGTTTCATCTTCTTTTGATGTCTCACCATCATTTAATGTTTCGCCCATAGAATTCCTCAATACTGTAACCCAAGGCTTGGATTTTTCTTCAGTTATTTCAGCTTGAGAAATGCTGAGTGTGCCCTTCCCTTTTGATTTTCTAATTCTATACCTCTGCACAGTTCATTATAATATTTGACTTTGTCTTCTCAAACTGCCCTTTGAAATTGTCTGTTCAGCTCTTTTACAGATTAAGAATCTGACTTTCGAAGGGGTTAAGTAATTTTCCAAGTTATGTAGGATAAGGACTGGACTGCTAACTGCAAGGTCTTTGGTTCAAATCCAATGGGCGCTCCTTGAAAACTCTATACAGGGTCGCCATGAGTTGTAACCAACTCAAGGACACTAAACAACAACAAAATCTCTGATAAGAGACAAGGTCCATGTGAATCCAATGACTTTATCTATTTTTATCTTCTTGAACTGTGATGTTGAATATGATAGCTACTATCCTCATGTGACTTTTAATCACTTGAAACGTGACTAGTCCAAATTGTTGTTGTTGTTGTT
>NW_006408560.1:17176749-17178328 GCF_000296735.1 Chrysochloris asiatica
ATTGATTTTGCAGAATTCTATCATGCGATCTCCAGCATCATTTCTATCACCAAGACCATATTTTCCAACTACTGATCCTTTCTCTTTTTTCCCAACCTTTTCATTCCAATCACTGCTAATGATCAATACATTTTTATTGCATGTTTGATCATTTTCAGATTGAACAACTTGGTAGAATTCTTCTGTTTCATCCTCGCTGGCTTTAGTGGTTGGTGCGTAAATTTGAATAATAGTGGTATTAACTGGTCTTCCCTGTAGGCGCATGGATATTATCCTACCACAGATAACGTTGTACCTCCTCACTGATCTGGATATGTTCTTTTTGACAATGAATGCAACACCATTTGTCATTCCTGGCATAGTAAACCATGTGGTTGTCAGATTCAGAATGGCTAATACCAGTCCATTTTAGTTTACTAATGCTTAGATATTGGTGTTTATGTGTTCCATTTAATTTTTGACAACTTCCAATTTCCTACATTTATACTTCATACATTCCGTGTTCCGATAATTAATGGATGTTCACAGCTGTTTCTCTTCATTTTGAGTTGTGCCCCATCAGCAATAGGAGGTCCCACAGGCTTTTCTTCCACAAGCTTTACTCCATTCATGTCATCACAGTCAACTCTACTTTGAGGAGGCAGCTCTTCTCCAGTCACATTTTCAGTGCCTTCCAACCTGAGAGGCTCATTTTCCAGCACTATATCTGACAGTGTTTCTCTGCTATTCATACAGTTTTCAGTGACTAAATATTCAGAAGTAGTTCATCACTCCTTCTTCCTAGTCTGTCTTTGTCTGGAAGCTCATCTGAAACCTGTCCACTATGGGTGACCCTGCTGGTATTTAAAACACCCCTTGCATAGCTTCCAGAATCACAGCATCTCACAAGCCACCACAGTACAACAAACTGACAGACAAGTGGTGGTAGGTATTAGTAGTCCCATTTTAAAGACAAGAACATTGAGAAATAGCACAATTAAGTAATTTTGTCATGTCTATTTACAGTTCTCTATACATAATGGTTGAGTGAAATTTTAGTTTAGAAGATCATGTATAAACCTAGGCTCTGTGATTGTAAGCATTACCTTCACACTGGACCCACGTATCTTCATCATGAGTGCAGTTGTTCATTCCCCAAGGCCTGGAGGGGCAATCCTGAAGGGTTAGTTCTTTTCCTGAGCATGATACCTGACTCAGCCATATGGGCCCTTGGCCCTGCATAGCTCTGCTACAGCATCTTTGGGTCAGTGTGGCCCGGCCACATCCCAGCTGTCGGCATACCACCTTGGCTGCCTGGAGATTCCAGCTTGCTTTGCACACAGTGCCCCACTGGTTCTGGTGCTTCACCTCCACTCGTCCTATACAGCGTCCAGGGCCATCAGCCAGCCGCACAGTCTTTGGGACTGGGAAAAAGAAAGAGGAAGTTTTTGTTCCCTGCAAGAACACAATTTTCTCAGTAAAAGAAAGTCAATATGCACATCTCTATGCTCTTGGTGTTTAATGACATGTATACTCATTATTAGTACCTAATAGAGTCCTGGTGTGGCACTGTGGATTAATGTTGTGGATTGTTGTACCT
>NW_006408560.1:17178428-17187174 GCF_000296735.1 Chrysochloris asiatica
CATCTTTCTCCCGCGGAGCAGCTGGTAGTTTCGAACCGCTGACCTTAAGGTTCGCAGCCCGATTCGTAACCACTACGCTACCAGAGCTCCTTAGTCCAAATTGAGATGTGTTGAAAATATATGTTGTACAACAAATATAAAATATTTCATCGATTACACATTAAATGCATATATTTGGGATGTTGTTGTTGTTGATAGTTGAATTAAACATAATATGTTGTTATGGGGGTTTTTTTGTTTTGTTTTGTTTTGTTTTTTACAACATGGCTACTAGAAAAAAAAATGTATTGTAAATGTGGTCATATTTATGTCTATTTGACAGAGCTGTCCTAGACCATGGCCCTCAGAAATAAGGCACATGCTAACCCTTCAAGCAGCTAATTCATTGCAAACAACTGAATCTGGGACATTGGATAGACCTTCCCCATAAATGCATAAAGTCCTCATAAGATGTAACGCCTATGCCTCATAATAGAAAAAAAATAAGTACTAAGAGGAAGATATGTGGGTGATGGGGACAGTAAAAATGACATTTTTCTGGTTTTTCAAGGATTTCTGAAGAGCATTCTGGGTCTGAGTTCCTGTACCATGAGCAAGTCATGAGATCAGGATCGTCTCACAGCTTTCAGAATCATCTTCATCAATTTGTCTTATGTCACAACCAACAGAGTATGGGTGGGAGATTCTGGCTCTTTCCATCTTCTGGCTCTGCCTTTACATATGTCCCTGGTGTCTTTCCCTAGCCAACCAGTAGTGGAGAGAGTAAGAGCATGGAAAAGTCAAGCTACTGTTAACCATCTTGAAGAGAAGGTATTATGAACAATTTACATTCAGACTCCATTAGTGGTAACTGAGAATTATGGATCAGCCTGGACTTTCAACCACAAGATCAGTAGTTCAAATCCACCAGCTGCTCCTCAGCCACCCTATATAGGGCTGCTATGGGCTGGAAATGACTCAACAACATTTAACAACAACAACCAGGAGGAAGAAGAGCCCTGGCAGTCTCTGTGTCTATGCTAATCTCTTCAGGCTATGATATCATATTATATTCACTTCCAATTTGGACATCAAGGCAAGATAGTCAAACCCTTTTCTCTGGTCAGTGCTAAGAGACCAGTGTCAATTTTGTGTTTCAGTCTCTCAATTTTCCAACACCCTCTCCTGTGTTGGCAAATTCTCATCACATCTGCTAATACTATCTATTGGAGTCCTTGATAAATGCAAATAGTTAATGCACTCAGTTACAAACTGAAGGGTTGGAGGTCCAAGTCCACCCAGAATAAAGATCTGCTGGTCTACTTCCAGAAACTCACTTCTTCTCTGACATACACAAGGTCACTGTGAGTTGAAGTTAATTCTATCGCAATTGGATTTAATACCGTTATTTAGGGTACTGTCAGGTCTTGATTTCAGTGGGCAGATATCCTGTGCTCTTACATAACTAAGGGATCTTACTGATTTGAAATTTTAGAAAAGGAATTTTAATGGAGAAATTAAGGGAAATCAAAGTTCCCCCTGTGAAATGTCAACCCTGTTCTGCTCTATTAAGGAGAAAGGGGCTTTTCAGTGACTCCATCAAGGCAGTTCAAGCATGGCTTTAAAGTCCATGTACCATGAGTGGAGAGAAAAACATCACAAATCTGAAGGCAAAACAAGGAAGAGCTTTGAGAACTGCTAGTAGACTGGGTAGATCCCAAACTATCAAGGTATTTTTGCCCTTCTATGAAGCTAGATTTCTCTGCCTATTTCCAGGCTAGTTCTTAAATATTCATTCAACACAAGTTTGTTGAACATCTATATTGAGATAGTCACTTAAGTGACAGAAACACAGTCCAGAGTCACTAGTAGCCATGAGATCCCATAGCATGATTCTAGCTCCCTCTGCCAGCTGTCTGTCTCATTTCTTATCTGATTAATGCAGAACAAAAATGGAAGGAACATCATGAACCTAATGAATGGCCAAATCATCATCACCAAATGTTATCAGTTTTATGCCCCTTTTTGGGGACTCCTTTTTCAGAGGACCCCATCATTCAATCATTATGGCACTTAACAACAACAGCAACAACAACATAGTATTACAACATCAGAAAATATCTTTCTCTGTTCAGTATTGTTGGATCCCCTACTGAAATAATAAATATTCTAGGACTGATGACTATAACTAGAAATAAGGATCCAGTACCTTGAGAACACTGGTCTCCTAACTTCCAGCAAGTGGTACACCCTGCCTCCTCGCATCTTCTTTTTTACCCCTACACTCTTTCTCCCACTAGTGATCTTGCCTTTACAGCTGAACTGCTCTGACCAAATTAACCAAAGTCAGGATCCAGGGACTAGTATAGATTTGGATTAGAAATATAGTTATTGGTTAGAAGAAAAATATGCAGAGTTAGAAAGATATGACATCAGATTTAGATTATTAGGCATATGTCAGTCTGAAGGGCAGGAAATGCAGATTTGAACTTCAGATTCATAGGCTGGAGCAGGTAATTAACAAGGAAATAATTCCATAACCAGTGGAGAGAGTTCTAATGCATATATGATTGTATCTGCGGATTCTCTTCTATCTAGTCCTGCCCAAAAGGCCATCACTGACTCATCTGCTTCCCCATGGCATAAAGAGTATATCACACAGACAGACAACTGTGTATTTCATTTATTACACAGTGTAAATGTAAGCATATTACAAGTACTAAGCTTAGCCACAGAGTCTAAGATTGTCTATTTTTATAATCAAGTCTTGATTATCACCTTAGTATCATCATGTTTTGCCTCAAGTCATCAGGTGCCAAAGCCTCAATTAATAAAATGAAAACTATATTTTCTGATTGGCATGAGATATAACTCTAAAAGTTCCAACCTCCTTCTGTCTTTTTCTTGCCTTTCTCTGAATGGTCACTCCATAACCAGTATTTTTCTCCTTAGATAAATTTATTGTATTAGTAAGATTCCCCTTTTAAAAGCCAAACTATGTTGGCAGGTAGTATAAAGATGAACAGGAAAAGTATTATCAGAGCATGCAGGGGATCCACATTTTTTTGCAAGTGTCATGAAATAGATCAGGTCTTGGATTAGGAGACTCTGCCCATGAAAGAATGTTCTACTCTCACCAAAGAATACGAGAGTAGGGAAGTATTAATTGTGATCACACAAAATTGGATAAGAGAGTGTACGATGATTCTAAGTTTTCCATCAACTTCTCTGAAGTTGTCTACCCACATTTCATTTTAAATGTTCTTTTCGTTGTTTCTTTCTTTTCATCTTGCTTAGAGGCACAAATCTTGCCTTATTGATGGCCTATACAACTAATCAAAATGACAGGCCTCAGGGCTCCACACAAGTTGAAAAGAGGCAGGAAAGGCTAATAGCAATGCCAGTGATTCAGTGATGAGGAGAGGACAAGTGAAAACATATATTTCCCAGCAAGAGTTTTTCATTTCTTCCATCATACCTCATATCTCTAAACAAGGATGGGGGTTCTAGGCTCTGAGGGCAAAGCTTAAGCACAATTTTCAGACTCCTGCTGAGGTGATGGGGGATCATGCTCTATAGTTTGCTGGCCCAGCACCCATGAGACAAGGATGGTCATTCCGGGGACAGTGGGAGCCAGATGAAGCATCAAGTAGGCCAGGCTACTGTTTCTGTAAAGAGAAGAATAAACAGTAAGAGTGGCAACAGGTCATGAAGGCATTGTTTCATTCAAACTCTAATAGACTAAGGGTAAAAAATGGTAACCCTCCCAAGACCTAACCCATGCACATATTCCACACTGCTATGGGACCAAGTCATAATCTGATACAGTATGGGTGGGACTTACAAATTCTTATGTGAGTCATAAACAATATTTACACATTACCCCATTTTTATACTTCACAATCATAAAACTCATGGAAGTAAATGAGGTAAAAGGGCAGTTAAATGACTAAGCTCACATAACTTCAAGGTAGCTGCAGCAGGGCCCAAACCTTAGTCTTATGTCACCAAATCCCTCATTTCTAAGAAATAAACTTCTGTTCACATTCTTTGATCAACTATCAGGTCTTACCTAGATCCAGAGCCAAGTAGCCCTGTATAGTAAGCTTCCATCCTGATTATAAAACTGAGCTTTTAACCAGTGATTATCTTGAGTCAGCCACCCAAGGGCTGCACTTGCATATCCTGGCCCAAGTTAGGACAGGATCTTCTTTCACTTCCCATAAGAGGTCTACAATTCAGGATGGGTATTCCTACCTATGATAAGACTCTGCCATAGGCATGTCTTAAGATTCTTCACTCCCAGCCCCCACCATGTCAATCCTCATGAACTCTACGTGCAGGACTTACCTAAGCAGATCACAGCTACATCTTCCTTGTGGGTACAGTCATGATACCCCCAGAACCTGTGTCGACACTGTTCCAGGGACTTCTCTCTTCCTGAGCAACGAACATCATCTAGCCAGATTTGACCAACCCCTGAGCCAAAGTGCTTCTTAGCATTGAGGGGTGGAGAAAGGGGATTTCCACAACCCAGTTGCTTGCATACCACCTGGTTCTCCTTTTTACCCCAGCCATCATCACAGACAGAGCCCCATACACCCTTGTGCAACACCACCAGTCTCCCAGAGCAGTGGCTGTCCCCTCCTTCCAGCTTCAGTTCAAAAGGATCTGTGGGTTAGAGGAGAAATTCAGAAGTTGGAGAGAGGCAGGGAATGGAAAGAGAGAAAGAAAGAGAGCGAGAGAGTTCATCTACATCTTCATTCAAAACACGTCACATATGAAACTCTCTGTGATTGCAGTCCCTTCTCTGGGTCTGCACCAGGTTCCAGCTCATGTGTCCCAGGTCTTATTTTCCTTAAATAAAATCTCTCCATTTGCAAATGATTTTCTATCAGTTTTAAAAATTGAAGAACTTAACAGGTGTGTGAAATGGTTTGCTTTATCCACATTTAATTAATTTTCTGATAACTTTTAAGAAAACTCAAAAAAAGGTCAAAACAGAGACAGCATAGAACAACTGATTCAGCCTTTCTATTCCTCCTAACCCAGTTGAAGCTATGCCCAGTTGAAGATGTGGGCTATTCATCACCACCACTTCAGTTCTGCCAGCGTGAGTCATTGAAACCAAAACTGGCTACATAATGTAAACCCCATCCATACACATCACCAAGTAGAGTTTGAAAAATAGTTGACTGACAAAATTCTGCAGTTCATAGGCTCTTGAGTGGGTTTCTGAGATACATGAACATCCTTCTAAAAATAATCTCTCCAGAATCTACAGTATACATTCAGACCACTTGCCTGGTGTTTTGCTCATGTTCTGGGTTTATTTTCTCATCCTTGATGAGTCCCTGCCTCTCCTCTCAACATAGAGACTGGATTTCTCAGAACCTTTTAAGGACTGGGATCAACCAGGATGGGCATCTAGGAGACATGACTCTGAAACTGGCCTAAGAATTAGTATCGATATTGTTCAGAGACTCCTGATATCATGGTCATACCCTCTTTTGAGGTCAGCCTGGTCAGTCACAGTTTATCTATATCTTCCTGAACCTGTAAGTTGGATTGTTGCCAGTCTCTTGGAAAAGGAGAGGAAGTACTAAAACAGAATTAACTTCTCAACTCAAGGTTCATCCTTTCTAGCTAGTAACCAGTTGCCATCAAGTTTATTCTAATTCATGACAACTCCATATGTGTCAGAGCAGAACTGTGCTCTACAAGATTTTCAAAATCTGATTAATCACCAGGTCTTTCTTCCAAGGTGCCTCTCAGTGGACTTGAACACACTAAACTTTCATTTAGCAGCTAAGTGAATTACCTAAGGACGTCCCATTCTCCCTAATACTGCCTAATTCTTCTGTCTCCACAAGTCTAATGTTAAGATCTCAGTATGTGGTCCCCTACTCATGACAAAATATTACTTGATTCTAAAGCAGAATTTTTAGATGTCCCTTTGGTTCCTACTATAGTGCTTCCTCTCTTGCATCTAACACTTTGGCAGTTAATACTTCAAATATTTGAGGAAAAATATAATCAAAACAGAAATTTAAGATCAGCTCTTAAGAAATAATTCTGTGTGGACTCATGATTTGATAGAGCTCCAGACAGATAATCTAAGCCACCAGGAAATTTGAAAGAACTTCAGATCAGATTTTTATATGTTTTTATTTTATGTTTATGTAATGCTTTGTATTGCTAGCCCCTATCTGTTTGGTGTCCTTGGAGAAGGACTTCATGCTTAGTAGAGAAGAGGATCAGAGGATCAGCCAAAAAATAAAAGGTATACCCTCAATGAGATGGATTGATACAGTGGCTGCAGCAATGAACTCAAATATAGCAATGATTATAAGGGTGATCCAAGACCTAGCAACATATTGTTCTATAGCGCAGAAGGTTGTTATGAGTCAGAACTGACTTGGTGGCACCTAACAATAGCAACAATCTCTTTGGTTGTAAAGCACACATCAAAATTCCAACATACGTGCTACAAAAGGTATTCTGTTGGTCACTAGCTGTTGGTGAAGTCTGATTTTCCTTTTCAACAAGATGCAGAGTCTAGAACAAGGATTTTTTTTAACTCTCTGAGCCATTGTTATAATGGAATCTTTCATGGGGTAAAGATACTTCTCAGTTTTTAAATACACAATTTGATCAGTAAAGTGCAATTCAAACACTTGCCGGGTAGAAAAGAGAAACCTAGCCAGCAGGAAATAAATGTGCTACAGAGAATTGAGAAATAAAACTCAGAAAGCTTATAACACACTTAATATAATTATACCAACCTTGTGGGTTCAAACCACACTAACTTTTAGATTTGTAAATGAATGTTTTAACCACTGCACCACAAGGGAACCAATATAACAAGTTTTCTTGTTGTTAAGAGCTGTTGAGTCAGTTTTGACTCATTGCAACACTTTATAGAGTCTCCAAGGAGCCACTGGTGGGTTTGAACAGCTGACCCTGCAGTAGGCAGTCCAGTGCTTATCACACAGAACCATACCAAGACTCCAATAATTTAATAAGAGTTGATATTAATATACGGCTTGATATTGCTTGATTTTTATGTACAAAAGCATGTATTTTGTTGTTGTTAAGTGCCATCGAGTCAGTTCTAACTCATAGCAATCCTGTATAGAGTTTCAAAGGAGTAGCTGGTGAGTTTGAACAACAAACTTTGTGATTCCAGCTGACCTTGCAGTCCAGTGCTTATCCTACAGCACAACACCAGGATTCTAATGTAAGTATTGTTGTTATTGTTAGGTGCCATCGAGTTGGTACCAACTCATAGGGAGCTTATGCACAGCAGACCAAAGCACTGCCCGATCCTGGCCCAACCTCACTATTGTTGCCACACTTGAGCCCATTGATGCTGCCACTTTGCCAATCCATCTCACTGAGGGTCTTCCTCTTTTTCTCTGACCCTCCACCTTATCAAACATGATATCTTTCTCCAGTGACTGATCCCTCCTGACAATATGTTTGAAGTCTGAGATGCAAATTTTGGCCATCCTGCCTCCAAGGAGCACTCTGGCTGTATTTCATCCAACACCAATATGTTGGTTCCCTTGGCGGACCAAGGCACTTTCAATATTCTCCTCCAACACCATAACTCAAAAGCATCAATTCTTCTATGGTCTTCCTTATTCACTGTCCAGATTTCCCATGCATATGAGGTTATTGAAAATACCACGGCTCAGGTCAGGTGCACCTTAGTCTTTGCTCTTCAACACTTTGAAACGTTCTTGTGCAGCAGATTTGCCTAATACAATACGTTGTTTGAGTTCTTGATTGCTGCTTCCATGAGTGTTGATCCAAGAAGAATAAAGTCCTTGAAAACTTCAATCTTTTCTCCATTGATAAGAATGTTGTTTATTGGTCCAGTGGTGAGGAATTTTGTTTTCTTTACATTGAAATGCAATCCACACTGAAGGCTGTGTTCTTTGATCTTCATCAGTAAATATTTTAAATCTTCTTCACTTTCAGCAAGTAAGGTTGCATCATCTGCATATCACAGGTTGTTAATGAGTCTTTCTCCAATCCTGATGCCATGTTTTTCTTCATACAACCCAGCTTCTCAGATTATTTGCTCAGCATACAGGTTGAATAAGTATGGTGAAAGAATGCAAGCCTATTGCACACCTTTCTTAATTTTAAACCCTTCAGTGTTCCCATGTTCTGTTCAAACAACTGCCTCATGGTCCAGGTACAGATTCCTCATGAGCAAAATTAAGTGTTCCGGAATACTCATACTTCACAATGTTGTCCATAGTTTATCATGATCCACACAATCGAAAGCCTTTGCATAGTCAATAAAACACAGGTAGACGTCTTTCTGATATTCTCTGCTTTCAGCCAAGATCCATCAGGCATCAACAATGATATCCCTTGTTCCACGGCCTCTTCTGAATATGGCTTGAACCTCTAGAAGTTCTCTGTCCGTGTATGCTTGCAGCCATTTCTATATTACCTTTAGTAAAATTTTACTCACATGGGATATCAAAGATATTGTCCAATGATTTTCGCATTCCATTGGGTCACCTCTCTTTGGAATGGATCTCTTCCAATCAGTCAGCCCAAATTGTCTCCCAAATTTCTTGGCAGAGATGAGTGAGTGCCTCCTGTGCCACCTCACTGTCTTGAAATATTTCAATTTTTATTCTATCAATTCTTGGTGCCTTGTTCTTTACCAATTCCTTCAATGCACCTTGGACTTCTTCCTTCAGTATCATTGGCTCTTGATAATATGCTGCCTCTTGAAATGGTT
>NW_006408560.1:17189474-17218926 GCF_000296735.1 Chrysochloris asiatica
ACGCTAATGTTGTGGATGAGTACCTAATAGAGTCCTGGTGTGGAGTGCTGGTGTGACACTGTGGATTAATGCGCTGGACTGCAAAGTTGGTTTGAACAGCAAGGTCAGTGGTTCAAACCCACCAGCCGCACCTTGGAAACCCTATACAGGGTTGCTGCGGGTTGGAACCAACTCAATAGCATTTAACAGCAACAACAACAACAGCAATTAGTAGCTTACAGATATTTGCTGAATGAATACATGGATCAATTTTGAGTTTAACCAGGAATAATTTCATTTTCTCAAATTATTTTCTCATTTGCTCCTCACAAAAGTTTGGTAGAATTATTATGTAGATTTCAAAAATAAAATTAAAAATACAATACAACATCCAGAGGAGTGAAGTGATGTGCTCAAGGCCAAAGTTTTTTTTGCTACCCATGTTACACTGTCACTCAAGTACCTTAACCTTAGTATTCCCAATCCTCAATTTCTAAGAAATAGGAAAGAAGCCTCAACATAAAAGTAAAAGATTCTGTTATTGTTTCCCTGGTAATAAACTTGTGAGGAGACAAAGAAAAAGTAGACATGGTCTAACCTCTCAGTCAAATTACAATCTAATGGGGGGAAAGTATATACAGTGAGTGAAGAAATTATTAATACACAGAAAGCAAATACATGCAGAAGAATAAAGGAATAGAGAAAATTTTGTGAGAATGTGTTGGTGTCCTATTAGTATCTCTTGCCTAACCTGACTATCTGGTGGACCCCTTGAGAGTTGAGACTATAGAGCAAGCATATCTTATATCTTACACTTTGTGAGTTCATTTCTTCTCCCATAACTCCCTACCCCCTGTTCCACATAGAGGGTACACTATTCAATAAATGTTCAATAACTTCTATAGTATCTGTGCATGAATGTTTCTAATGAGAAGAGAAATAGGTTTTCATGCATGCATGAACATCTTGTAACAAAGAGGTAAGTATTAACTCAAGCAAGTAGGAGTAACAATTCTAGGTGAGGGTTTTATTGTTAGATCTGAGAAAGTATGCAAAGTGAAGGACAGGGGACATTTTAGCCACTTTCAGTGCCTGTGAAAGTCCATAATGGGAGTAAAGACAAAAAAGAATGTCCTATGGGAAGCTGGCAAACAGTCCTTAAGCCCTGCCATACTCACGCTCACATGATGCTCCTGCATCTTCTCTGTGGGTACAACTCCAATGATTCTGATTGTCTATCTCACATTGAGCCAGTGTATCTTCCATTCCATTGCACTTGACCTCTTGGATGAAGATGTCTTGGTTTTCTTCTGCCAGTGGCTTATATACATAACCGCTGGGTGTTCCCTTGGCTGCTCCACAGCCTAGTTCCCGGCACACGACATCCACATTCTTCAAGTTCCAGCCATCATCACACACGGTGCCCCACTTACCCTTCTGTTCCACCTCCACCCGCCCTTCACAACGGTGGGGGCCTCTCACCAGTTGCACTCTGTATGAAGACTCTACAAAGAAACACCACATTATTTGGAGACCCAGATGGAGCCTAAAGGATGCTCAATGATGTACTCAGTCATTTTGGGACTGCTTCCACCATTCACAGAGGGCATGGAGAGCTCAGAGAGGGGAAAAGGGAGGCAGAAAGGGAGGGAAGAGAATCTGCAGAGTCCTATTTCTGAGTTCTAATTCTACAAGAAACTCCACATGTGTATACTCACTGTTGTTGTTAAGTGTGATTGAGTCAGTTCTGACTCATAATGACCCTGTATGGGGTTTTCAAGGAGCAGCTGGTGGGTTTGAACTTCCCACCTTGTGGTTTGCAGTCCAGTGTTGATCCTACAGCACCATACCAGTAATCCATCAGACACCTAGATATCACTGCAGGCTTTTCAGTTTGAAGATTAAAAGAAACACAAGGGCTAAAGATCCAACAGAATTCTCAGAATCCCTGGTGGTCAGAAACATGAGGGTCTATAAAAATCGTGAAGCCCAATTCTACTATTTCTGAGATAAGGAAAACATTTTTCAGAGAAGTGAAGGTCCTATGGTCTTACAATAAATTAGTAGAAGTCCCAGGCCAATTTGCAAGTCTGGCAAAGACCATTGTGTTTTCTTTTCTTGTTTATGGCTCTTTCTCCACGGGGAAGCCACAATGAGAAGGAACTAAGGGGTCTTTGTATAATTTGGGCTCCTAAACTGAACAAGGAGTCCTGGTATAGCACTGTGGATAAAGCACTGGACCACCAGGTCAGTATGAGCCACAAAGTCGGTGATTCAAACTCACCAGCTGCTCCTTGGAAACCCTATACAGGGTTGCTATGAATCAGAAGCAATTCAACCACACGTAACACAAACTGAATAAAGGAGACTGGGTAGTACAGTGGTTGAAGGGCTCAGCTGCTTACCTAAAGGCCAGCAATTTAAACCCATCAACCTCTCCTAGTGAGAGAGGTTCCTGCAGCCTCAGAAACCCTACAGAGCATTTCTACCCTGTCCAACAGGGTCTCTCTGAATTGAAATAGACTTGAAAGCAAAGGGTACTTTGATTTAAGCTGAACAACCTTTACCAGTTACCCACATCATCCTTATAATTTTCTGTGACATCCTCCATGTACTAATTCCAGGCCAAGTGAGCTTTTCTTTCACACTAACCCCAACTCTTTGAAAAAAGAACTTTGCTAAAAAATTAAACAAGAATTCCAAACTTTTCATATTTCCCTGCCTAGAAATTCACATCTTTGTGTTTCTTTCTTTGCTTTTTTTGAGACTGGAGCGCCTTGTAGAAAACTCCTATAGAACAACCATGCTGCAGCATAATTTCTTTTGATCTGGATATTTTGAGACTGAACAGTTTAATAACAGAAGATTAATGGGGTACAAGGAGTCCTGGTATGACACTGTAGGATAAGCACTGGACTGTTAACCACAAGGTCAGTAGTTCAAACCCATTAGCCACTCTGCAGAAGAAAGACACGGCTTCATGTTCCCATAAAGATTTGCAGCCTTAGAAACCCTATACAGAGTCTCGGAACAAACTCAGTAGCACTTAACAACAGCAACAAGTATATAGCTCAGAAGAAATATAGAAAGCATCTGGTAAGGGAAGAATCAGAGCCTTAAAATCTCATAACTTCAATATCTAGAGGGTCACTGAGGGTGGGGTTGGTATAGGAAAGAGGCCTGAAGAATATTTGCATGTGTTTTAAGAAATCCAGGATTTGCTTCTGTTTCCAGACTAGAACATAGGGAAACAAAAGACTAACAGTAATCTCTCCTTTCCTGCACTATATAGAAGTACAGTAGAGATAGTTATGCAAGGACAACAGATGATAAAGAGCCTATCAGGCAACAGTTACTGAGTACATACTATGTTCAAGGTATTATTTTATGAACTTTGAGAGCAGTGATAAATAAGACAAATAACATTGCTGTTCTCAAATATTTATATTTAGTAGGCTGAGACAATCCCCCACCAAGTCTCCTGCAATCCCAGAGTGATAAAGGAGGAAAGAACAATCTATCATGCTCTGTGGAGTGGGACATTTAACTGAAAAAGGTCTAGTACACCTGGATTCACATTTGAACTGCTGGTCTGTGGCCTACTGGGATATAAGCAGCTTAACAGATGCTTAGCACATGAGATGACACAGTGGTCTGGATGAACAGAATATGACTTCTGAGAACCATGTTTCCTACTGCCTGCTTTGTCTTAATGCTGTGTAAACTCCCTAGAACTTAGAAGCACCCCCAGAATGGTTGAATGACAAAACTCTAATCTGGCTTCTATTAAACTGCATTGAAAAACTTTTGTTTGGTTTGCTTTTCTCTCTCTCTCTCTCTCTCTCTCTCTTTTATTCCTTACTTTTTCTATATACATAGTGTGTATAGGGGAAACTTGGAATAAATTAAATAATAGAAAAACAGAGAAATGTACCTATTTTGCCCTCCTGGGGTTAAGGTTTATTCATTTGGGCACAAACATAATTCAAGAGGAGTCACCAGAAATAACTTTTAGGTTAGTACAGTTCATGTAACTAAGGTTAGAGTTTGTATTAACATTATCAAGGTCAGAAGTTCAAACTCACTAGCCGTTCCTTGGAAACCCTACACAGGGATGCTATGATTTGGAGTCTACTCGATAGCACTTAACAACAACATACTCCAGGAAATATTAGCTATCAAGATCACAGATGGGTTATCATATTTGATTTTGAATAATAAAATTCTTGTGTTAAAATAGGAGAACGTGGTGGCTCTGTTGAATAAGCACAGGACTGTGAACCACAAGTTTGGCAGTTCAATCCCACTAGCTTCTCCAGCGGAAAAAGATGAGGCTTTCTACTCCAGAAAATATTTACAGCCTTGGAAATATTATACAGAGTCACTATGAATTGGAACCTACTCAACGGCACTTAACAGCAACAATAACAATTTAAAAATAAAGTCCCTTTATAAATGAGCTTTCATTTTCTGTGCAATGGAATATTAAAAGGCCCATGGGAAAGAAGAAACACATTCTAAAAAGAAAAAAGAAGCATCAAGTAATTATAAAAGAAATCCAACTTGAGGAAAGAGCGAAGGGCAGAGAAAATATTTTAAAGTTACAAAAAAAGTACAAGGGGCATTGGAGCAGCTGTGTCCTAGGCAATGGTGTTATCAGCCTTAGTATCAGAGGACTTGAGAGATGGAGCCAGGACCAGAAAAGAAAATCATGCTAAGTTATTGAGAGGTTGTAAAGAGAATAGTTGTCTCCCAATACCAGCACCAAGAAACAGTCCTGGGGCCAGAATAATTTGAGAATAGGATTGAAAATCCCAAAGTAGTCCTCATTAAGAAATCAGATTGCATCCATTCATCCACCTATAGAAGCTCCTATACCCAAGCAGAGTTTGCAGCTTCCTGTCTCTGGAAGAGAGCCTCTACACTTAAGAGAAAGGATAGACCACAGGAATAATGTTAAATAAACTAATACACTACAATCTTCTTGAGTTCGTGCCATTGCAACCTTCCTTTTCCATAGGTTCATTCTCTTTGCACAGCCCAACCACAACTTAGCTGTATACTTTGAACATTACCCAAAGGCTCCTTGCAGAGTTGGTCAATGAAGACTGGCATTCAACATGCTCTCTGCTCATCCATATATTGCACAGAGGCAGATGGATTTTTAGTTCAAACAAAGGTGCCATTAGGGCTAGCAGGGGGACCTAGATGTGCTGTACCCAACCAAGAAAAAGTTCAAAAGTCAACTATATACATACATATGAGGATGAGTCAAAAATCATCTGCACTCTGGTTATATTAATAGGCCTGGCCATATCCATGGCTGATGACAGCACTGAGTGTGGATGTAAAATGCTTCTGTTGAATAGACAAGTGGCAGTAGATTATGTTGCAAATCATTTTCAAATCAGCCATGGCTCTGCCTATGAAATAATCTATGACAGACTGGGTTTTGAAAAGTTTGTGCAAGATGGGTACCGAAACAACTCATGGAACAGCATAAACAGAAGAGTTTGGACATCTGCAAATGAAGTTTGGACCAATACTTGAAGGAAGGTAAAAGTTTCTTTTAAAAAATTGTTACTGGTGACATGACATGGATCCATCACTATAAGCCTGAGCGTAAACAGCAGAGAATGAAATGGAAACATCCTCAATTGCCAACCAAGAAAAAGTTAAAAAGTCAACCATCAGCTGGAAAATTGATGCTTACAGTTTTCGGGGATTCTTAAGGGGCAGTATTGGGACTTTATCAGGAAAAAGTTTCAACAATCAATGATGTTAGTGCCAACGAGATGCTCACTGAGGAACTGAAGCCTAAACTTGAGATTAACTGCAGAGGAGTGCTATCCAAGTGTCTTGAGATCTTGCATGACAATGAACTTACACTGTTGACACTGTAAAAAATTCATTTTGAGGTGTTAAAGCATCCTCCCTATAGTCCTGGTCTTGCTCCATCCGACTTTTACCAGTTTGGTTCCCTGAAAGCAAATGATTGACCATTCCATGGTGAGCAAACCTTACTAGTACTGTTGGCCTCCTCTCCTACCCCAGAAGCCTATCTACTGTTTGCCTGAAAATTGTGCCATGAAGGTTAGTTGCTTTCCAGACCTGAAGGGTAGTAGAAGGCCATAGTCTCAGGTTCCTCCAGGCTCTTTGTGACCAGTAAATCCAGTCTTTCTTTTAATAATTTTTAGTTTTAAACCAGAGTATTCCCTCATGGTCTAGGTAGCTTCAAAAATTTTACTTTCCTGAGCTGAAAGGTTTCCCTCTCAAACCACCCCCCACCCCCACCCCCCAAATAAAAAATCTTACCTAACAGGCCAGGTCCAGTGCAAATGGCTGGGGGAAAAAAGAAGGAAGTGAGTGAGGTCATATAGTGAATCCCCAAGGCTCTGCTGAACACAACTTTCTGGAAGACCTTTGCCAAACCTCTGTGAAGAGGTCCACACAGAACCTCCAAGGATAACCTTATTGAGACTTGCTCCTTCTCAGTATGGATATTAGCTAAGAATCACAGAGAATAATTCTACCACAGCCAACTAACCCCATCCATCACTGGACATGTGATGGTGGCTCTGTGCCAGGCATGCCTAGATTTTCAGTTGTATTCCAGTCAATTATATTGATTGGTTATTGCCTCCTGGAGTTAAAGTGTGGTGAAGAAGCCTCTAGGAGCAGCAGGTAAGAGTGCTGCAAGCCACTGAAAAGATTCCTTGATAGTAGAAGGTAAAGATGCAGTGGTGGGGGTGGGGAGAAGTGACAGGCGTGGCATGCGTTCACTGGCACTGCATTTAGTCCAGGGTTAGCAATTTTTTGTTTTCAAAGGCAAGTTAGTAAATGTTTTAGACCTTGTGGACCATATGATCTGTTGCAACTACTCAACACTGCCATTGTAGCTTAAAAACAGCCATAGGCAATATATAAGTAAATGGGAATAATTGTGCTCCAAGAAACCTTTATTTTATGCAGTGTTCATGTGATACAAGATACTATTCTTCTTTTAATTTTTTTAGCCTTTTTTTGGGGGGGCTAACTTCAGGTTTAGACCAGTAAGTAAAAAAGCTGCTCTACACTCCATTTCAAATATTTAGATTTAAGCATAATCACATGTTTAACATATCTGAGCTTCTTCGGGGAGGGTCTTCTAGGATTGGACTCTTCTATACTTAAGGTTGTCTCCTAATTCTGTAGCATGTCGAGTCCTATGACTTCCAATAGTCCCTGAAGGCTAGGCATTTTCAACTGTAGGACTCACCTCCCATCATCTTGAAGGTTTTCTGAAGAAACTCATATTTTTGGACCTCCAGCCTAGAGTATTCAGGCCGATCAAAGTATTTCAGTGACTTATCCTGAAATACTTTCTTTTCTTGGTTTCCAAAGAATTTTTTAATAGACCCATACCTTTACTCTTCAAAATGTGCCCATACCCTAGCTCAGTGAGATGTGTTTTGAAGCTACTTAAAACCCAAAGTCATATTATACTTGTGTGAATCAATATATAACACTCCATATGCCTAATAATAAATATAAAACATTTGTCCATATAAGGAAAATAGAGTGTATCAAGTTTGATATGCAAGGTGTGAAAGTGATACAGTCAGTAAGTGACTTGAAAGTTCTCTATAGAGAGAGGAATAATTGGGGATGACATGGACCAGGAAAGCTTCAAGAAGAAGGTAAGTGTGGAAAATTTAGTAATATATTTGTAATGGGCAGAACTGGTTATGAGATGCTGTGAGCTACTTAAATATTTAATATTTGCCAACATTTTTCATATAGCACATAAATGCCCAAAATGTGTATGTGTGTGTGAGAGAGAGAGAGACACTGGAGTTCACCAAGATAATGAAAATAGATGAGATTGATAATAGACTGGATCTAACAAGCATTGCATTGTTAGATATCCTGTACTAGCTATCTTGTAAAACAGTTCCTAATAAACCTGTGAAGAATGTAATCTTATCTTCATTTTATAAGTCATGAAGACATGTTTCAGAGAGGTATGATAAATGACATATTCAGACAGAGGAAAAATCAAAGAGCCAGGATTTAAACCCAGGTTTCTTTAGCACTGAAATCCCCTTTTAATCTAGATAACTCCAGGGATGAAGAAGTTGAGAGACATTAGGGAAGTGCAACATAGAAAACTTTTGAGAGGAAGCCAAGTAATGTGTTTAATAAAAGGAGTTTTTCTTAGGAATCACCTTTTCTTGCTCTCCCTGTTTGGCATCTCATAAATAGCACATTTAGGAATGTTTTTGTAAAAAAGGAAATTGGGAAAAGTGATCATAAATTAGTCATTGGAAATATGAACAAATGGATTTTCTTAAATCTGGCAATCAACATAGATCATAAATTGGGTATAGATGAAGTGGTGTCTTTGGGTTTAGAAGAGTTACTAGATGTATAGATAGGAGAGCAGAGCATCCTTAAAAGATGCTGAGGTCTGTGCAGGAAGATTCTCCTAAACGAACAGGAGGAGAGATACTCACCAAGGATCAAGGAGAGTAGTAAAGCCATGACCTGGGCAGCTGAAGATGATGAACTGAAATATAAAGCTGCAAGAAGGCCCCAGCGCTGCAATATGCAACTTTGTCTGCGAGTACGCTGCAAGACAATCAAAGGTGGGTCCTGTCTATGATAGAAGCATTATCAGATGACCAGGAACCAATGGAGTCAGAAGGCAGAACTGATGAAACTGGACTTGCTGAATTCAGCATATTTCCAAAGGAAGGGAAGTGTCTTAAATGGCAAAAAGATGCTAAAAAATAATAATAATAAATCCCATAGTGTGTGTATAACTTGGTTCTGCTATAATCCCAGCCCCGATCTAAACAAACATATTTGTTTAGACAGATCTTACAAGGAAACTCAGATGCCACGAATGGGACCATCTCTTAGAAGACCAGGAAATGTTTTGTCTTTAAGTATGGTCTGTGAGAGAAGTAGGCTAATTTTCATTCCTTTACATTAGAGGTAAGTCCCTAGGGAATGAGTAAGACAGAGGTCAAACAACAAATGTAGAGTTCCCCATGAAAGCAACCATAATATACTCTATTCCAGGATCAAGGCATAAAGTTCTATGGAGAGGGCAGGATTTGTTCATCACCTGTATCTACCCTGGTGTATCAGGTACACCTTTGGAAACTGAATGGAAGCAATTCCCTGTGGTAATGGATATCATGATCACTGAACTCAGGTTCTTAAGTCTAAAGAATGAACAGAGATTAGGCAGCAAGACCTTCAGTAGCTCCAGTTCCTTCTGCTTTGCTGAGTGGGTACTCCTCACTTATTGACATGGTTATGGTCCAAAGATCAGGTTGTTAGGTGAAAATTGGTATTATGTAAAAATGGGGAATGACCATTTCAGCTCACAGAATGGAAGATGACTGCATCATCATATAACTGCCAAATTATTTCATTACATAATTACCAACCCCTGAGAATCATGGGACATACAAGTTGACACATAACCATAACCATCACTTTTGCTATCACTTTGCACACTGGGAATCATTACTGTCACATATGTTGTTAATGCACAAAACAAAAAACAGTAGTTTTTTACTATTGTAAATGTGATCTGTTGGATAATACAGTAGTCAGTAAGTGAGAATTAGGTGTATTAATAAGTAAGATATGTTTTGAGGACTTTCAACTCTAGAATCCTCAAACATTTGGTTTGATGCACTAACACAACCTGCTGTTTAACACAGAGTAAATTTTTCTCTGCAATGAAACATCTTGGCTTCTTTGTCGTTACTCAGGTTACTCAGCATAAAGATTGGCTCATTGTAGATATTCATTTTTCCAGTCCTTATTTTTTCATTTGCTTATTATTGCATTCATCAAAAAGTTTTTAGCAATCATAAGTGCCAGACAAGTGATAGCTTCAAGATATAAAAACAATGATAAATAAAAAATAGTTCACACTCAAAATGGATATAGTCTAGTAATTGCTGTGGTGGTGGTGGTAGTGGAAGTGGTGTGCTGTGGAGTCGGTTACAACTCATAGTAACTCTGCATACAGTTTCCAAGACTATAAATCTTTACAGGAGCAGAAAGCCTCATTTACTCCCACAGAATAGCTGGTAGTTTTGAACTGCTGATCTTGAGGTTAGCAGCCCGACTCTTAACTACTACTACACCTACCAGAGCTCCTTAAAATTGCTATAGAATGTAAAAGCTGCAATAAAGTATAAAGAACATTGGAGACACAATGAAATCAATTGTTACCTCTACCTGGGGTTAATCAGAGAAAACTTCACAGAAACAATGATGTTTGAGCAGATATTAAGAGATTTGATTTCCCTTCTGTAAAAATCAAAATGAGAAAGGCTAGGCATATCCAGACCAATGAGACAGAATTGCCTAGAAACTGCAGGTAATTTGGAAAGGGTGGACCACAACCTACTTAGGGGTCAGAGGTCAAGGGTAGTGAATTAAAGGGTACACAGAGATTATAAACAGGCTCTGGTAGCACAGTGGTTACTAATTGGGCTGTGAACTGCAAGGTCAACAGTTTGAAACCAGCAGCTGTTCCGCAGGAGAAAGATGAAGCTTTCTGCTCCCATAAAGATTTACAGCCTCAGAAACCCTGTGCAGGTTCTCTATGAGTCAGAACCAACTCCACGGCACATAACAACAGCAACAAAACATGGTAGAGAATCTATTATGAATGTATTTGCAAGTGCTAACTAATCATATCACCCCCCCACCCTAGATTCTGAAAAAAAAAAAAAATGAAGAATTAGAGAAGTCAGAAAGTGTTCAATTTATTAGCTTTACTGGTGATGAACCTAGATAAGATTGCAACTGGGATCCCAAACCCTGTGCATGTACCTCTGAATGTAATTTGCCCAACCTGTCATAGGCACATGAGTTGGAGCTTCAGAGCTTCATCTTTCAGGAGCCAGACGACTACTGAGCTAACACTTGAAGGAAACAGACACACCTTCATAGGAAGATTTCTGGTCCTCATGCTTCAGATATATTTCTTCCCATCTCATATGGATGAAAGAAGAGATAAAGACTAACCCCACTCACACCCCCAATATTCTATCTTGGTAGCAGAGTCAGTGTCACAGAGAGAGGAAATGGGAACTCTTTCAGTAAGAAGTACATTATCCCATAGGGCATAAGAAGTCTCTGAAAGTTTTTATACATTTTAGAGTGTTATGTGTTCTGATGACAGAGTAAAGGACAAACTGAAATGGAGGGAAGCTGGAGTCAAGGAGATTTATTAAGAGTCCACTGCACAAGTTCAGAAGAAAGCAAAAGAGAACCTGAATGGCGAGGGTGGCAAGGGGCCTTGAGGGGAAGGAATGGATCTGAGAGATGATTAATTATAGATTCTACCATATTTGGGAATCCTGGTGTGGTGCTGTGGGTTAATGTGCTAGACTACAAAGCTGGCAGTTGAAGATCATCAGCCACTCCTAAGAAACCCTATACAAGGTCTCCATGGATCAGAACCAACTCAATGGTACTTAACAACAACAACAATACTTGAGACCTAGTGACACATTGGACTGCTAACAACAAGGTCAATAGTTTGAATCCACCAGGAGAAAGATGAGTCTACTTCTGTAAAGATTTAGTCTTGGAAATCCTATACAGGTTCACTATGAGTCAGAACAGACTCAATGACATGCAACTACTACACTGCTACTATCACTACTACTACAAGACTTTGCTCTTTGGAGGAGAACATAAGGAATAATTAGTGGTTTAAGATCATTCCCAGACTTCTGGACCAGTTTTGTGTCAGAGGATGCAAATAAAGATAAATATCAGCAGTGATGTATAGAAAGTAGAAGATTGTATCTGAGTCACAATATTTTGCAAAGAAATGTGTGAACAGGAAGACAGGCTTGGGTAGCAAACTTCTTAAAAGTGGTAAAGGTGTAAAATAATTAATGAAAGAAAAGTAAAAAACTGTGGGCAAAGACAAGTAAAATGACAACTTTTCAGCACTAAGCTCAACTGACATAAAAAAGCACACATATGTAAGTGCCGTCAGTGTACCCAGCTGTGAAAACCCTTCAGGCTGCAGTCAGTAGTTCTGGGGTGAGATTCTCAGCCTGTCATCTTCAGGGTTGGGAACTCATAGAAAGTTCTGGTGGACAGCTCAGAAAGACAGGAAGTTCAAGCTGAGAGAGTAATTCCAGTTGGAGCTCTGGACCGTAGTGGTTACAAATTGGGCTGCTAACCTCAAGATTGGCAGTTCGAAACTACCAGCTGTTCCATGGGAGAAAGATGAGGCTTTTTGCTCCCGTAAAGATTTGCAGCCTCAGAAACCCTGTGCAGGGTCACTAACAACAGGCTTACAGAAAATCAGGAAATGGACTGGTAAAAAGTGAAAATAGAAACATTATCCTACAGGGCAAAGAGGAAACTTCAATGAGGAAGGGTTCAGGGGAGAGAAAGGGTTATAAAGTGCAAGGAATGCGGACGTGGAAACTGTGTTGATAGCTTTGAATGGTGGTATTTAAGGTTTCAAAGGAGAAGTAGTTCTGGGCAATGACAAATCTCAGGCCATGATACTGGAGGAGAATGAAGGTGGAAGTTGGAGTAGCTGATGAGTGTAAGGAATTGAGAAGTGGTTTGAAGAGGAGCTCACTCAAATGGGGCATATGGGATGGAATGCAGGGGTGAGTGAGCCCAAAGATGTATAGTAGCAAACAGTTGTTTGGAGGGCATCTATATGTGACACACATAAGATGGTAGAGGCATGCTGCAAAGCACTCATAAAGTAGGAACTCCATGTCCTGTTGGTTTGGCATTAAGCTGAAGCCCATCACCCTCAAATTTATAGCGAGTTTTCAAAGTTCCAGTCTACAAGATCTCACCCCGGCCTACATAAGAACTGAAATGATATTTTCCTGTTTTGTTGTCCCATGTCCAGTTGGAGACTTAAGGAAAACCTTTCACTTTACCTAAATATCTATAGATTGATCTGTCATTATGGGGTTCTAGTGTGGCTCTGGAAGATAAGCACAGAACTGTTAACCACAAGGTTCAAACCCACAAGTCACTCCAAGGAACCCTATACAGGGTTGCTATGAGTTAGAATCCATAGTGCTGGGGTCTGGCCTCAACAAGGGGGTGAGTACACGAAGGTGGGGTGTCTGGTGACGAGAGAGAAAAAACAGACACAAAGAAGACAGAGAAAACAGACACAAAGAAGACAGACACACAGGTTTGATGCAAGCTGCCAGACAGACTGCTCGGGGGCAGACATTGTACACAGAACTAACTCTAGGTGGGATGTCTGGAGAGGTGAGAGAGAAAAGAAACACTCGGAGACCAGAGTGGATACAAGCTGACAGGCAGAAAGACCTGCTGCCAAGAATGCACACAGAACTATCTCTACACCAGTCTTTTATTAACTTTTTCAAGGAGAAATTCAAGGACAGGACACAACGATTCACAGGAACGCCCTTTAAGATATTTTCTAGTACAACACAATTTTCTTAGCAATCTAACATTTTTATTTCTACAGGAAAAGGTTCAAGCAAGCTATTATAGATTAATCTTTAGGCCTAAAGGACATCTAACATACTTTTAACACTTAGTTACTAGTGGGTAAAGATGAAAGACTCAAAAGCTCATATAAAGGTTGGTGTATAATCTCTGAGGGATTTAAGCTGTTTTTCTCTACTTTGCAAGTAAAAAATATATGCGTTTGAACAGGATTTCAAACATTTAGCTTTATTTTGTTAAACTAGTAATTCTTTCTTGCTACAGTTCCAGGGAAGGTGAGAGAAGGGTCACAAGCTTTCCAAGTAGGTGAGGTCTCACCTTCACATTCCTTATCCTCTATCCGGATTCCACACCCAAATGCTACAATGCTCACTATCATCACATTTCCATATACCTTCAGGGGGAAGAAGAGCATCTGGATCAAATTGATTAAACCCAGAGCGGTCTGAGGGAGTTGCCACCATTGTCCTTTAATCCAATGTTCCCAGAATTTACTACTCCACCTCAAGTAAATACGCCAGGCAGTTCCTCTCCAGAACCTCTCTGCTTAATCGTAATATACCTGTCCTTGTTCGTCCTCTGAGGAAATTTTACTGCCTCGGTTCTAGGGCGAAATTTGGTTTTATTAATGTACATGGATAATCAAGAGCTCATGTTCTAAGTTAATATTAAACATAACTGAATAATCAAATAAGGAGCAGTTCTGACACTCATCCCAGGTGGCTATCGCTTATACCTCAGAAAGATTCGTTCCCAGGACCCTATGCACTGCCAACACAGTGGAGACATTAAGAGAGGCATTATAAAAACCATTTTCTCAGAAGCTACAATTACTGGAGTTAGAAGCATAGAATGAACAATATTAGGACTTATACAGAGGTAGCCACCCAGTGAGTTCACAAACACCAATGAACCCGGGACCCCAGGAGGTCACTTCCTGGGCCCTCAGGGTTCCTGGCTCGCAATACCAAGGAGGGCCATGGGTTTGGATTTTCATCCAGGTCACAAGGCCTCAGCTTCCCAGTAATTGCGTTTTATGTCGTCCCTGACACCATAGCACTTAATAACAACAGTATTAGGAAGTAGGTTCCATGAAAGTAGGGATCCCTATGTGTCACATGCCATTATTTTACAAACTTGGCACACAATAAATTACTACTGAATCAATGAATTAATTAATAGATATATATGAAACCAAAGAACATCAAAGATGCTTTAAATCCTACCAAAATGCCATTTCATGGCTATACGCATTGTCCATTAGTTCCACGTTGTCTTGTATGAATGGGGGGGGGAAAGACAGTAGGTCCCAGACGGAATAAGTTGCATGAAATTATTCTGTCATGTGGAGACTTGTATCATGGACTTAAATAATTAATAAGAGATATTATTTAAGTCACTCAGGAGGCCCACCACAGTGATAATGGAGGAGATTTAGGCCAGTCATGTTTGCTGTCTCTTAATGTGTATCTGTCTTGCATAAGATTGGCTTTGGAAAAGGGTAGGATTGAGTCCATAGCTGACAGTCACTGGTGTGTCCTTCCAGGGCTGGAGAAGAAAATGACAATCTTCAATGATTGTCAAAATGACCAAGGCTTTCTTGCACTGCCTTTCTATAAACAAAATATCTATATAGTAGGATTCTATTGGGTTTGACTGCCCCTTCCTTTGTGTATCTGCATGTGCCTGCACTATAGCATTTATCCCCTTCTGTTGCTCTCATCTGTTTACCTGCCTTCCTCTCAGCAGCCCAGATAGAAAGTGAACTCAAAATTATGTCATATAAAGGCTTAGGGTTGAGGAAGCACACAGTTTCCAAGTATTCAGGAGAGCAAATAGATTTACTCTGTGAGGTCCTTAAGGGGATAACAAGGACTCATATAAGGAAAAAAACAAAACTGAAGCGGTAATAGAATGTTCCAAAGACCATGCTACCTATAACTATAAGTATTCAATCATTACCCTGTTCATAGATATTCCACTATTTATGACTAGTTGATTATTATTAGTGATTTTTCTTTTGTCACTGAGTCTCAGAATTGTTTATTGCAAAAATACTAGTCACTACCAGGATAGAAAACCAAAAGGGAAGAACACGTTCAGTATTTCTGAAGCTGGGGGAACTGAAGACAAAATCAAGCCTCGACTTTCATTATTGAAGGATTCTCTGGGCAAATTATTGAATGATGTTGTTGTTGTTTAAGTGCCGTTGAGTGAGTTCTGACACATAGAAACCCTTTATAGGGTTTCCAAGAACGTAAAAAACATCAAGAGAAGATGGAAGGCATACACAGAGTCACTGTACCAAAATGAAATGGTGGATGTTCAACCATTTCAAGAAGTAACATATGATCAAGAGCGAATGATATTGAAGGAGGAAGTCCAAGGTGCATTGAAGGAATTGGCAAAGAACAAAGCACCAGGAATTGATGGAATAAACACTGAAATCTTTCAAGAAAGTGAGGCAGCACTGGAAGCACTCACTCATCTCTGCCAAGAAATTTGGAGACAACTATCTGACCAACCTATTGGAAGAGATTCGTATTTGTGCCCATTCCAAAGAGAGGTGACCCATTGGAATGTGGAACTCATCAGACAATATCTTTGATATCCCATATGAGTAAAGTTTTACTAAAGGTAATACAGAAATGGCTACAAGCATACATTGACAGAGAGTTTCCAGAGGTTCAAGCCAGATTCAGAAGAGGGCATAACAAGACGCAGGTCCTTGCTGATATATGATAGATCTTGGCTGAAAGCAGAGAATACCAGAAATATATTTACCTGTGTTTTATTGACTATGCAAAGGCTTTTGATTGTGTGGATCATGACAAGCTATGGACAACATTGCGAAGTATGAGTATTCTGGAACACTTAGTTGTGCTTATGAGGAATCTGTATGTGGACCAAGGGGCAATTGTTCAAACAGAACATAGGAACACTGAATGATTTAAAATTAAGCAAGGTGTATGGCAGAGTTGTATTCTTTCACCATGCTTATTCAACCTGAATGCTGAACAAATCATCCGAGAAGTTGGGTTCTATGAAGAAAACTATGGCATCAAGATTGGAGGAAGACTCCTTAACAACCTGCAATATGCAGATGATACAACCATTGCTTGCTGAAAGTGAAGAGGACACAAAATACTTACTGATAAAGATCAAAGAGCACAGCCTTTGGTATGGATTACATCTCAATGTCAAGAAAACAAAAATCCTCACCACTGAACCATTAAACATTCTTATCAACAGAGAAAAGATTGAAATTGTCAAGGACTTCATTCTTCTTGGATCAACTATCAACACTCATGGAAGCAGTAGTCAAGAGATCAGACGACGTATTGCATTAGGCAAATCTGCTGCACAAGACCTTTTTTAAAGTGTTGAAGAGCAAAGATGTCAGCTTGAGGACTAAGGTACGCCTAACCCAAGCCATGGTATTTTCAATAACCTCATATGCATGCGAAAGCTGGACAGTGAATAAGAAAGACCATAGAAGAATTGATGCTATTGAGTTATGGTGCTGGAGGAGAATATTGAAAGCGCCATGGGTTGCCGAAAGAACCAATAGATCCGTTTTGGTAAAAGTGCAGCCAGGTTGCTCCTTGGAGGCCAAAATGGCCGAACTTCGTCTCTAATACTTCAGACATGTTGTCAGGAGGGAGCAGTCACTAGAGAAGGATATCATGTTTGGTAAGGTGGAGGGTCAGAGAAAAAGAGGAAGACCCCCAGCGAGATGGATTGGCAAAGTGGCAGCATCAATGGGCTCAAGCGTGGCAACAATTGTGAAGTTCGCCCAAGACTGGGCAGTGCTTTGTTCTGTTGTGCATAGGATCGTAATGAGTCGGTACCGACCCAATGGCACCTGACAACAACAACTAGGATAGAGCTCCTAAAGATTTCTTAAAATCCTAGAAGTGACCTTGTGGATGCTGTGGAATGGCAGGGCACCTGTTTTCCCACAGAGCATAATGGAGCTGTAAATGGCCTTCCATTCTCCATGTACCTGTTATGAAAAATCCAAGAAAAATACAAGTGATGGCAGTCAAAAAAAAAGTGGATTCCACAGGGTTAAGTCCTGTGAGTCTGCCTGGCCTGTCTGTACCATGACTGACCATCTAGGTCATTAATATCCCTGGTGAATTCTGTGTTGGACCTTCAAGCTCTGCTTTTCTGGGAACTTTCCTGGAACTTAAAAAGTGTTGTTATAATGCAGAGGCTGAGAACTTTGGGGGCAGGCAAATTTGTTTTACACTCCAATGAGGTTGCTTACTAGCTGTGTGATCTTAAGTAAGATAGTTTGGCCCTTTGGAATAGTTTTGTTGAATAGGATTTTAAAATGTTTTGCTAAAATTATCAGTTTTCATTTCTGCATTTTGATAAATTTCTCACTAATTTAATCTTGCTTAATTTACTTTCACGTTCCTCTTTTAAATGGGAACTCAAAAATGATAACAAAGCAAGTAGCTTGTATGATGACAGTTCAGATAAGCACCAAGCAGAGAGGCCAGTCTACACCCATTCTAAGTAGCCTTGCTCAGGCCCATATGTGTCTCAGAGCAGATTCCTTGCATATCCCTGATTGTAAACCTAGAGGTGATGGACATTCCCATGTTAAAAATATCCCCGTCTGGTAATTCCAGAACAAATGGCTCAATCCAGGCCCACAAAAAGACAGGAAAGAGGTGCTGTGTGAGGAGCAAGCCCAGGATTTGGAAGTGCCCCAGAGTTCACTGGGCATCACTGCATGATGCTACCTCTTTGTGAGAAACATTATAAACCGGTTGCTGTTGAGTCAAGTTGGACTCAAGGTGACCCCATATGTATCTGGCTAGAACCATGCCCCACAGTGTTTTCACTGGTTGACTTTTGGAGAATTGGATTGCCATTATACTGATAGACTCGAACAGATGACATTATATTAATGGCTCAATGAGTGCTCCCTAATAAGTCACACACAGTTCTCTCACAAGCCTTTCCTACTCATTCACTGGGAGTACTGCATTGTCAAATGTGATGTTAGGCACCAACTCTTTATCACCAAGGAATTGGTGATTTTCCTAAATCTGTGTGACCAAGAGAACCATTTCTGTTCTATCCAGTCTAGATGCTTCTTGTTCAGAGTTTACTGATCGTTTTCTGTGTGTCTGCACCATGTGGTCTGGTTGAGGGTATCATTTTTCTTTATTCAGGGTCCCCACTCCTCTTTGATCCCCCGGAATCTGCCACCTCTCCTGAGAAGATTGGAAACACAATTTAAAAAATGACAGTATTTAAAGGGAGGACTAAAGCCATATAGAAGGAGAAAAAAAAAAGGGGGGGGGGTAGAAAGAGGAGTCTGGAGATGTTCTCTGTTAACCCTCATCCTCAACTCTCTCAAAACTGGTAATATATATTTTTAAACCAAGTCTTATTAACGTGATCACAAATATTTACTGAGTAATTCCAGGGTACCAAGTCCTGCGCTATGTTCAGAGAAGGAGACAAGTCAAAGTTGGGTTAAAGGCAATGCTGTCATTCAAGACACAAGCTGCCATATTAAAATGCATTATGCTATGAATAAGGAGCCCTGGTAGTGCAGCTGTTAAAACACTTACCTGCTAGACAATAACTCAACTGTGTTAACTGTTTGAATCTACCAGCCACACTGTGGAAGAAAGATGTGGCGGCCTGCTTCCATAAAGGTTTGTTGTTGTTATGTGCCATGGAGTTGGTTCCGATTCATAGTGACCCTATGCAGGGTTTCTGAGGCTGTAAATCTTTACGGGAGCAGAAAGCCTCATCTTTCTCCTGCAGAACAGCTGGTAGTTTTGAACTGCTGACCTTGAGGTTTGCAGCCCGATTTGTAGCCACTACGCCACCAGAGCTCCTCAAGATTTACAACCTTGAAAATCCTCTGAGGAAGTTATTATTCAACTCAACAGAAGTGGGTTTGGTTTGGGTTTGGGTTCTACTATGAATGCTGCAGCATAGGTGTAGCACTTTTAGAGGACAATTTAAAAATTATAACCCTAATCTTGTAGCAAGGAGCCCTGGTGATGCCATTGGTTAAACGTTGGGCTGCTAAAATGTGTTGTAAGGTTGGCAGTTCAGACCCACCAGTTGATGAGACTGCCTGCTCCCATGAAGATTTTACAGTCTCAGGAGCCCTAAGGAGCTGTTCTACCCTGTCTTGTAAGATCACTATAAGTCAGACTAAATTCCATGGCAGTAGGTTTTTTTGGTTTATTTTTTTGTAGCTAATAGTATAAAGTATCCATTGTGGGGCTACAAGATCAGTGCTGGACTGGGAACAATAAGGTCAGCTGTTCAAACCCATCAGCTACTCCTCAGAAACCCTATACAGAGTTGCTATGAGTCGAAGCTGACTTGACAGCACTTTACAATAACAGCAACATCCGTTCTTAACATAATAATCTTCAACACTTGAAAACATCAGTAAGCTGTGAATAGGGACTTGGTAATGAAAATGGACACTGGAGGAGAAAACTTAGATAATTAGATAGATAGATAGACAGACAGACAGACCGACAGACAAACAGATATTTTATAAAAGAATCAAGGGGGAACTTTATAAAAGAATCAAGGGGGAAATCAAGAATCAATTTCTGTGAGGCTGAAAAAAGACACATTTGAAAAATATAACTATCTTTCATGGAGTTTCTTTATTGTTGACATGAGGGAATTATGCATCTCTTCCCTAAAAAATCATTAACAACATCTCTGTCTTATAAATATGATTTTTCATATGGTCTCAGTTTTAGTGGTGACCGCAAGGCCTGGAAAAATTAGTGCTAGACCATTCGTACAGCATACATTCAACACTTGCAAAAGTCATACTGCCACCATGAGTCCATCTTGTATAATGACTATGTAGCAAGGCAATTCTTTCAGGAGGGTTTTTAGTAAACTGTGTACCTTCTTCCACCTTCTTCCAAGCAAACCAAGAAAGGGGTTCAGAAAATCCTTCAAAAAGCTGTGCATGGTTCCCTGACATTTGAAAGACCTTGGACTGGTACCTAACTCATCTGCAAATGTATAAAGATGTACATTGTCTAGACCAGAATTGAGAATGTCTTGTGCGTTCAAAATTGAGCAAGGAAAGATGTGGGTTTTTTCAGGCTTTACTTTGGATCAAATTGGGTCGTGTTCAAGGTGATTCTACTCACCAGGAAGCCTGGAGGCATCAGTAAAAGGAGTGGGTGTGAAAAACCAGGAGCAGTGGTGGAGCTTAGGGGGATACAGTAGTGTTCCAAAGGAGGCATCATCAGCACCAGGGAACTGCAGGTAGATATTCATAATGGAGGAGTTTCTGAAGATGAAGCTAAAGAGAAAAATGCTGCTATAGCAAAAGAGTCAGCAGATGGATGGGAACATGACCATAAAGGGCATTAGCCCCTTTATGACTTCCTACCACAACAAAGAAGGTAGCATAGTGGTTACAAATCGGGCTGTGAACCTTAAGGTCAGCAGTTCGAAACTACCAGCTGTTCCGAGGGAGAAAGATGAGACTTTCTGCTCCTGTAATGATTCACAGCCTCTGAAACCGCATGCAGGGTCACTATGAATCAGAACCTACTCCACAGCACATAGCCAACCAACAACCAATCACAAAGAAGATTGCTCTTTATCATTAACACACCTCATTTCGGGTCCCCACTGCCAATGAGGGATCTAAAATAGCAGCTAATCCATTGGGGAGGAAGTGAATCAAAAAAGGGAAAGGAGACTGGCAAAATCTTCACTTCCCCTGCTGTAATTTTCCAAATAAGAGTGAGCCCTGAGCTGAGAGTGGTAGGGGAAAACCCACAGCCGTTAAGTCAATTCCGACTCAGAGCGACACTGTAGGACAGAGTAGAGCTGTTCCAGAGAGTTTTTGAGACTGTAAATCTTTACAAGAGCAGGCAATCTCACCTTTCTCCCACAGAGCAAGTGGTGGATTTATGGTTAGCAACCTAACTAACAGTTAACCCACAGTTCTTTCACTGTGAGGATCTACCTGCAGGTCCCGGAGACTGATGACGCCTGCCTCCACCCAGGCCTCCTTACTGGTGGGAAAGAGGGTGTTACATTAGCAAATTAAATTTCATGATGGACTATACTACTTTTCTTTCTTTCTTTTTCTTTACGATCTGAAAAGAAAACAGGCTATTAACACCTGAAAATAAAAACCTGCAATAGTTGTTTGAGTGTCTATCAAGTGGTGGAAAGCAAAAATACTCAACAAGTAAGTGAAGAAGCAATTGTGAGATAAAATGAAGTCCCGTTTGTATCTTACCAAGTAATTTAATAAACATGAGCTTCGTTAATAAATTTGTTACCCTGAATAATGTGTTTGATGAGATAAGTTTTACTTTGAATACGAGCACTGTGTAAAATTTATCACTGTGAAAAAAAAAAAGAAGAAAAAAAAACAGTTGATAGGCAGAGATGGCGCCATCCGGGATATAGAGGTGGAAAGGACAGGCAACAAAGTGTGTAATGATAGCAGTGCAATTTTTGTTCAAGATTAAAACTCTAGTTTAGGTTAATAAATGTTTATTTTTGCAAACCTGCAGGGGCTAGTATTGGGCACATTACATTGAGTTTTAATATCAGACATATGTGGGCAATAGAGTCAAAATTTACATACTATAATTCAAATGTTCAAAGGATCTAAATTTTCAATTTTATCTATAATGAATAACGTCTTAGTTTTGAGAACTCACCCTTGGTGGTGCCCTAAGGGAATTTAAACCTGCTAATTGAAAAGGAGCTCTGGTAGCGTAGTGGTTACTAATCGGGCTGCGAACCGCAAGGTCAGCAGTTCGAAAAGGGAGAGAAAGATGAGGCTTTCTGCTCCCGTAAAGATTTACAACCTCGGAAACCCTGTACAGGGTCGCTATGAGTGGGAACCGATTCCACGGCACATAACAACAACAAATTCATTATATCTCAGACAGATTTCTGGCAAGATAGTAGTCCAGGCAGACACACTACACAGAGCTTCTACAACAAAGACATCAGGCAGACCAAATGAAACAGACACAAATGATAATCCTGGAACACTGAGCTTCAGAGGAAAGGACAGAGAAGCGGAATGAACTCCAACTAGGAAAAGAAGTTGAGCAAAAACAGTGAGTGAGGAGACAAATGGGTCAACTGTAGGCTGGCCTGATTCAGTGCAGCCATCTTGCATTTTTGCAAGCAGCATTAGATGGCGACAGCAATCTGACAACACAAATGCACATCACTAGCTAGCTGGTGATGAGAACGGTTCAATTCTCCCATGTTCCCTACACCATCCGAGTGACAAGAAGCATGGCCAGCCATCACCCTCACCAGCTCGTAGGCTAATGATGCCTTTGCAGCATAGCTCCTGCTCCTCATGAGATCCAAGCCAGGCAGGCCCAGGTGCACCACCCCCGAGACTGGAGTCAATGAACTCCGAGTCATCAGATAAGCAAAATTCCCAGTGTCACATGAGCAGCCTACTCTGTCCAGCCCTAGGTGACCAAGAACTGCTTCCATAAATAGCCATCTTGTCTGCAATTCCCCTCTGGGCCCAAAACATTTCCTTCTAGGAACAAGGACCTGACCTCAACCACCATCTGAGCTGGCATGAAGTACTTCCATATCAGATTCCCTGATGCCAGCAATAACTAGGTCAACAGGAACTGCATCTAGACTGGGTGTCCAACTCCTTCATATCTACCCCTCCCAACACTGTGAAATCCTTGGCTGTCAGACGGTGCCAACTCATGCCAGTTGCCTTGGCCTGTAACGTTTTCTAATGTCTTCGTTTTTTTCCCCTTTACACTCCCTTCCCTTGATGTTATCTTTTCATTCTCTGCTTTCCTTTTGTCTTTCTTCAGTTTCTTTCTTCTTTTTCCTCTCCTTTCTTTTTTGATTTTTCTTTACTATTCTTTACTATTTCTTTACATTTACTAAAGAATAGTAAATGTCTTTTCTTGTCCCCTTCTTCCTAGTTTTGTTTATTGTGCTTTTTCTTTCCTTTTATTTTCCCTTATCTTTTTAGTATCCTTTGTTTTCATTTTCTTTCTCTCTCTTTTTTTTTTTTTTTCATTTTTTAGTTATTAAGCTCTTTTTTATTCCTGGTGCTTGTTGTTATAGTTCCTTTGTTATTTTTATTATTTATTATTGATTTCCTGTTTCTTTGTTTTCTCTTTTTCTTTTTTTGCTCTGCCTGTCATGAGTCAACAATAGTGTACACCATGCAGCCCAGATATCTCCATGCCTCCTTGAAACCCCATCCACTGGATGAGAGCCACTGCTAGATTCTGTATCATCTGATCTATGATAGACAGCAGTCAACACCAGCCAAACCCACACAAACAGCAAGCATGTAACTACGCACACACTTCCTTTTTACAGTGTACTCAGCAGAAGAGAGCTGGTGTGTGCCTAAGGACACACCAAAAATCCATCATCAATTAAATGCAAATACAATGACATCATAATGTCTCAAAGACAACAGACAATTTCCATTCACATGAAGAAACAAGGTAGAGTGGATCAAATGAGTGACAAAAAAATATAGCCAGAAAATGGTTTGATGAAGAAATGGTATAGGCAATTTGATGAACTTGACCTACACCTATGGAAGCAGTAGCTCAAAAAAGGGAACAAGTCCTTACAGAAAGAATCATTCCCACGCCCTCCACACACAGAGTAGACAGGGATGGGCAAATTGGACATTGGCTACCCAAAATGGGGGGTGGGGCTACAAAGGCAAGAAGTGACTGGCTTACAAGCTTTCAAGAGGGAACCTAGATCCAGAGGGCCTGGAGGAAGGTAGAATCTCCAGTGAGTAGTATTCAATCTGTCTAGGCCGGGTTGATGCAATGAAATGCAGATGAGTCTCTTGTGATACAGTATTGAATAATTGTTATCAGGACTAATTGTGAGGATTGGAAATGTAAAGGTAGATGTTTAATAGCAAGGAGGGGAGTGATTAACTTTTCAGTCTAGGATGTAAAGGTAGATGTTTAATAGCAAGGAGGGGAGTGATTAACTTTTCAGTCTAGGAGCGGAGATCCCTAGGACCATCAAGGGAGAAGAGCAGGGAGCAGGACCCTACCCAGAGAAGCAGTGATGCCTGAAATGGAGCCAGAGAAGATGACGTGGAGCGATGGAGCAGCTGGAAACTTTAGATCCAGAGAGGGAGAGCGACTGTGTGCTGAAGACCTTGGGAGTACGGGGTGGGGAAGGATTGCATGGAGGGGATTGTAACCATGGCAATGAGAGACAATATATGATAGAATGAATGTAAAACTAATGCTCTCCCATGTAAACTATCACATAATTCACAATAAAATATTAAAAAAAAAAAAAAAAAAAGAAAGAAAGAACTGGTATAGGAACTACCTGAAAAGGTATTCAAAAGAATGATATTTACGAGCCCTAGTTTGGCACTGTAGGATAAGCACTGGACCGCAAAATTGGTTTGAAACACAAGGTCAGTGGTTCAAACTCACTGGTCCCTCCTCAGAAACCCTATACAGGGTCGCTAAGAGTCAGAACCAACAACAATGGCTTGAGAAAACTGCAGATGAAATAAAGAACACAGAGTTCCAAGGCAAGATGACAGAGTAGACAGTCACACTGAGCAGACCCTCTGCAACAAAGACATGGGAGTCCAAGTAAAACATATGCAGATGGTGATCCTGGGACCCTAAGCTTCAGAGGACAGAACAGAGAGGTGGATTGAGTGCTAACTGGAAGAGGAAACTGAACAGAAGCGGTGAAACAGAAGAAAAACAGGCTGATTAGGCTGCCTTGGAGCTGCATGACCATCTTGAAATTTTTCAAGCAGCTGTCAAAACAGCAGCCAGCAGACACAGGATGTGGTTGGAGGTTGAAAAAGTGGGGTGCAGTTCTTCCTGTTCCCATGTCCTTCTGGTAGCTAAGGGCATGGCTAGTCCCTGCCTCCACCAACCCAGTGCACAGCCTCTACTCTAAATGAGGTTGGGTGCTGAGGATATCACTCACACATCTGGTGGTACATGAATCCACCCTGAACTTTGCTACCCAAACAGTAAACAGAGAACTGCATTCACACATCCAGTATCTATCATATCTACCAGGAAACAGGTGGTGAATGCCAGAGAACACACCAACATGCAATCATCAATTAAATAAATATGACACCATAATGTCTTAGAGAAAACAGACAATTTCAGCTTGCAAGAAGAAACAAGACAGAGTGCCTCAAACAAGTAACCAAAACACAGAGTCAGAAAATATAATACCCGAAATCAGAACTATTTGATAAGGAATTTAAAAGAGTGATGTTCAAGGAAAACACAAGCAAACCTTTTTAAAGAATTCAGGAAACAAATTGACAAAATAAATGAAAAATTGGAAACCATACAAAAACAGCAATTAGAAAGACAGAAGATTAGCCTTAGTACTAAGGCTGCAGAAATAGAAAATACATTGAAAGGGTGAAGAAGTAGAAATAAATTAGTGGAAAGTCAAATTACAAATAGAAAACAAATATTTCAATATTCATCTGCTATAGGAACAATCAGAAAAGATTATTTAAAAATTCAAAGAAAACAGAGAGAATATTGTTCAAGAGTTGTTGAAAGAAAACTGCTTTACATGAAAGATGAAAAGATAGGCATTCAAGAAATTGAAAGAACTCCAAACAGGATAGACTCCTAAAGAATATCACCAAGATACTATAATAAAAAATTTTAAAACCAAAGACAATGAAAGAATCCTGAAAGTGGCTCAAGAAAAAGAAAAATTGCATACAAAGGAGAAACAATAAGACTAAGCTCTGATTTCTCAACAGAAACCATGTAGGTAAAAAAGCAATGATGCTGTCTAGTCAATTCTGACTCATAAAGATCCTGCATAGGGTTTACAAGCAGAGGTTAGTGGGTTTGTATCATTGACCTTGCAGTTAACAGTTTGGTGCTTATCCTACAGAGCCACACTAGAACTCTTAAAAGACAATAGGATAACATTTATAAAACTCTGAAACGAAAAAAAAAAATGCCAAGCAAGAATCATTTTTGTTGTTGTTAAGTGCTGTCGAGTCGATTCCAACCTATAGCGATCCTGTATAGGGTTTCCAAGGCACAGCTGGTGAGCTTGAACCACCAACCTTGCAGTTCAAACAACTTTGCAGGCTGACGCATTAACCAAGAATCATATACCCAGCAAAATTGTCCCTCATATATGATGGCAAAATTAGGGCATTTCAAGATAAACATAAATTAAAGGAATTTATAAAAACTAGATAAACTTTGCAAAAAATACTAAAGGTAAAAACTGCTTTGAACTGAGAACAGCAACAGCAGACAACAATCTGAGATAACATACATATAACACCATCCAGAAGTCAACCTGGATACAGAAGTAACCAAAGTAAAACAAATCTTTTGTTGTAAGTGACACTGAGTCAGTTCCAACTTGTAGTGACCCTGTATAGGGTTTCCAAAGAGCAGCTGGTGGGTTGAACTGTCAACCTTGTGGTTTGTGATACAGTGTTGATCCTCCAGCATCACGCTAGGAATCAAACTTACAAGACTGAAAAGAGAGAACCAGAGATATCAATTTATAATGAAAATAATTACGAAGTAAAAAGAGGAAATAGTGTAGTTACAGAATTTCCAAATGGAGTAGAACTCAAGTGGATTTCAAGATAGAACAGACTGTTTTTAACCTGAGAATAAATTAATAAATTAGAGGGTGACATCAAAGAAAATTAATAAATCACAAAATAAAAAAGAGAAAAATTATAAATATTTTTTAAATGCTAAAACAAACAGGAACAAAGAAAGTGACAAGAATCCCCACAGACAAAATGAACTCAGCACAAAATGCGGATAAGTCTCTTGTGATACATTAGTGAATAATTGTTATTAGGACTGATTGTGACGGTTGGAAACGTAGAGGTAGACGTTTTGTAGCAAGGAGGGGAGTGATTAACTTTGCAGTCTAGGACCATCAAGGGAGAAGAGCGGAGACTGGGACCCTACCCAGAGAAGCAGTGACACCAGAGATGGAGGCAGAGACGATGACATGGAGAGATGGAGCGGCTGGGGACTTTAGACCCAGAGAGGGAGAGGGGCTGTGTGCTGATGAACAGCGGGGGCAGGCTTGCAGGGTATACCCTGTGATTGGTTGATGATGCATGGAGGGGATTGAAACCATGACAATGAAATGATATACGATAGGATGAATGTAAAACTAATGTTCTCCCATGTAAACTATCACATAATTCACAATAAAACATTAAAAAAAGAGAAAAGCAAATGTACCTGAGGAGTCCCAAGTAGACAGCAAAACAGACAAAAAGTATACCCAAATGGGGAGGGAAGGACTACAAAGGCAAGAAGTAACTGGCTTACAAGCTTTCAAGAGGGAAACTAGACCTAGGGGGCATGGGGAAAAAAAAAAAGACAAAAAGTTTCTTTTCAATAATAAAAAATACCATTGTGGAAAAAAAATTTTTTTTAAATGAACTCAGCACAGAAAATTATATGGAACAAAGAAACACAACACCACAAAAAACACACAGCAAAATGACAGCAATCAATTCACAACTACTGATAACTACACTGAACATAAATGGACAGAGACTAGCAGAATGGATAATAAAACAGGACCCAATAGAAAGATTAAGGGGGAAAAACAACACATGGAGAATGAATAATAACACCCTGCTTAAAAACTACTGGGTAGTGGAAGAGATTAAAAAAAAAAAAAAAAAAAAAAAGTATTTAAGTTCCTTGAATCAAACAAGGATGAAAAAACAACATACCGAAACCTTTGGTGTACAGGAAAAACAGTGCTCAGAGGACAGTTTAAATTTATAGTAATAAACACACACATCCAATAATAATAAAACACCAAAATCAACACCTTAACCCAATATCTCCACCAACTAGACCTTCAAAATAAGCCTACAGTCACCATAAGAAAATAAATAAGAAAGATTGTTGTGGTTAAGGATCAATGAGTCAGTTCCAACTCATAGTGACCCTGTATAGGGCTTCCGAGGCTTTAAATCTTCAAGGGAGTAGAAAGCCCTATCTTCCTCTTGTAGAGTGACTGGTGGGCTTGGACCGTGGACCTTGTGATTCACAGTCCAATGCTTATCATATTAGAGCAGAAATAAGTGAAAGAGAACACAGAAAAACAATGGAGAAAATCAATAAAACAAGTAGCTGGTTCTTTGAAAAGATTAATAAAATCGACAAGCCACTGCCAAATCTAATAAATGAAAAGAAAAAGATGCAAATAGTATGAAGAAGAAATAAATTGGGTGAAATGAAAAGAATAACAGAATGCTAAGAAGAGCTATACTCCAACAAAGTTAAAAATCTAGAAGAAATGGACAGATTTCTGGAACCACACTACTTACCTACACTAGCATGGACTGAAGTAGGAAATTTGAACAGACCCATAACTATAAAAAATGATCAAATCATTTTAAAAATCCCAACAAAAAAAGACCAAATTAAGACAGCTTCAGTGGTGAGTTCTACCAAACACTCAGAGAACAACTGACACCAGTACTACTCAAACTACTCTATAACATATAAAAGGATGGAAAACTTCTGATTATATTTTATGAAGTTAGCATAACTCTGATAGCAAAACCAGGCAAAGGCATCACTAAAAATAGACCAATATCCCTCATGAGTATAAATGAAAAAAAAAAAAATCTCAACAAAATCCTAGCCAATAGAACCTAACATTATAACAAAAAAAACAAAAAAAAATTAAAGCATCATTACTAAAGTGAGCTCTGAAAAGGAAATCAGGAAGATAATACCATTTACAATAGCCACCCAAAAGATGAAATACTTAGGAATAAATCTAACCAGAGAAATATAAGACCTATGCAAAGAAAACTATAAAACACTACTACAAGTAACCAAAAAAGACCTACACAAATGTTAAGAATATACCATGCTCATGGATAGGAAAACTTAACACTGTGAAAATGCCAATACTATCCAAA
>NW_006408560.1:17220494-17261917 GCF_000296735.1 Chrysochloris asiatica
TAAACAACATTCTTATCAATAGAGAAAAGATTGAAGTTGTCATTCTTATTGGATGAAGCATCAACACTCATGGGAGCAGCAGTCAAGAAATCAAACGCCGTATTGCATTAGGCAAATCTGCTGCACAAGACCTTTAAAGTGTTGAAGAGCAAAGATGTCAGCTTGAGGACTAAGGTGCACCTGACCCAAGTCTTGGTATTTTCAGTAACCTTATATACATGTGAAAGGTGGACAGTGAATAAGGAAGACCATAGAAGAACTGATGCTTTTGAGTTATGATGTTGGAAAATATTGAAACTTCAATGGGCTGTCCAAAGAAGAAACAGATCTGTTTTGGAAGAAGTGCAACCAGAGTGCTCCTTGGAGGTCAGGATGGACAAACTTCATCTCTCATATTATCAGGAGGGACCAGTTTCTGGAGAAGGATATCATGTTTGGTAAGGTGAAGGGTCACAGAAAAAGACGAAGACCTCCAGCGAGATGGATTGGCAAAGTGGCAGCATCAATGGGCTCAAGCGTGGCAACAATTGTGAGGTTGGCCCAGAACCAGACAGTGTTTAGTTCTGTTGTGCATAGGGTTGGTATGAGTCAGTACTGACTCAATGGCACCTAACAACAAAAACAACAGTCCTAAACCCTTTTCAGTGGTGTCTCTTAAAGAGGATAAACATAGAAATAGAGTCATCATGCAGAAGACAGAAGCATGTGAGAATCTGTCTACAAGCCAAGGAACATATAAAAATAATAATAATAACAAAAAATCCCTGGGACAATCAGAAACTAAAAATGACAGCAAGAGCTCTTTCTGCTAGATCCACAAAGAGAACATAACCCTACCACTATTCTGACTTCAGATATCTAGCCCCCAGACTTGAAAACATAAATTTCTATTTTTTCAAACCACCCACATGATAGTATTGTGCTTTGGCAGTGCTAGGAATCTAAGACAAGGGAGTTTATATAAGCTCATCTGCTAACAGACCCAGGCTTCTTCCTAAATCCAGAGTGACTCCTTGCATCTTCCTTCATTTCTTGCAGGTTCCAAGTTTTTTAGGATCTTTCCTCCCCCTCACCCCATCCCAGAGAGCAGCTTTGTGTCAGATGCAATCTCAGTCAATGTCAGCTTCCTTGGCACTCCCTAAAATAAGCATGTGGACAATTTTTCTTTTTTTATAATTTTCTTACTGTAAACTTTAATTTTATCTAAAAGCATAATTATAGGAAACTTACTGTTGTTAAGTGCTGTTGAGTCAGTTCCAACTCATAGTGACCCTATATAAGGCTTCCAAGGAGCAGCTGATGAGTTTGAACTGCCAACCTTTGACTTAGTGAATGTAAATTCACAAGAACAGGCAGGATAGAACTCCCATTAACAATTTTAAGGAGAAGTCAAGAACTAGTGTCTTGAATTCCTACTGCTGCTACAGCTGAACATTTTAAAGAGCATAAATTCATTTTCTTACAATTTTGGAGGTTAAAAGTCCAAATTGTGTCGTTGTTAGGTGCCATCAAGTTGGTTCAGACTCATAGCTACCTTACGCACAACAAAACGAACACTGCCTGGTCCTTCACCACCCTCACAATTGTCATGTTTGAGCACATTTTTGCTGCCATTGTGTTGATTCATCTTATTGAGCTCTTCCTGTTTTTCACTGACACCCCAGTATACCAAGCAAGGTGTTCTTTTCTAGGAACTGGTCCTTCCTGATAATATGTCCAAAGTACTGGAGACAAACTCTCACCATCCTCACTTCTAAGGACCATTCTGACTATACAGCTTCTGTTTGTTCTTCTGGCAGTCCATGATACTTTCAATATTTTTCAACACCATAATTCAGATCCATTGATTCTTCTAGATTCTTCCTTATTCATTGTTCATCTTTCACATGAATATGAAGCAATTGAAAATTCCATAGCTTGGGTCAGGGGCACCTTAGTCCTCAAACAGACATATTTGTTCTTTATCACTTTTCAAAAGTTAATTTGCAGCAGATTACCTAATGCAGTATAAGTGTTAATTGCGGATCCAAGCAAATAGAAGTCTTTGATAACCTCAATCCATTCTCCATTTACCATAGTTTTATTTATTGGTCTAGTTGTGAGGATTTATGTTTTCTTTACATTGAGGTGAAATCCATACTGAAGGCTGTAGTCTTTGATATTCATCAGTAAGTATTTCAAGTCCTCTTCACTTGCAGAAAGCAAGATTGTGTCATCTGCATATCCCAGGTTGTTAATGATACTTCCTCCAATACTGATGCCTCATTCTTCTTCATATAATCCAGTTTCTCAGATTATTTACTCGGCATACAGAATGGTAAAAGGATACAACCCTGATGCACACCTTTCCTGATTTTAAACCATTCAGTATTCCCTTGTTCTTTTCGAATGGTTTCCTCATAGTCTGTATATCGATTTCTCATGAATATAATCAAATATTTGTTAAGATCGACTGATTTGTTATGACATACTCAGTTGAATACCTTTGCATAGTCAATAAAGCACAAGTAAACATCTTTCTGGTATTCATTATTTTCAGCCAAGAGCCATTTGACATTAGCAATGATATATTTTATTTCACATCTTCTTCTAAATCCTGCTTGCATTTCTGGTGGCTCCCTGTCAATGTACTGCTACAACTATGTTTAAATTATTTTCAGTAAAGTTTTACTTACATATGATACTGTTTGATGATTTCCACATTCTGTTGGGTCACCTTTCTTTGGAATGTGCACAAATATGGATATTTTCCAATAGGTTGGTCAGGTAGCTGTCTTCTAAATTTCTTGGCATAGAATAGTGAACACCTCCAGTGCTGCATCATTTCATTGAAATATTTCCATTTGTAATCTATCAATTTCTGGACTCTTGGTTTTCTCCAATGTCTTCAGTGCTGCTTGAGTTTCTTCCTTCAATACCATCTGCTCTTGATCATATAGTACTTCTTGAAATGATTGAACATTGACCTATTCTTTTTGGCATAGTGACTCTGTATTCCTTCTATTTCTTTTGATGTTTCCAGCGTCATTCAATATTTTGTCCATTGTTGTTGTTTTCAAATGCCGTTGAATCAGTTCAGACTGGTTAGCAGTCCCATGCTTATTTTACAGTGCCGCACCAGGACTCCATTTTACTCATAGAATCCTTCAATATTGCAAACCAAAGCTTAAATTTTTCCTTTAGTTCTTTCCATGTAAGAAATACTGAGCATGTTCTTCCCATTTGGTGTTCTAACTCCAAGTCTTTGCATATTTCATTATATTTGACTTTGTCTTCTCAAGCTGTCCCTGGAAATTTTCTGTTCAACTCTTTTGCTTCATAATTTCTTCCAGCTGTTTTAGCTTCTCTACACTCAGGCAAAAATTTCTGAGTCTCTTACAACATCCACTTTGGTGTTTTATTATTTTCCTGTCTTTTTAGTGACATTTTGCTATCTTCATACTTGATGTTCTTGATGTCATTGCACAATTCTTCTGGTCTTTAGTCATTAGTGTTCAATGCATCAAATATGTTCTTGAGATGGTCTCTAAATTCAGGTGGAGTATATTCAAGGTCATATTTTGACTTTCATGGATTTATTTTAATTTTCTTTAGCTTCAGCCTGAAGTTGCTTACGAGCAATTGATGGTCTGTTCCACAGCCTGCCCTGGACTTGTTTTGGCTTAGTCATTAAGTCTAAGATTAACTACTTCTCTCCACACAGATATAGTCAATTTGATTCCTATGTATTCTAGCTGGTGAGGTGTATACTATGTGTATGGTGGTGGTGGTGGTGGTGTGCCGTGGAGTCGGTTCCAACTCATAGTGACCCTGTACAGGGTTTCCAAGGCTATAAATCTTTACAGGAGCAGAAAGCCTCATCTTTCTCCTGCAGAACAGCTGGTAATTTCAAACTGCTGACCTTGAGGTTAACAGCCCAATTTGTTACCACTATGCTACCATTCCTGGTGTGGCACTGTGGGCTAATGCATCAGACTGCAAAGTTGTTTGAACTGCAAGGTCGGTGGTTCAAGCTCACCAGCTCTTCCTTGGAAACCCTATACAGGGTTGCTATGGGTTGGAATCGACTCAATGGCACTTAACAACAGCAACAAAATGCTACCAGAGCTCCTTATACTATATGTACCTTTTATGTTGTTGAAAAATGGTATTTTCAATGAATAAGTCATTAGTCTTATAAAATTCTGTCATGCAATCTCCAGCATCATTTCTATCATCAAGGCCATAGTTTCCATCTACTGATTCCTCCTATTTGCTTCCAGCTTTCACATTTAAATCATCAGTAATTTGATGTAATTAATGTATCTTGATTGCATGTTTGATCAATTTCTCACTGAAGAAGTTGGTAGAAGTCTTCAATTTCATCATCATTAGATTTTAGTGTTTGGTGTGCAAATTTGAATAATAATGGTATTCACTAGTCTTCCTTGTAAACATACGAATATTAATTATCCTATAACACCACTTTGTACTTCAAGCCAGATTTTAACAATGAATGCAATATCATTCCTCTTTGACATTCCCGGCATAGTAAACCACATGATTGTTTGATTCAGAATGGTCAATACCAGTCTGTTACAACTTACTAATGCCTAGGATATAGAACTTATGTGTTCCATTTCATTTGTATCAACTTTCAACTTTCCTAGATTCACACTTCGTATATTCCATACTCTGATGATTAATGGAAGTTTGTAGCTGCTTCTTCTCATTTTGAGTGGTGCCTCACCAACAAATGAAAATCTTAAAAGCTTAGCTCCAAGAATCCTGGTGTGGTACTATAGCATCAGCATGGGACTGCTAACCACAGGTTGGCAGTTCAAACCCTCTAAGCACTCCTTGGAAACACTATGCAGGGTCTCTGTGAGTAGGAACCAACTCAAGGGCCCTTAGTAATGACAACATCCATGTTATTAAGGTCAACACCACTTTGAGAAGGCAGCTCTCCCCCAATTGCATTTTGAGTGCTCTTCAGCCTGAGAGGCTAAGCTTCCAGCACTGTATCTGACAAAGTTCTGGCTGCTAATCAGATTTTCAAAAGCCAACCATTCAGAAGTGAGCCACCTCTCCTTCTTCCTAGTCTGTTTTTGTCTGGAAGCTCAGTTGAAACCTATCCTTTGGGTGACCCTGCTGGTATTTAAAATACCTGTGGCCTAGCTTTCAGCATCACAGCAACACACAAGCCACAACAGTACAAGAAACTGATAGACAAGTGGTGGGACGGTCTAAATTAGGCTCTGGATAATGTCAATTCCTTCATTGTAGGTTGTTGTTGTTGTTGTTAATTGCTGCCAAGTAGGTTCCACTCATAGCGGCCCTGTATAGGGTTTCCAAGGAGCAGCTAGTGGGTTTGAATCACTGACTTTGTGGTTCAAACCAACCTTGCGGTCCAGCGTTTTATCATCCACTGCCATGCCCTGAGTATTTCTTGGTATTCTTTGGTGTTCCTTGGTGTCTGTCTTCCCCAAGTGTGTGTGTCTTTGTCTGGTCTGTTTTTTTCAAAACAGGGGCATATTTACAGGCAAAAGGGTTAGGATTTTAACACATATTTGTGTAAATCTGTCATCTTTATCATTGTTATCTGAATTGCTTGTGTTTATTTCTATTTACTTATTAACATACTATAGCGAAATATTAAATAAAATAGAAGCTTCACTGTCAATGAGACTATTTCATCTGACTATCTGAAAAAGAAATTTTCATCTGGCAAATTCAGTGTATATCAGCAAAGATGAATTTAAACATGTTTTACACTAGGTACTACAGTAGATGAGATAAACAAAAGTAAATCTGATGCAAAATCTGCTCTCAAAGAGGTTATAATCTGATAGGTGAGATTGATTCATAAATAGCAGATTATAATAAAATACACATTAGAATATAGATGAAAATTATTTACTAAGAACAGAGAAAGACACAATTAAGTTTGAATAAAGGTTTAGCCTTGAAGAACAAGGAGAGTAGAATAGGGCATCATAAGGGTTGTTGTTGCTAAGTGCCATTGAGTTGTTTCTGACTCATAGAGAAACTATACAGCAAGGTGAAGAACATCCTGCCTGTGGGCCTAATAAGCCACAAAGTCATGTGGTCTGGCCCTGCCAAGGCAACCGCAGGTGGGACTTGAAATTCAGAATATCTAGGAGCTTCTTCCATAGCAGCACATATTTATAAATATGCAAATGGCCCTCGGCAGAAAAGAAATGGTCCCCATCCTTGCTGTATAAGATTTCTGAGGAGTGACTAATGTGTTTGAAACTTCGGGTTATCAGTCCAATAGGCAACATAGAGTAGGGTGTCCCATATTGAGGGAAGAGTATAACCAATATCACACAAAAGTAGAAACTTAAATGTGTTTAGAGAATGAGGAAGTGAAACATATGACTAGAGTGTAGGGTGTGTAAAAGGATATAGTGGGGAAAGAGTCAGAGAGACTAAAAAGTTTCCTTGGGTTATTGTTGCTGTTAAGTGCCGTTGAGTCAGTTCCAACCCATAGCAACTCTGTATAGGGTTTCTGAGGAGTGGCTTGTGAACTTGGCCTTACGGATCAAATGGACTTTGCAGTCCAGTGCATTAACCCACAGCACCACACCAGGACTCCTCGTTAGGTTAGAAGCACCATTAAACCCAACATTAAGGCATTTGGTCAGTGTTTTGTCACCAATTGAAAATGATGGAAAAACCTAAAAAGGAAAGTGATGTGAATAAAGCGAGAAGACAACTGTAACTGGTTGTGATCAGTAGACCAAGGAGCACAATATTTTTAGGGACTAGTATAAAGACCTGGAGAAAGACAATGAGGATTTGAATTGGGAGACAGCAGAGAGAAAAATTCCAGAGAATTAACTGAAGCGGCACCAAGAGAGCCAGAAGCACCCAGATTTACCAAAATCATTATTCCCATAAGAGTGAAATTTGAGATTCTAAAGGTTTCATTTGTAGTCTCAAAGAATCAAAGGATACCAGAGCAGGAAGGAATCTTTGAGATTCTATCATTTTAACCAATTGAAAAACTGAGAAACTAAGAGGAATCTACTGACTCCAAGCCGGAAACTGTGTCTGCTGCTCCAGCAAATAGCTTAAAGGCAAAATCCTAGAAGACAACAGGTATCCTTAGGACTAATGATTTACCCTACTTTTAGGGAGGAGTATCTAGTGTGAATACTTTTCAATTTCTGTTCTTTACTCAGGATTTGAAGCACAGAAGAAGAGTTCCTAGTTGAAAGATTTGGAGAAGGGAAGCCAGAGTAAGAGAAGAGGACCAGAATAAGAGAGTGAGATCTAGAGGCAAAATTGTCTGACTGAACAATTTTCCCTTATAGGTTGGAGCTAGCAGTGGGGACTCCTGCACATCACTTATCTGTGAAAGGAAAGGTGTGAGCCTGATGTACTCTCAGAAGATTCACTGTCTTTGCCCCATCTGCAGATGTCTGACTTGAAAGTCAGTGTGGTTTGGGTTCTGCAAGCAACAGGGAGCATCATCTTCTCAATTGGCTAACTTAAAATGGCAGCAGGATTTATATGTTCTTGCTATTAGCCAAAGCAATTGAATGCAAAAGAAATCTTAGGAGAATTTTCTGTCCAAATAAACTTTAAGCAGTTTTTAATTCCCATTTAGGGCATGATGTTTTAAATTGTAAATGCAGAGGAGATAATGGGCATGTTTTTGTGGCAATCCTTTGTTGAGTAATGCATACTCTTATATATTGCAGAAAGCTCTAAAACTGGCATAATCTATATCAATAAGCATGTTAGGATATATTCTTATCCCAGAAGTTAGATTTATAGAAACTTACCTTACAAATAGACTCACACTATTTATTAATCACTTACTATGTCACAGGTGCAACTGTGGAAACTGGAAACACATCAATGATTGACATAGACAAAAATCCCTGCTTAATGGAGCTTGAATCCTGGTTTACATATTCACATTCTAGTCTACATGCACACATTTCTAAAGCAACTTTAAATCCTCCATAGCTGAGAGGATGATTTGTTTTTATCTGAAGAGCTTGACTGTTCCTTCCACAGTAAACCTGAGAGTCTGTTAGAGTAAAGTGCCCTCTGCTGACAGAGACAAGCCTTGGTATTCTTTCTTGAAATAAGGAAACAGACAATCCTGCTCAGACCACATGGACCAAGAATGGTGCAGATGCACAGAAGAGGATAAATCAGTATAGCCTAAATAAGAGGCAACTGGGCTAGTAGAAACTGGGCTCTTGGTCACATAGATTAAGGGAAATCACCATTTCTTAATGAGGAAGGATTGACATTCTATTTGACAGGACAATATTCCAAGCTTCCAAATTGAAAGCACGTATGAGTTAACCCCATGTTTGTGCCTTTTGTTGTGAAGTGCTGTCGAGTGGGTTCCAACTCAGAATGATCCTGTACAAGGTTCCCAAAAAGGAGCTGGTAGGTTTAAAGAGTAAACCTTGCAGTTAGTAGTCCATTGCTTATCCTACAGGGCCATTACAGGATGCCTGTGTCTCCTTGTTGTTGTTGTTAAATGCCATCTAGTTGATTCTGACCCATAGCGACCCTGTATAGGGTTTCCAAGGAGCAGCTGGTGAGCTTGAACCACCAACCTTGCAGTTCAAACGGCTTTGCAGTCTAGCACATTAACCCACAGCACCACACCAGGACTCCTGTGTCTCCTTAGGAAGTACATATTGAGCCATTAGTATGATTTATTTCATGGAGAGGTAGTAGCATGCAAAAATGATACTCAGTAACTCCTGGTATACTTCCCAGTCTTGGGCCATCTCAAGCACTTACTCTTTCTTGTCTTCTCCTGGGCCCTGTACTGAACCATTTGTTCTGGTGTTATCAGAAGCGGGGATTTTTAACATGGGAATGTCTATCATTCATAAAATATAGGTTTAGGATCAGAGATGCCCAGGGAATCTGCTGTGGAGGATGGATGGGTTGGCCTGGGCAAAGCTAATTAGTATTAGGAGTACGCTGACCTCCCTTGCTTGTTGTTTATCTGATTACTGTCACTTTTGGTTTCCTATTTAAAATAGGAACGTGAAAGTGGATTAAGTACAATTAAATTAGCTACAAATTTATTTACTAAAGGGTAGAAATAAAAACTGGTAATTCCAGCAAAATCATTTAAACCCTATTCAATAAAACTATTCCAAAGGGAAAAACTATCTCGTTCAAGGTCACACAGTTAGTAAGTGACCCAGATGGAATCTGGACAGAGTCTGCCAGTTTCCAAATCCCTTGCTTTTAGCCTATGCACTGCAATGACATTTTTAAACCACATGAACATCAATATTTCCCAGCCTTCCCACCACTGTCTATAGTAGTCATTTGACTACACTCTAGACAATGGCATGTAGGCAGACATTGTTGAAAAGAGACGAAGTTGGCTCGACTTGGAAACCTTTTTGTCCTCCCTCTTTTCTCCTATTTCCTTCCTGGAATGGGAATGGTGGGCATGTGTAACCTTTAGGATGGAAGCTGTGTGATAAGGAATGCTGAACAGAAAGCTAAAAGAAGCCTAGGATACTGAAAAGGACAGAGATGCCAAATTAAGTAGGAGGAATATAATGTCATGGGTGAGAGGTGAACTTTGAATTGAGTGGCTGGTTAGGTTAGATTTTGTAAAACTATTTGCAGAGGTGCAATCTTTGCCACTATGAACATTAGGTGAAAGAAAAGGATAATTCTAACACCATCATTTCAGGTCTCGGAAACTAGCATTTTAGTAAATTCCTCACATTAAGTAGTTACTGGGTCCTGTTGTGGCACTGTGGGTTAATGTACTGTGGGTTAATTAAGGAGTTCTAGTGTGGCTCTGTGGGTTAATCACTGGACTGCAAGGTCAGTTTGAACCATACAGTTAGTGGTTCAAGCTCACCATCCACTACTTGGAAATCCTATACAGGGTCGCTATAAGTCAGAACCGACTTGAAGGCACTAAGCAACAACAAAAAAACATTAAGTAATTTAAAATTGCTTCAAACTGCAAAAATTATTTCTTGATTAGATAAGTGATTTTAGCCTAATGAAAGTATAAATGTGAATTGAGATAATGAAGAAAAGCAAACACATTTTATTAATATTTTCTGTATGTTAAAAAAGAATCTCTAAGTATTTAGTGTTTTAAATATCTGTAATATGTAAAATAACTTAATATATTAAAATATCTAGTAAATTAATTATGAGGTTCCAATTTCAAACATGTATAATGAGTAAATTATTTAGAATTATGGTTTTAAGTTGCAAGTTGTAAGAGAATATTTTACTAATTTTGTAAACATCATTGAGGAGAACTTTATAGTCACCATATTTATAAGCATTATTTAATTTGTGATTACTTAAGTACATGGGAATATTTATTAGTCAAACAGTTTACTGGGAAAGAAATCAAATATAACTGCAGTTAGAAATGTTAAGAAATTTAGTTAAAATTAAAATAAATTGCTTAAGAATTTAATTATAAAATTCCGCTTTAAAAATTTTCATTAACAGAAACTTACATGTGGAAGTATTGTTTGGGGGAAGGCTGTTGATGTTTTTGTTGTTGTTACTCCACTCAATACACTGAAAACATTTAAACTATAAATGTCTTCAAAATATTTTATGTTTCCAGAAATCACCCTCAAGTATACTTCAAAACTCACATTAGCACCCTCTTCAGAGGGAAAAGCTAAATATTTAATATTTTAGCTTTTGTCCTTGATAACTTCTTAATCCAGTGAAGTTATTGAGATTTTTCCAAAAGATCTTTAAAAGAGTCCCTTCAACTTCAAAGATATTTTTCATTCTTGATGTTCTCTTGTTCTTACTGAGTTCACAAGATTCCGCCCTGCACCCTTTAGGATAATTGTGCTTGGATCAACCCAGATAAGCTTGTCAAATTTTTTTGTTTATTAAACTATAAATTTTGGAAATTTGCAACATTCCTGATGGGAAACATATTAGCAGGAATCTTGATAAATGAAGAAAATGTTAGGCTCACAGAGCTGTTTTTCTTTATGAGTGCCACCAGATGTCACTCTTCTCCATAACCAAGATAGTTGCAAAGGCATCTATTTCTGTTAATGCCATCTAGTCGATTCCAACTCAAAGTGACGATATGCACAACAGAATGAAACATGCCCTGTCCTGTGCTATCCTTATGATCATTACTACGTTTGAGCCAATTATTGCTGCCACTGCGCCAATCCATCTCATTGAGGGATCGTCCTCTTTTTCTCAGACCCTTTGCTTTACCAAGCATGAGATCCTTCTCCAGGGACCATCCTTCCTGATAGTATGTCCAAGATATAAGAGATGGAGTCTTGCCATTCTGGCTTCTAAGGAGCATCCTAGCTGTACTTCTGTTTTGTTTGTTCTTCTGTCAGTCCATGATACTTTTAATATTCTTCTCCAACACCATAACTCAAATTCATTAATTCTTACCTATCCATTGTCTAACTTTCACATACATATAAGACTATTGAAAATACCATGGCTTGGTCAGGTGCATCATTGTCCTTAAACTGACATCTTTGCTCTTGAACACTTTAAAGAGATCTTGTGCAGCAGATTTGCAGAATGCAATATATTGTTTGATTTCTTGACTGCTGCTTCCATGAGTGTTGATAGTGGATCCAAACAAAATTAAGACTTTGGCAGCTTCAATCTTTTCTTCATTTATCATCTACAATCTTTTCTCCATCCAGTGGTGAGGATGTTTATTTTCTTTACATTGAGGTACAACCCATACCAAAGGCTGTGTGTGGTATTTGATCTTCATCAGTCCGTATTTTAAGTCCTTTTCACTTTCAGCAATCAAGTTTGTTTCACTTGCATAGCACAGGTAGTTAATGAGTCTTCCTCCAATGTTGATCACATCTTTCCGATTTTTAAACCATTCATTGTCTCCTTGTTCTGTTCCAATGACTGCCCTTAGTATATGTACATGTTCCTCATGAGTACAATTAAAGTGTTCTGGAATGCCCATTCTCCTCAATGCTGTCCATAGCTTGTCATGATCTGCATAGTTGAAAGTTTTTGCATTTTTAATAGGGTACAGGTAAACATCTTTCTGGTGCTCTCTGCTTTCAGCTAAGATCCACCTGACATCAGCAATGATATCCCTTATTCCACATCTTTGTCTGAAACCAGCTTGAAACGCTGGCTGTTCCCTGTCAAAGTACTATTGCAACTGGTTTTAAATGATCTTTAGCAAAAATATACTTCCATGTGATATGAATAGTATTGTCCAATGATTTCTATACTCCATTGGATTATCTTTCTTTGGAATTGGCACAAATATGGATTTTTTCAAATCAGTTGACCAGATAGCTGTCTTCCAAATTTCTTGGCATAGTTGAGTTTGTTGCATCAGTTTGTTAAAATATTTTGATTTCTATGTATTCCATCAATTCAGGATACTTCTTCTTTCTTAATGCCTTTGGTGCACCTTGGGCTTCTTCCTTCAGTACCATTGGCTCTTGATCATATACCACCTCTTGAAACGATTGAATATCAACCATTTCTTTTTGGTACAGTGACTCTGTACATTCCTTCCATCTTATTTCTATGCTTTCTGCATCATTCCATATTTTACCCATGAAATCTTTCAGCGTTTCAAGTTGAGGTTTGAATTATTTCTTCAGTTCTTTCATCTTGAGAAATGCTGAGCATGTTCTTCCCTTTTGGTTTTCTAACTCCAGATCTTTGCACACAGTGGGTTGAATACTCACTGTTTTTGAGTGGATTCCACTTATAGCAAACCTATAGGACTAAAAATACCTGCCCCATAGTGTTCCCAAGACTGCACTTTTTACAGAAACAGACTGTCACATCTTTCTGCCATGGAGAAATGTATGGGTTTGAGCTACCAACATTTTGGTTAACACATCACACCACCAGAGCACCTTAGTGAATTGAATAGTCTATCTAAAAGGAGGGAAAGAGGAAAATATTAGTCAAGCTAGCATTTAGTTTTTGTTTGTTGTTGTTGTTGTTAAGTGCCATCGAGTCAATTCTGACTCAGAGTGGCCCTGTACAGGCTTTTCAAGGAGCAGCTGGTGGGTTTGAACCACCAACCTTGTTGTTAGCATCCCAGTGCTTATGCTACAGTGCCAAACCCAGGGATGGAAAATATGTCAATAGATTGGTGATAACTACATAATGATTGATGTAATTGGTTTCACTGAGTTCTATAAGTGACAAATGTTGAATTGGCAAATGTGCTATCTGTTTTTTCACAACAATTAAAAAAGAATCCAGGTCCACCTGGAGTCTCAGATAAGAATGTGCCTTTATCTGGAAACAAAGTTTTTAAAATGTTGTTTTTAGTGTTAGATCATATTGGGTGAACCCTAAATTTAATGACTGTTAACATCATAAGAAGAGGAGAAGACTCAAAGATCTACACAGGGAAGAAGGGCATGTGACAATGGAGGTAGAAACTGGAGTAGTACAGCTACAAGCCAAGGAATGCCAAGGTTGCAAGCAACCATCAAAATCAGGAGAGAAGTATGGGCAGATTTTTTCTGAGCTTCCAGGAGAAATCAAAACTGCCTAAACCTTGATTGTGATCTCCTGGTATCCTGGCTATGCAAAAATAGATTTCTGTTATTTTAAGATGCCTATCTGATAGCGTAGTGGTTACGAGGCTGTAAACCACAAGGACAGCAGTTCGAAACTACCAGCTGCTCCGCGGGAAAAAAGATGAGGCGTTCTGCTCCTGTAAAGACTAACAGCCTTGGAAACCCTGTGCAGGGTCACTATGAGTCGGAACCGACTCCTCGACACATAACAACACAACAACAATCCCACCTATAGGGAGGATTGCAGGTATCCATGTACATTGAGTGTCTCACTTCATCTCCAGTATGATCTTACCTTCCAGACTGGTCACCCTATAAATGTCAGGGGCATGCTCTTACTATGAGTCAATATCTTTCTCTACCATCTCTATTAGAACTCCCCATGAACTTCTTTTGTTTATCATATCACATTGTCTCTAATTGTGATTCCCAAATTTGTTTAATGACTTGCCTCACAAGAGCCATTCATTCCCTACAGGGTCCTGTCTTAGATGATAGTGGTTGTTAAGTGTCCTTAAGTTAGTTCCAACTCATGGCAATCCTGTACACGATTTCTGAGGAGTCCTGGTGTTATGCTGTAGGATAAGCACTGGACTTCTAGCCCCAAAGTCAGTGGTTCAAACCCGTCAACTGCTCCTCACAAGCATTATACAGTGTCATCATGAGTTGGAACCGATTCAATGACACTTAACAATAGAGGTTTTGCAGAATTGCTGGTGGATTTTAAAATCCAACCTTGTATTTAACAGCCCAGTGCTTATCCGACAGCGCCACATCAGAACTCCATGGTGGAATAGGGCAAAAATCTACCTAGGAGCTTTCTCCTTCTAGAAAATATTATAATTTATTAAGAAATTGGACTTACATAGAAGTTGGGCAAAACAACAAGCTCTGATCTGTAGAGGGAGTTACTTAACTTTCATATTAATAAATTGAACCACAGGGTCAGTAGTTCAGATTCACCAGCCACTCCTCGGAATCTCTACGTAAGCTCACTGGTGGTGGTGCTGTTTATGTGCCGTGGAGTCGGTTCTGACTCATATCAACCCTGTATAGGGTTTTTGAGGCTATAAATCTTTACGGGAGCAGAAAGCCTCATCTTTCTCCCACAGAACAGCTGACAGTTTCAAACTGCTGACCTTGAGGTTCCCAGCCTGATTCATAACCACTATGCTCCTTAGGATCACTAGGAGTCAGAATCAACTCCATAGCATTTAGCATCAACACTATTAATATGGTTCTCCATCTAATATAAGCAGTTCTAAAGAGGCATTATTAAGATTTTATTATTTCCTCAACATTATTTTGATATCACAGTTTCTTTTTCAATATTCCTTTAACTTTGAGAGTATATTTTGAGAATCATCATAACTTGATTAAGACAAAAACCCTGCTCTTTTATATCATAAATCAAAAAGTTTATCATTATGGTGAAGGCTATCTCTTTACTACCTATATGTGAGAAGAAGTTTTCATTGCAAAATCAGAGTCAAATTTCCTCAATATCTTTATTCTTTATTCTCCCTCAAAACTTCACTCAACACAGTAGCTATCACTTCCAAAATTTATTTTCCAAATACTTTAATTCTCCTGGCTCTTCTCTTTCATTACTGCTTCCCCTTTCTCTAAATTTCTCTCTTGTTCAGAATATTTTTCCTCTGTAGCTAATTCTGTGCCTTGCTCATGGTTATCAATTGCTCTGCTCTCAACTTCTTCTAGATCTTTCTCTCACCTATCATCTTGACCAGATCCGGATGCTGAGCAGACCAAGCGAAGAGTTGCACTTATAAAAAGAAACAAGAGGAAAAGCATGTATATTTTTATGTCAAAATTTTCCTAGGCAAAATGCAGTTAAATTGCAAAAAAATAAACATGAAGAATAAAATGCAATGATTGTAGATCTTTTAAAAAATAAGTATATTGCCTTTGGCATTAAAAAATAGCAGTTTTTCAGAAATGCAATCTCACAATATATGAAAAAATCTGTTCAAGTTCTTTCTGATTCAGTAATCCCATTTTAGAAATATACCCCCAAGAGAAAAATAAATGTCAAAATATACAAAGACGTTTGAAGCAATGCACTGTGAAGTGGGGTGTTGAAAATACTCTACCTGGTTCATAGCTAAAATCATTATAGATGTCACATATCTAGGATGTGACTGCAAAATTAAAAATAAATAAATAAATAAAGTCAAAGTACTCTCACTCTGTGAAATGAAGCAAAAAATAAATAAATAAAAGGAATATATCCATAGCCCAATTCTTCCCAAAAGAAGCATTTATAGGTTTGTCTTGATAAAGTTTGATAACTTCCAATTCTCAACAAGAATCACAGAGTGAAAAAAAAAAAAAAAAGAATCACAGAGTGCAACAAGTAGGCCAATCCAAGAGCTATAATCTTGGAAACTCTAATGTAAAATGATAAATGAAAGAAAAGAAGAATAAAAACAGGATAATCAATGGTTCTCAACTAGTTTTGCTCCTTAACTTTTGGTAGATGACATATGATCCAAGAACTCTTGGCTGAATTATTTACAGTATCTGTTTCTCAGTTCTTAGTATCTAAGTATGTGAAAAATGGATTTACAGTATTTTTACACAACTATTACGTATTATACATTTTTGCATACCACATAACTCCTGCGCATTATTTTTCATAAGCACACTATAAATATTTCTTACAAATTGCTGACTTCATTTACTTTTTTGTTTTTTTCTATCCAAAGGATTTAATGTAAAGTCTTCATCTTGTATCTTTTGAAACAGAGGCTTGATTCCCAGCATCAGGGCCTCCCCAGCCTACCCTGGAGTTTCTAAAGTAGCTGCTCTCCTGGCAGGATTCCTTCCTTGTTCTGTAGCCCACTTTCCTTTAATTCAGGAAGAAATCACTCAGGTGGGTGAGGCCCGTGTGCTACAACCACATTCATTCCACTCACTGTCTGGCTTCCCATCCTTCACACTGAGGCCATTTGAATCTCTTGACAGCACAGACAAGCATGAGAGTTGTGGGAACAGAAGGGCCATGAATCCCTTGTTCAGATGAGACAGGTCCAACAGACTGCATGGGGGTCCACACATAGAGCCAGGGTAGTGTGTGCTTGCACACCCACCATCCTGCCACCCGACACCCGACTTCATATGGGACTGGCACCATGGGACCCAGGTGCTCCAGGAAAATGACCTCACCCACCAGAGAACCATCCTGTATTCTGACTGTGGCAGCCACACTCATAGCTCTCACCCAACCCTCTGCCGATCTCCAGCTCTACATACCTGGGTGCTGGTCTGCTAAGAGCTTCTATCAGGCTGGGAGAACAGTCTGAAAACAAATGCCGTTTCAATTGTTTCTTTTCCAACCTTGATTCCTGGAAATAGGGATCTATATTTTTTGGATGACATTTAAATTTAGCATCTCTCACACCAGCAATAACAACAAAAATCAAAGAAGTAGAGGACAATAAATGCTGGTGAAGATGCAGAGAGACTGGGACCCTCCTACATTGCTGGTGGGTTACAAAATGGTCCAATCACTCTGGAAAACAATATGGCACTTCCTCAGAAGGCTGGAAACAGAAATACCTTTGGATCTAGCAATTCTTTTACTTGGTATTTATCCACAAAATATACGAGCCATAACACAAGTATATATATGCACACCAATGTTGATAGCAGCACTATTTACAATAGCAAAAAGATGGAGAGAGCCAATGTGCCCATCAACTGAAGAATGGATAAACAAACTTTGGCACATACACACAATGAAATATTATGCTACCTTAAAGAATAACAAGGAAGCTGCAAGCCACCGCATAACATGAATGAACCTTGAGGACATTGTGCTGAATGAAATTTGTCAGTCACAAAAGGAGAAATATTGCATAGGACCGTTATTGTACAAGATTAAGAAAAAGTGACCACACTAAAAGGGGAAAAAAAATTCTTTGTTGGTTACCGGGGTGTATGGGGTGGGGTGAGGGGAAGGACAAGAAGGTGGAACACAGGGCAGGGAATAGACACAGGAAAGTTTGGGTGCTGGGGGTGGGGTAATACACAAGAAGGGGGAGGAGGGGAATGGAAGAACAAAGCTGATGGGAGAACAGTTAGGCAGGTTTGCATGAGCTAAATGGGACAGAGGTAAATAATGATGTATGCACAACCTTGGAACAACAGGGCTCTGGGATACAGGGATTGAGGCATGGTTTGAATGGGTAAAAGAGGGGAAATAATGTTAAGATGCTTGGCTGTCTTTTGAATCTTGGTTTCCCTTGCCTACTATTGTAAAATAGACACTTGAGGGAGAGAGAAAGTAATAGCCAAAAACACCACCATAGAAAGCTTGTAAGTCCGTCTTCAGCCTATAACTGATTGGAATATCTAAAATGGGACTAGGACTTGCCCAGTGAAGGAGGCTTCCTGCAGAGCCTTAGCATTACACAAGACCATACATAGGTGGAATCCTGATCTCCATCCAAAATTTTCTGAGGTGGGAAATTTCCACTTGAAAGGACAAACAGGCCAGCCTGGAATGGCTAGAAGAACAGAAGATAATTCTTGAAAGAAAGACCAGCAGGAAAAATCAAGAAAAATAACAGCCATCTAATTGACTACAACAAGAACAAGCAAGTTGTTCACCCGGGAGCCATCAAGGCAAGTGGTCAGGTCCCCTCAGGGAAAACCCCTTTCCAACACTTAAAGACTCAAGGGGAATACATGAGCAAGCATGTGGTCTTGCTGGTGACCACGCTGGACACCGATAAGGGGAAGTGAGGGAAAAACAGCAATGAAGGTATAAGCTAAGCCTGACCACATTCAATAGACTCTGTCAACCTGGGTTGAGACCTGGTTGGCCAGCAGTATGGCAAGACGTGGGGACTCCTGGACCCAAAGACAGGGACATTGCCACAAGGACTAGAGCGGAGAGTGAAGCGTTCATGTGATGTGAAGTGAAGGGAGACACACAAGAACACCCATACTTACAGATAGTACCCACTTGACCTGGCTTCAATGGCTGGATGATCAGAACTCGACTAGAGGAAGAAAGAAGAGGGAAAAAAGAGTAATCCACTACAATTTGATGAATTTGACCTATGCTTACGAATGTAGTAGCTCAAAAGAGGGAACAAATCTTTACAGCGAGGATCATGCCCACCCCCTCGCTACACAGGGTCGACAAGGATGGTCAACTTAGACATTGGCTACCCAAAATGGGGGTCTTCAAAGGCAAGAAGTTACTGGCTTACAAACTTTCAAGAAGGAGCCTTGTTCCAGAGGGTGCGGGGGAAGGTAAAATCTCCACTGAGTGGTCTCCAACCTGTCTGGACGGAGCTGATGAAATGAGATGGGAATAAGACTTTTGTGGTTCAATAGTGAATAATTGCTATCAGGACTGACTGTGAGTGTTGCAAATGCAAAGGTAAATGTTTTGTAACAAAAGGAGGGGAGTGGTTGATTTTGCAGTCCAGAAGCTGAGGTCCCTGGGACCATCAAGGGAGACGAGTGGAGTGTGGGACCCTATCCAGAGAATTAGTGATGGCAGAGATGGAGGCAGAAAGGATGAAGTGGAGAGATGGAGCGGCTGGGGACTCTGGACTTAGGGAGGGAGAGGGTCTGTTTGCTGACGGCTAGGGGGCAGGCTTGCGGGGTATACTCTTTGGTTATTTGATGATACATGGAGGGGATTGTAATCATTGCAATGAAATGAAATACAATAGGATGAATGGAAAGCTAAAGTTCTCCATGTAAACTATCACATAATTCACAATATAAAATTTTTTTTAAAGTTAGCAGTTGCCATGGTATTCAGCATAAAGTAGACAATAAATATTCAAAATTGTAACAATGAATAAGCTCATTTTATTTTTCAAGTTCAATTTGTTGCTGTTGTTGTTAAGGGCTGTCAAGTCAGTTCTGACTCATAGTAGGATTTCTGAGGAGTGGCTGATGAGGTTTGAACCACCAACCTTGCAGTTCAAATTTACCTTGAGATGCAGTGCATTATCCTGCACCACCAAGTGGTCAACTACTAACCTAAAAGTTGATGGTCCGAATTCACCCATAGGCACCTCAGAAACACAGCTTGGGAATCTACTTGTGAAAGGTCCCAGCCTTGAAAAGCCTATGATGTGCAGTTTATTCTATCCTGCAACACTTGGTGTTGCCATGAGTCAGAATCAACTCAATGGTAACTGGTATGTTTTTTGAGGTAATAAAAAGGAGGTATTGTACATAACTCAACCAAGTATTCTGAACCCTGAAAGACATATCCAATATATAAAACTTTTTTTAAAATTGATTTGAGTTTGATCTTCTGTGTGGCCAATAAGAATTGACTCAGCAGTGTATCTTGAGCCCTAAGTGACCAGTGTATCTTGGTCACTAAGTCTAAAACATAGACAGTGATTAGCATTTACTAGCTGTGCAATTTGGGATATGTGATTGAAATTCTCTTCTCTGATAGTTATAGCTACCAAATAGTAACAATGCAAAGTGCTTTCCTGCCCGTTTTACAGAACAGTTTTGAGGGCCCAACATTCCAGGTGATGACAATGCTCTTTGTAACTAACTGAAGAGCCGGGTAGATGTGGTTTTCATGAGATTGCTCCAAGGGACAACACTATAGAAGTAAGCGCTAACTTAAACCAGTAGTTTCTGAATCTCTAACCCAGAAGTGAATTAAAAAAAAAACAAACAAGTGTATCATCATTTTGAAAATGTTTTGCCCATGTTGTTTATAACTTCTTTTACTTTATTATCTAGAGAAATTTTAGCCATACTTTATCTTGTCATCTACTACATTAATGTGACTGTGGGTATGGAGGGAGTGGTGGAAATATTTTTTAACAACTTAACAAATCCTTTTCCCAAATAAAACAGTAGTTCTCTTCTTAAAAATAAATTTTGTTTCTGAACTCTAAACCAACTGACACAAATTGATATTTATCTTTCAGCAGTAACTTCTTCATAATCATGTAATGAGTTCAGAAAATGAAATTTATGGAAAATTGAGATGGATAGATCATGTAATTTTTCCACAAATTTTTGAAGCCCCATTGTATATCATGTGTATCTCGCTATATCAAAAGCATGTATTTACTTAAGAAATCATTGTACACTTCCATTTTGTGAATATATCATAATTAATTGAACCAGTGCTCTACTGTTGGACAGTTTTACTGTTTTCAGTATAATTGTTGTTAAGTGCTGTCAAATTGGTGCCAACCCATTTCAACCCTGTATAGGGTTTCCTAGGAGTGACTGGTGAGCTTTAACCACTGACCTTGTGGCTCAAACTGCATTAACCCACAGTGCCACACCAGGACTCCTCAGTATAATTAATGACTGAATAATGAATATTCTTTTATAATCATCTTTACATGATGAATTTCAGATACTTGATTCTAGGTTGAATGAAGGACAAACAGGTAGTTTAGATTTTTAAGTTAAAATATGCAACTATAGATACACTGTAGATAGCATCAAACACTGAATCAACATTTTTTCCCAAAAGGAGAAAACTGCTAATTGCCTATTGAGAAGTATCTCTCTTGGAAATGGTGTAACTCATTTCTGGGAATCCTAATTACCCAGAAGCTAATGTGTCTCCTAGCTCATGGTTACTGTCCTTGGAAAAGAGTCTAATGGACCTTTATCAATCCCAACAATAATAATAATCCCAGCTAAATGTGCAGTACTGCAAAGTCGGCTTGATCTGCAAGATCAATGGTTCAAGCTCACCAGCCACTCCTAGGGAACCCTATACAGGGCCGTTATGTGTTGGAACCGACTTGATGACACTTAAGAACAAGATCATCATGACTAGTTCCTGTTCCATTAAAGAAAGAAGAAGTCAAGGACTGCAGGATCCCTGGACTTTCCTTTCACAGGTGGTTTCTCACTACTCAAAAATGCTTTCTTTTCTGAAAAGCTTCAGAAGCTTTATTAGAAACAAAGAAGCTGTTCACCAGTCTGCATATAATGTTTACTTCTTGTGGGTAGAGAAAAGGAAATGGTTTCTACAGTCTTTCAACATCTGTGGTCTAGTATTGTTAGTCTCCTTCGCACACACTACGCTATACTCTGCCAATCATACTTTCACAATCTCTTCTCTTGTCCATTCTAGGAACGGAGCCCCTTACAAGTGAAAAGAAGAAATAGAGGTATGTTGCTTAGGGACACCAGAAATAACATACAAAACCTGAGGTATGATCTCTTGCCAAGTCCGTAAAGTGAGGGTACAATAAGACTGCACTTTCTTATACTGTCATTTTTCATACTTTCCACTAACACTTATTGAATATTTCCATTTATCAGACACTTTTAAGCATGAGTGATATGACAATGAACAGAAGAAAAAGTCCTTGCATTCAGGGAGCATCCCTTAAGGTTAGGAGAGAAAATTTTAAACAAATAAAATATATGCTACTTTTTATACTGATAAAGCATATTTGGAAAGCCCATATAAGGTTTGGTCAGTGAATGCCTCACTGATAAGTTGACATTTGAACAGACATGTGAAGAAATGAAATGAAAGAATCATAAGGCTACCTGGGGGAAAATTCTTCCAGCTAGAGAAAATAGTCATTGCAATGACTCCCATGCAGGAGTGTGCTGGTCACGCTTATATGTTCAAGGAATACCAAAGTGTCCCAATAATGCAAAGAAAAAAGGAGTAGAAAATGAGATCAGAAAAGTTTATCTGTGGATCCAGATAATATGAAGTTCCATAGGTCACTGTAAGGGCTTTTGGACATTTAATCTAGGTGTGATGGAAAGCCATGAGAATTTTGAAGAGAAGACTAACAGAATCTTTCTCAATCCATGATCAACCAACTGGATGTAGTCATGGAAGGAATGTATAATTTTTCTATGAAGCAATTTCGAAATATGGATCAAGAGCTTTAAAACTGCCAAGACCAGCCAGCCATCAATTGAAAAATAGAATAGAATAAAATATCTTATTTACAAATAGAAAAATATAGATAATTTACCTAGAACTAAGCTTGGCAGGGGAACTCTGGTAGCGTAGTGGTTACGAATTGGGCTGCAAATCTTAAGGTCAGCGGTTCGAAACTACCAGCTGCTCCGTGGGAGAAAGATGAGGTTTTCTACTCCTGTAAAGGTTTACACCCTTGGAAACCCTGTACAGGGTCGCTATGGGTCGGAACTGACTCGACGGCACTTAATAACAACAACAAGCTTAGCAGGAAATGTGCAGAATTTATAAAATTAATCTCTCTATTGAGGTTGTATCACTTCCACATTTGCTCACAACTTTACCAGGGAAAGGAAGATTTTTTTTTTTTTCCTTAGTTGGCCTTGTGCTTTGTTTTGTTTTAATTTCCTTTGTACCTCTAGGTTCTGAAAATTATCAGAGACCTATCTCACTGGTCACTGTTTGTGTAGCCCTTTGGCCATAGGTTGCAAGAATGAGCTTTCCTACCCTTCCAGGTCATGGTTGCTCTATTGATGTATCAGTCCCTGCCCCAAACAACTGCCTATTCTCCTGTGTGGGCAAAACCCCACCCAATCTTTGGAAAAATCCAAAGTTGGGCGAGAGAGACAACTACAGAGGAAAGGACAACATGTGGAGCTGGAGAATATTGGGGGAATCTCTTTTCTTCTGGCTTAAAGAAGCCCCAAAATTTATCTGTTTTCTCTAGTTGAGTGTCCTCTACAGACAGGATGGAGGGTTATCTGGGAACAAGAGCAATGGTAGCTCTGAAATCTAAACAGTTCTATATTCTCCTGCTTAGATAATAAACAGATAAAAGCACACCATGTCCCCATTGTGACTTAAAATGTCAATGTAACTTACAAAGAGAAGAGCCAGCTTTTATAATTTACTGAGAGAGCTACATTTTGTAGGGCTCTATCTTTTGAAATCCTGGTATGGTGCTGTAGGGTAAGCACTGAACTACTAACCACAAACCACAAGGTTGGTGGTTCAAACCCACCAGTTGTTCCTCAGAAACCCTACACAGTGTTGTTATGAATTGAAACTGACTTGACAGACCTTAATAACAACATCAGCATCTTTTGAAAATGTAATTTCTCTCTATCCTGCCTGACCTTAACTTCTGAACAGTTATAGGCTAGTGACTTTTAATCTTATACCTCTGGATCATTTCTGGAAATTGTGAACTCCAAAAATTATCTGAAAAAAGTCTTTGTGTCTATGTATTTTGGAGAAAGATAGTGTCCATATATTATGGACAAAGGGGCATGAAATAATAAAGAGGCATTTTTGTAAAGAGTCACCTAATGTGTAGGCCATATGCTGCCATCCAGGGTCGTGTCTTACAGTTAAATGTTTGGTTCATATCTGGAATGAGTCAGTGACTTCATTTCTGCTCTACCTCTAGTCCTTCTATTTACTTTAGTCCCTTCTTAGTCACATAAACCTGTCCTTTCTCAAATATTGGTTTGACGTAACCCACTTTCATCTCCCTATTTGTAACTGAAAATTTGCCCACATCAATTGCTTGTCCAGTTTTAGAAGATAAAACTTCAAAGGGATTATAAGATAAAATCTATACTGATGTGATTTCCTTAGTACTCTCTCTTCTCAATATCAAAGCAAGTCTGGAACCTGCATCCTTGGTCCTATCCCTTCCAGCCTGTCCACGAAACCCTAAACATAAGCATATCAGCAGAGAAAGACTTGCACCAGATAGCCTAGACAAGCTTTAGCTTGCTTCAGTGCTATGCTTACATTTGTATTTCAGGTTTAGAATGATTCAGAGAATTGTAAAGCCATAAAAGTCAACAAAACCGAAGACTGTCATTTTCTTCTTTCATTCAAGGGTAGGTTGGGACCTGCTGGAAGTTCAGAGAGTTTCTCTACCAGAGATACAGCCAACTTTCTCAAGCAAGGAAAAAAGTAAGAAAAATGATCCTTCTGTCATCCTAGTCTTCATCACTGGTGGCCCCTTCTGTGTCTGTGTCCACTGAAAACCCAGAGCAGAAGATGTTGGAGAAGAGAACCAAGGTTGTAGATGAACTTCTCCATGTGGAAAAAGACTACATCCAAGATCTGGACATTTGTACTGAATACATCATGGTACCCCTGCAGCAGGCACAGGTCCCATGCATTGATTTTGAGGATCTTTGGAAACATGTAGTTGGTGATTAAGGTCTCAAAGCAATTACTGGTTACTCTGGAAAACAACAATACTGAGTTGTGTTGCTTGATGACCAGATGAGCTTGAGGGAACTACCAAGCTTACTGCCAGAATCTTTTTTTGAGACCATTTCATTGATGGAAATCTATGAGAAGGATGAGAAGCTCCTGAAGTATTCACAGGACTCCTTAGTGGATCTGAAGTAGGAGATTTGACCACTTTACATTCATCATAGCTCTTCAGTTCTGCCTGCTAGAAGTCGCCCTACATAGATGTGCAGACTTCTTAGTACATTGATAGATTTATTTTATCTATATATCTATATTTGAGACATGTTGTTGTTGTTATGTGCCATGGAGTCGGTTCCGACCCATAGCGACCCTGTATAGGGTTTCCGAGGGTGTAAATCTTTACGGGAGTAGAAAGCCTCATCTTTCTCCCGCGGAGCAGCTGGTAGTTTCGAACCGCTGACCTTAAGGTTCGCAGCCCGATTCGTAACCACTACGCTACCAGAGCTCCTTAAGTGATAGGATATTATGTACCCTTTTGTGCAACTTGCCCTGTTCTCCAAATATGCAATGGGAATCTTAAGTTGTTTAGTGCTTGCGCTTTTTTTCCCCCCACTTTTTATTGTGAATTGAGTGAGGGATGATGGACAGGATCATTAGCTTTGCATTCAACAAACGACACATTTTGTTTCATCTCAATGACTACAGTCCCCTCCCTGCAATAGCAGTTGTCCTGCTTCCTCCCTGTGGCTTCCCTTTTGCATCTTGTGTTTCACAAATGAACAGGGCAGGGGTTTTTGAGGTATGCTTACAAAACAGGAGATGTATGTTTGCTTGAATTTCCTGGGGTCATATTCTGCAAGCCAGCCTCCTGGCCACACACATACAGCCTTACTCAGTTGTCCATGGACCTGAGTCTGCAGCTGCTGTCTTTCCACGCCTTTGCCTCTGCTACTGTTTCTGCTGTCGCCACTTTTCTAGAAGCCTGTACAGTGAATGAGTATGCACAAATTATATTAACCTGGGCTCCTTCCTAATCAAACCAGTGCAGAGAGTAATGCGTTTTCCTCTGCTGCTGATGGACTTGCTCAACACTACCCCAGAATCCCACCCAGACAAACTGCCTTTAACCAACACAGTCCTTGTAGTTAAAGAAATCAAGGTCAATATCAGTGAACATAAATGAGAAAGGACCTGGTCTGCAAGGGTGAGTAAAATAGTCTCATGGAGAAAATTTCCATCTTGGCCTCCAAGGAGCACTCTGGCTGCACTTCTTCCAAAACAGATCTATTGGTTCTTTTGGCAGCCCATGGCACTTTCAATATTCTCCTCCAACACCATAACTCAAATACATCAATTCTTCTACGGTCTTCCTTATTCAATGTCCAGCTTTCGCATGCATATGAGGTTATTGAAAATACCATGGCTTGGGTCATGTACACTTTAGTCCTCAAGCTGACATATTTGCTCTTCAACACTTGAAAAAGTTCTGGTGCAGCAGATTTGCCTAATGCAATTTGTCGTTTGATTTCTTGACTGCTGCTTCCGTGAGTGTTGATAGTTGATCCAAGACACTGTACCCCCCCAAAAAAAAAAAATTGGTTGATATTCAACCATTTCAGAAGGTAGCATGTGATCAAAACTGATAGTATTGAAGGGAGAAGTAGAAACTGTGCTGAAGGCCTTGGTGAAAAACAAGACTCCTAGAATTGATAGAATAGCAATTGAGGTACTTCAGTAAATGATGCAACACTGGAAGCACTCACTAGTCTATACCAAGAAATTTGGAAGACAGCTACCTGCCCAACTGATTGAACCAAACCCAACCCATACTGTCAAGTCAATTCTGACTCACAGGTACTCTATAGAGCAGAATTGTTCCGTAGGGTTTCCAAGGCTGTAAATCTTTACAGAAGCATACTGCTATATCTTCTCCCAAGGAGCAGCTGGTGAGTAAGAACAACTGACCTTTCAACTAGCATCCCAAAGCTTACCTCATTGTACCACCAGGACTCTTAACTGACTGGGAGAGATTCATATTTGTGCCCACTTCAAAGAAAGGTGATTCAACAGAATACAGAAGTTATATAACAGTATCAAAATATTATATGCAAGTAAAATATTGCTAAAGAGAATTAAACAACAGTTGCAGCAGTACATGGACATGGAATTGCCAGAAATTCAATCCAGGTTCAAGAGGGTACATGGAGCAATGGATATCAGGTAGGTCTTGGCTGAAAGCAAAGAATATCAGAAAGGTGTTTACTTGTGTTTTATTGAGTATGCAAAGGCATTCGATTATGTGGATCTTAACAAATTAAGGGAAGCATCTTTACTATTTGGTACTAATAAAAGAGTGTCAATTTGCCTTGTTTACTCTTTTATCAATATTCTTCCTTTATATGACTGACTGACCCGATGGCACTTAACAACAACAACAACAACAACATATGACTGACTGAGGATGGTCAAAACATTTCATTTGCCTGGTCAGAATGTTTTCTAAATATTACCTCAGCACCCTACACACTGATGACAATGGGTGAAATTGTACAGACTTTTGCTGGGAAGAATTGATAGTGTAAATTTGTTTTCCCCATTGAGAAATCTACTGGTTACTCTCCATATGAGCCACCTCACATCATTCTCTGTGCTTCCTTCTGCTTTGTGCCCTGATGTACTAACCCTTGCAGACTGCATTATCAGACTCTGGCTGGCTGGTTTATGTTATTGTTGTTAAGTGCCGTCGAGTCAGTTCCAACTCATAGTGACCCTGTATAGGGTTTCTGAAGAGCGACTGGTGAGTTTGAACGCCTGACCTTGCAATTCAAATGATCTTGCAGTCCAGTGCTTTATCCTACAGCACTACAGTTGACTTATAGTTGCGTTTTATTAGTGGTAGGCACTCATGGCAGGAAGAAAGAGATCAGAATATTTCATCTCCCTACTTCTTGGCTTTAGTACCGCATCTCTGCTTTTCCACAATCACATCTCCAATTGACAGATTCCTTCTGTACTTCCGATTTTCACTGGGCATTAGAACATTGCTGAATCTCTTGTTTCTTCAGCACTAACAATCACAACTTCCCCCAGTGGCTCATCTCTGTGTGACTCACCATCTTTACTGTCTCTTTAACTTTATCTACATTTCACTAGGCAGTCCTTTGACCCTTTCTAACCATTAGAGTAAGTACTATTTCCAACTTTGCCAAAAAAATGTTCTTGAACTTTGGAATGTAAGAAGACAGAACTTATCCCTCCTTGTGTGTCCAAACGCTTACGTAGTTTAGAACTAAGGTCTCAAGTAGCCATTACTTCTTTGCATTACTCTTTCCTTCCTACATGTGTCTTCTGAATCATCTAATGGACAGGAGTGGCCCAGGTTAAGCAGGATTTGCATCTTTCTGGGTCCCTCAGTCATATGTACTAATCATCCTGATACATATATATAATATCATCCTAATTTCACCATCATTTATTACAACCATCTGTTTGGCACTTTATGGGGTCTAGGTGGAATCCCATAGCGCAGCATTGATGCAACATTGGCTTAATTTCACAATATAAGAATTGTATAACAAGCCGTGCATCTCAAGTGGTAAAGAATTTCTCTTTGAAAAAGGTGAAGCAAAATTATTTAAATCTTAGCAAGCCTGTAGCCCAACATTCTCTGCAAAGTAAAAACAAGTTGGGAAACTTCCCTTGAGTGACTTCAGTTATAAAGTAGACAGCTGGCATTTTAAGTTGTTTTTCTAATCAATACACACCATCTGAACAACTGGGCAAAAAGAGAAGAACATTTACTTTCTCAGCACCGAAAGAGATGGGGATGAAGGCAATGCTGACTTCCAAACAGAGAACTCTTCTACTTCCTTTTTTCTATCTCTATAAAACTCGGATGAAGCCACAATGCTCATTCCTGGTTTCACAGTCATCTGGAAAGATTCCTACTCTAAGACCTGAGCTGCTTCGGACTGTTCCTGGGACAGCGTCACACTTCTGACCTCATGTTGCTGTGGCCTCTGCTTCTAGTCATTGGTGCGTAGGATGCTCACACAGACAAAGGTGGAACCAAAGCAGGACTACCTGTGTCTGAATGTCCTGGAACCTCTTTCAAAGGTTCACTCTGCTAGGATAAATAAGGGTGGGCTTCATCTTCCAACTCAAGTAATATGTAAATCATAGTGAGCAAAACAGGCTCCAGTAAAAACATAAGTTGGATCTCTTTTCCAACAACTGATTGCTTCTTCCTTTGTTTTATATCCATTTCTCCTTTGATCTCCAAAATTATATGAAAACATCTTAAAAGGACATCAAAAGGATTGTCTAACCATTAGGGTGAATTCTATTTCCAGCTCATATAAATTCTACTCTGTTCTAAGGCTGAACTCTTAACTCCCTGGACCTAGATTTTAGAGAGGCTTCAAATCTTGCTAACCATGGTCTAGAAGAGATTATAGCATTTGCTTATAAGGATCCAAACACAGTAATAGACATAGTACATGGAAATAAGGAGAAATAGTATCCATGAGAACACCTCATTTCTCTCACAGCCCTTCCGAGCTTCTATATTGAACCTTTAAAAAAAGACAGAGTAGAAGAGAAGAAAATAAACAATGAAACTTCTGAGAATTTGCCTGTGAAAAGACTAACTTCTGGTAATGAGCAAGAACTTTGTTTATAAACTCTTTGAATTTTGAAAATAAGCGCAGGGTTCTGTGGAAGAGTTGTTTGTGAATAAGGGAAGAAAGGAAGGAGAGAGGGAAGAGAAAACAGAGAAAAGGCCAAAGAGAGGATATGTGGGTAAAAAAGGTAGAGTGCAGAAGGAGGGTGAAAGGGATAGAGGGAAGGAAGGAAAAGAGAGTTGTTGGGAATGTTCTTAAAAATGAGTAAGATCCCATGATAATCTCTGACTTTCTTCTGCAGCTCCTGCCAGTGTCCAGTCAGGTGAGTGACATTTCTTTTTGTTCTTTTGAGTCTCTGGGTATCATATTCATTCTGCCAGGTATAGATTCTTAATCTCATGAGGGCTGCAGGGGTCAGGGTGAAGAGACTGAGGCGCCGTTGCTTTACTGACATTACCCTAGTCCCAGCCCTGGTAAGGATGAGACGCTCCAAGGTCATATTAATTTCAGCTTTTGTCATGTGCCCACTTGGTGACTGAGAAAACCCTGTCTGAACTTCCAGAAGTGATGATTAGTTTTCCTTTACTACTAAGCCCTGGGGCAAGTCTGAAGGTGATAGCTATGAAGGAAAAGGCAATGTTGGAAAAAACAAACAAACAAACACCTATTCTTCTGGTTCTGGCCACAGGTGCCTAAAGTTTTCTACAGAAGCACTGGAGGCAGTGATATAAAACCTACTTATAGAGAAGCAACCAGAGAGCCAGGGAGGTGCTTGGCCTAAAACAAGAATATCCCTAGATCCTTTAGATGCCTACCCTGTTTATTCTTTTTTTCATTAGAATTCTAATGTCATGTAACAAAGTGGAAAATTTGATGTTATATTCAACAGAAAACTACATTTTCTTCTTTAATAATTTCTTTGGAAAATATGATCACAAAGTAGACTGCCAGATCTTATTTCTTTGTTTTAGTTTGGAAACTCCATTGAAACATGTTCACTATGAGTGTCCATGTATTACAGCAACTTATAAACCACCGTAGGGCCATAAACTGACAGGTGGTAAAAATATGGAGATATAGATATAGGTGTTGTTGCTGTTGTTAAGTGCCATAGAGTTGTTTCTGACACATAGTGATCTGATATAGAGTTTCTGAGGAGCAGCTGATGGGTTTGAACAAATGTTCAAAGATGAGAAAATATTTAATATACAGAGAGAACTGTGAAAGCTAAAATATGTGTAAATTGGAAGCCTGTCAGAGAAGGAAAACTGAAATATTTCCACTAATAGAGAGTGATTTTTTAAAAAAAGCAAGATGGTAAAACTGCATAGTAAGACCTCATGCCCTTTTTCTTTCCTCTCTCCTGCTATTTGATGGCTGACCCTTTCTCTCTGGCCTGCAGAAAAATAGTGCAATGTTTAGACCTCAGATTAGCCTTTTCATCAGAACAGCGAGCATTTTTCCCTGAGGTCCAGCCCTGTGCACTACAATTTGAAATCGACATTTGAATCTGAATTCCTAGTTCTATTGCAAGTGAAAATTATCCCAAAAAAGATCAATGCTGCAGGGCTGGACCATAGAGAAACCCACTTCATCCAGGTCCGTTCACAAAAAAAATATTTCCTGAAGCCTCTGTGGGAAAAAAGGCATCTGAGTGGGGAATTCTACAGTTTGAAGTTATGGGTCCCAATGCTGATGTGGAACCTATTTTGTTTCAACTAGTGGGGATGACAAAGAGGAAAAATTTGATTTGTACCACTGAGCCTCTATGGAATGGGAGAGTGCAGAGTCAAACACAGCTGCCATGGGGACATGAGGTTATCGTGAAGGGATATTGCTGGTCTAGTAAAGAAAATAGGTTTAAATTCACATTTTGTCAAGGAAACTGTTGGCATCTGGAAAAATGGGATCTGTTAACAGACATAAAACTAACATGATGTGTTTGGAGCTAGCTTGTCTTCACTTGATAGGAAAGCCATCAGAGCCAGTAGGTTCTAGAGGAGCTATGGATGTCCAGCTTCTTGACTCAGGTGTATAGAACTTAATTTCCCTCTCCCCGTAAAAACCAGTTACTATCAAGTCCATTATAACTCATGGTGACCCAGTAAGTCAGTGCACACTATGCTCCAGAGGTTTTAAGTGGCTGATTTTTCATAAGTAAATCTCCAGGTCTTTATTCTGAGGTGCCTCAAATTGGCCTCAAACTTCTAACCTTTCAGTTAGCAGATAACAGTTTGTACCATGGAGGGGATGCCTGTATACCACTATCCCTCACTTTCATGAACAGAAGTTAGAGCTGGGAGGAGGGACAGCAGGACAGGGCAATATTAATTCCACAGGTATCTTTGCATCTTTTGCAGACTGGCTGAGCATCGACATGCCACGCTATACCTACGAAGGAGACCAGGTGGTTATAAGCTGCTATGGGAGAAAAAATCGTAAGATAAAGAAATTGATGTACTACAAGGATGAAAATCTGATAGCTACTTACCATAAAGCTTCAAACTATACCATTGAAAACGCAAGATTCAATGACAGTGGTTCCTATCGATGTGTTTCTGTTAGGAAGTTTTTCTTCTTCATAGATTTTACAGATGTTTCAAGTACAGTATGGCTCACTGTTCAAGGTGAGAACCTCATTCCTCAGTGGGTGAGTCTGGGCAGAAGACATATGGTCTGTGTGGGAGGATCAGGGACTGAGCAAAGGAGACCACCCAGAGTGGCCACAGGGGAGAGAAATGCTAGATGGCAGTGTGTCCTTGTATGTCCAGTACATTGGGGCCAAGAAGACAAGGCACTTCTCAATAAGAATGCTACACCTCATTGCTTGGTGGTCTCTTTTTAATTCTTCCCTCCAGAGTTGTTTCCATCACCTGGACTGACAGTCAGGCCCTCTGAGCCCACAGAGGGGAGTTCAGTGATCCTGTCCTGTGATATCCACCTCCCTTCAGATAGGTTGCAGACCCAGCTTCACTTCTCCTTCTTCAGAGATGGCCACACCCTGATGTCAGGCTGGAGCTCAGCAGAGTTGCAGATCTCAGAAATATGGAAAGAAGACTCTGGGTATTACTGGTGTGAGGCAGCCTCTCACAGTGTCTCAAAGCAGGGTCACCGATCCAATATACGGGTGCAGAGTGAGTATCGGTGGGCTGCCAAGACTGGACAGGACAGTACAGTGGTACTGGGCCAGATCTTTGGTCCTTCTTTTCTTTTGTACTTCCCCTAGCTCCATGTAAGGGAAGGGCTACAAGGACCAATAACTGGAACTCTTCTCTACTAATTTTTGTTATTTTTACAGTAGCATCATTTCTCAATAACTTTACTCTCCCTATTATAAAAGTGTTGTTGTTGATGTTGTTTTTAAGTGCCATCGAGTCCATTTTGACCCATAATGACCCTGCATAGGGTTTCTGAGGAGCAGCTGGTGAACTTGAACCACCAACCTTGAGGTTCAAACCGATTTTGCAATCCAGCACATTAACCCACAGCACCACATCAGGACTCCCACAATGGTGATTGGTAGTTATGTGCCATGGTGTTGGTTCCAACTCATAGCAACCCTGTACAGGGTTTCTGAGGCTGCAAATCTTTATGGGAGCAGAAAGCCTCATCTTTCTCCCATAGAACAGCTGATAGTTTTGAATTGCTAACCTTGACTCATACTAAATAGCTCTTGGAACATTTACTGTATGACTGGCACTGAGGTATGCTCAGCAAAGAAATAAATAAGTGATGGTCTCTACCTGCAAAAGCAAACCCCCAACTGGGAGGCACATTTAACCCAAGTGGAACAATAAAAGAACAAAATAATAAACAGAAATAACAATGATCTCCAGCACGTAGACAATTGATCTGTAGCTGTCAGATCAATTCCTACTCCTAGCAACTCCATGTGTTACAAAGTAAAACTCCTCCATAGGGTTTTCTTGGCTGTAATCTTAATGGAAATCAATTCCAGGTCTTTATTTTGTGGCACCAATGAATGAATTTGGAACACAAATATTTAGCACACCATTTGCACCATGCAGGAGCCTTGCCCATTATAAAATGCCTACTAAATACCAGACTAGAATCAAGCTGTTGTGTTCCATTCTAGAAGAGTCATCTGGCGCTTAGAAATATCTTGAGAGTGAAAGACCTATATAACATCCATCATGTGCAAGACACTTACGTTGAATTCTTACAACTACCTGTGACAGTACTGTGAAGAATGCTTGCAAAGAGATACCGTGGCCACGCCCATTATACAAATGAGGAATCTGAAAGTGTAGACTGTTAAGTATCTTACCCAAGAGAATCCAGATGTAAGTGGCAGAGCTGGAATTTGAATACAGACACTCCTTCCTACCTTAACTGTGCTAGTAGGTGCCATTACGCACACCATGGAATGGTCAACCGTTTGAGATCCAAAAGGCCACATTTACCCAAGCACAAAATTCAGAAGGTTGGGAGAGAGGGAGGAATGGAAGTAATAAACACAGGGAGGAAGTGAGGTATGTGATGTTATATTGCAATCATTGAGACGAAACAAAGCATATGATTTGTTGAATGTAAAATTGATTATCAGCTTGGTAGACCTTCACTCAATTCACAGTAAAAAGTTTCAAAAATAATTGATACCATTGGTTGGCTGTATCTGATGTAGTAAGTGTTTTACATGTGTATCTCCTTTAATCATCATGAGAACTATGAGGTTGATGCAATTATCTACATTTTATGTGAGGGGGGGGGGGGAAACACCAGGATTAGCAAGATGAGTTGACGTACGTAATTTGTGAATTGAATAAGTGGCAGAGCTAGGTTGGAACTCAGGTCTATCTGACTTCCCAGTTTGGGCTTTTCTACCCCAAGTCTGGCAAGAGATAGGGGTGGGTCTGTGGTCCTGCATAAAACCCCTCAGCATGATCTCTCCCCACTAAAAACCACTCTGGCAAGGGAAGTAGACATGCCTTTGCCTAAACATTCTATTTCCCCAGCTCCACAGGCTATACTACTTACAGGTGGCACCTGCCTCCACTCCAACCTTGTCCTCTCACACACCCAGAGCTCACTTGTCCCCTTTCCACACAGGAATCCCTGTGTCTGGAGTGCTCATGGAGACCCAGCCCCAAGGAGGGCAAGTGGTTGAAGGGAGACAGCTGTTCTTTATCTGCTCCGTGACTGAAGGCACAGGAAACACCACGTTCTCCTGGTATAAGAAGAGCATGAAGGAGAGAGTGTGGAGGACATCTCAGAAATCCCAGAGAGCAGGCATGCAGATCCCTGGTATCAAAGAGAGTGATGCTGGAGCATATTTCTGTACAGCTGACAATGGCTATGGCTCCATCCAGAGCGAAGTCATGAACATCACTGTTAGAAGTAAGTAGCTCTCAGTCAACTACTCAGCGTTTCCCAACTCGGGACCAGTTTCTTTCTGTGGGTGTGAGGATGTTCCAAGGGATTCACAGGGACCAGGGCTGTGAAGAGACTAAGAAAGCATTTGATAGTGGTAGGATTATTGTCACAATGGTGATGGTGGTAGCAGCAGCAACAGTAACAGTAGCAGAGGCGCTAAATGAGGGTGAGAAGATAGAACAACAGGCAGAATACATAGCATTGTACAGGCATGCTACCTTGAATTCATCATCACAGCTCATAAGCACATGGTGACGCTCTCTCTGAGGCAACATTGAGAACAAGGGGCCTGGAAGTGTACTGTGAGGACTCTTAGGTAAGATAGGTTATGATTCTGTACCAGCAAGAGACACCCTCTGATGGACCCTTCTCCATCATTCAGTTCCAGTGTCACAACTTCTCCTCAACATCAGTTGGGGACGTGGTAGATCTTCACTGTGATGACAAGCGTGCATCTCCCCCAATCCTGTACTTGTTTTATCATGAGAATGTCATCCTGGGGAATAGATCAGTCCTCTCTAGAAGAGGATCATCCTTCAGCCTCTCTCTGACCAAAGAGCATTCTAGGAACTAATTCTGTGAGGCCAAAAATGACCTGAGGACCCAGTGCAGTGAGGTGGTGGCACTCAATGTCACAGTTAGGACACTTGACAATTGCAATATGCCCAGCAATGGTTTGTGATTCCTTTCAAATGAAGTTTTCTACCTCTCAGGAAATCTGAGTTTTACAGATTTTACAAGCTCTCCTTTTCGTAGGTCTCAACAATAATGATCATTGGCCTATCACTGCCCCTTCCTGTTTCCTTTCACTTTTTGGTCAAATATGTTGGAATAGATACCATTTGTAGAACACTATGATGAAGTCAAGTAAGTGAGGCAGGGAGAGAGAAGGGAGATGCCCCTGTGATAGGAAAGAACACACCGACTCAGAGCTGGTAGTGAGAAAGCAGACAACTAATCCTTGTAAACACTTAAGGAAAATGTTGAAGAACCTTGGACAAACCTCATTGTATGCATAACAAGAGAAAACAGAGATTTGTTTGGGCAGAGAAATAGCATATGCTCACAATTTTTTGAGCGCAAACTATGGGGATTATCTCACTTTCTAAAAAATTAGGAAATGAAATTTTTCAAATGAGGAAATGAAACTTAACGTGAAATGACTTTCCCATAGTCACAGAATTTATGGTACAAATTTGGAACTTCAGTTCAAGATCACTAGAATTTAGGATATTTGCTCTTTGACTCGGTGTTACTATGTCATTCATTTTCCCTTTAATCTATTTTTGTGATGAATTGAATCATTAGATTGCATCATTAAATTTCTGTGATAAATTATGTTTAATTATTTTAATGGAACAACACTACATACAATTTGCTAATATTTTATTTCAAAAATTTGCATCCTTTTTATAATGAGCTTTCTTTTTGAAACTATATCCATCTAGTTTTGATTTCAGAGATAAATTAGTCTCACAAAAATAATTTAAAAGCTTTTCATATTTTCTAAGATATGCAGCAGTGTAAAACAACATTGAAGTTAATTCTGCTACTTGAAAAGTCTTTGTAACTAGCCCAAATAAGTTTCTAAGCTTGGTAGATTTCTAGCTTCATTGTCAAATCTTCTTTTTTTATTAATCTTTTCAGATTTTATAAATAATTTGGATAGTTTTACCTGAAGAGTTAGGCATTTAATATACACTTTCAAATTTATCACATACTGTTGATAATGTATTTTCACATAATTTCTAAAGAGCTTCATATTTGTGGTGATGCTTTCTTCCTAGAGCTAATTGTGTTTTTGTCATGTCCTGTTTCTTAACCATATTTGCTAGAGTTTTGTTTATTTTATTGCTCTTTTCAAAGTGCCAGTTTTATAGTGCAAAAATAATTATTTTTTTGGTTTTCTAATGTATTTGTTTTTCCCTTACCCTCTGTATCTTCTTTTTCTCTTTTGTATTAAGTTTTTTTTTTTATGTTATTCTTTAATTTATAAAGTAAAGCGCTTATTTATTTTTCTTCTTGTTTTATAATAAATGCATTTAAAAGTATATTTCCTCTAAATACACTTTCACCTAATTCTACTAGTTTTGATGTCTATTTCATTTAATTTATAAAAATATATATAGTATGAGTCTTTATCTCTTTTATCATTTGGAATTTACAATTTCTTATGTATATAGTTTATTTTATACTCTAGCGCATTAATTTATTATAGAAATAGCTCTTATAAATTTATCCATTATCCTGTGGTTGCAGTACATCAAGTAATATGACCTGCATAATTTTTACTTTGGGGAATTTGCTAAGAATTTCATTATGACCTAATACATAGTCAAATTTTATAAATGTTCTACATGGAATTTGAAAAGAACGTGAATTTTCTGTTTGGGTCCATGGTGTCTAGTATTGTATTTATTTTTCTATTAAATTAAGCTAATTACTTGATTTATTCAGTCTTTATATTGTTGCTGTTTAGTGCCATTGAGTAAGTTCTGACCCAATCAATAGAGGGTTTCTAAGGAGCAGCTGGTGGCTTTGAACTGCCTATCTTGTGGCTAGCAGTCCAGTGCTTGTCCTACAGTGCCACACCAAGACACCTCAGTCTTCATAGTACATTACATAATTTTGGTCTGTTTAATCTATTAGTTATTGTGAAGCATGTTCATGTTATTTCCTTTAATTCTGCTAATTCTATCTTTTTGCACAGACTTTGCTATGAAATTGGAGTCCATGGGTCAATGGTCAAATACTTCATTTTTAACAGAAAAGTCAGTGGTTCAAATCCACCTAGGGGCATGTCTTAGTTAGCTAGTGCTTCTATAACAGAAATACCACTAGTGGATGGCTTTAACACACCAAAACTTATTGTCTTGCAATTTAGGAGGCTAGAAGTCTGAATTCAGAGCACCAGCTCTGGAGAAAGGTCCTTGTCCCCTTTCAGCATCAGGAGACACAGCATTCCTTGGAGATCTCCATGTGTCTTGGCATCAATCTTTCCCTGGATCTAAGAGCTTCAAAGTGTATGGACCCCAGATCCAAAGGATGAATTTCACTTACAAATCCTCTTTATTGATGGCAACAAGTCCCTCTGGGCTCTGCTTGCTTCTTTAATCTCTTTTATATCTCAAGAAGGATTGACTCAAAATATAACCTAAGCCTGTAGATTGCATCTGGCCCCATTAATGTCACTGAAGTGAGGATTTACAACACATAGGACAATCACATTAACCAGGGCTAAGCACATCAGATCACATCATGAAGTAGTGATTACATCATATTAGATCTCCTCCTGGAGGTGATTACTCCATCTTAACTGCTAAACCAGTGAGAATCCTGGCCAGGTCAAGTTGACAAAAAACCTTAACTGCCACAACACACCTGGGAAGAAAGACCTAGTGATGTTTGCAAAATATATCACTGCCATTGAAAATCCTATGGAGTGTGGTTATATTCTGAAACACCTGAAGTTTTAGTAATTCAGAACGGATTCAATGGCAATTTTTTTTTTTTTGCCATCAATTTATTAATCAACTATGTGAGGTTGAACATTTCAGTTGCAAATGACAGAATTCCCATTCAAAGTAACTCGAGCTGCAAAGAAGGTGGTGTGTGGGGGTGGACAGCTGATAGGAAGGATTGAGAATGGGCAAGGTTTACTGTGTAGCTCTGTCTCCCCTCTTTCTTCTGCATTCCTCCATCAGCTTTATTCTCACACAGCCAAAGAAGGCCCCAAATGTAATCTAGGCTTACATAACTCCTTCCTGCTAGAAATTCTAGAGAACAAGAGAGTTTCTTTTCAAATGACTCCAGTTTAAAAAAAAAAAAAAGCAGATATGGATGAAAGCTGATCCAGTCTGTGTAATGTGTCCATTCCCTCTCCCCTCTCCTACCCTGCAGAGCAAAGTTGACCTGTGATTGGTGAACCCATCAAGAGCAGTTTTCTAAAGGAAAATGAGTAACTTAAGTAACCTTAGGTTTTTTCTGTTCTAGATCTTAGTCTTCATCTTAGGAAACCTCTAGTTCTGCTCCTCAGGTCTTTTCAAACTCAGGAGAAACACACCCTAAGTTTCTGTGTCTCCATATCTTCATCTTCAGAGTAAAAGCAAGGACTCTTTTCCAGGGTGTCATTGAATGGGGCCCTTGGTAAGATGGGATGATATAGTTGATGTTAACTACTAGCTCATGAAGATCTTATGCACAACAGGATTGTTGACTCAGTCATTGACTGAGTTTTATAAGTAGATTACTTTTCTTCCTAGTATGCCTTAGTTGAGAAACTTAGCTGAAACATTTTCAACATCATAGCAACACATACGTCTCTGCTAACAGAAGGGTGTTGGCTGAGGTTGAAGTAAGTTGGCCAAGAATCAAACGTGGGTCTCCTGCATGGATGGTGAGAATTCTACCACTGAGCCACCACTGTCCCAGTACAATCTTAGGAAATGGTATCAGGCATAAGGCAAAGTCAAAGCTCTGTGATTCCCTACTTCAGCAACTCTCTTCCCCTCAACCACTGCACCACCACCATCTAACAATCTTCCTTAATGATGACTGTTGTATTAAGAGTACGTATCTGAATGTGCTCTAATCTCTTCTGTTTGCAGAGCCCCCAGCCACAGTTCGCTTGGTCAATGGCCCCAGCCACTGCGAAGGGCGGGTGGAGGTGAAGCAAAAAGGTCAATGGGGCACTGTGTGTGATGACGGCTGGGATATGAAAGATGTGGCAGTGTTGTGCCGAGAGCTGGGCTGTGGGGCAGCCAAGCACACACCTGCAGGCAAGATGTATCAGCCTCTGGCAGAAGCAGCACAACCAGTGTTCCTTCAGGAAGTCCTGTGTAATGGGACAGAACAGGCCCTGGCAGACTGTAATCAGGTTAAGAACATAAATTGTGGGCATGACGAGGATGCAGGAGCAGTATGTGAAGGTGAGTAATGACCAGATCTAGGGATAGGAGTTATAAGCTTGTCAGGATCAAGACTCTTCCCTATATTTCCATCTTCCCCTTGCCTTATTACTCGCCATTGCCCCTTCCTCTTTAAGAACTACTCTACTGCAGACTGTGATCAGGACAATATTATTATTAGTCACATTAATCCAGATTCATAACAATCAGAAAAATAGTTAGGAAATCATAAAACTAGACACTTTGATGATCTTAATCAAGGTTACACTGCTTTTATTGTTCTATAATCTCTTCAGTTCAGAGTTCTTTCCTCTATACAATTCCACTGATCCAAACAAATTTCAAAATATGAAGGAGTGTCGGGTGGGGAAGATCCAGGGGAAGAGAGAGTACATGGAAGGGAGGACTGTTTGAGAGATACTTGTCTGTCAAGCAAGCTAGGTCACAGAAAACAGAACTCCTTGAAGGTGGAGGTGGAATAAAGACAGCTCCTAGCAGATTATATAAAAGACCTTCATAGAGTAATGACTGTAGCAGAAGTCAAGAAACTCTGTTATACTTCCTGCTTCAGCTTCTGGTGAGCACTCCAATCCCTTAGGCCACAGAATGAAGTAGTGGCATTGAGAAGTTCATGATGAAGAGATGGGACTTCAGATATACTAGGTCAATGCCCAGCTTTCTTGTTGTTAGGTGCCATCGAATTTGTACCAACTCATAACGACCTTATACACAGCAAAACGAAACACTGCACAATCCTGGGCAAACCACACTATTGTTGCCATGCTTGAGTACATGCATGCTGCTATTTGGCCAATCCATCTCACTGGGGGAGGGTCTTCCTCTTTTTCTCTGACCCTCAACAGTACCAAACATGATATCCTTCTCCAGCGACTGGTCCCTCCTGACAATATGTCCGAAGTATGAGAGATGAAATTTGGCCATCCTGACATTCAAGGAGCACTCTGGCTGCACTTCTGTTGGGTTTTTTGGCAGCCCATAGTACTTTCAATATTCTCCTCCAACACCATAATTCGAAAGTATCAATTCTTCTATGGTCTATCTTATTCACTGTCCAGATTTTGCTTGCATATGAGGTTATTGAAAATACCCTGGCTTGGGTCAGGCACACCTTAGTCTTCAAGCTGACATCTTTGCTCTTCAACACTTTCAAAAGATCTTGAGCAGCTTATTCTAATGCAATACATCGTTTGATCTCTTGACTGCTGCTTCCATGAGTGATGATAGTTGATTCAAGAAAAATGAAGTCCTTGACAACTTCAATCTTTTCTCCATTGATAAGAATATTGTTTATTGGTTCACTGGTGAGGATTTTCGTTTTCTTTACATTGAGATATAATCTATACTGAAGGCTGTGCTCTTTGATCTTCATCTGTAAATGTTTTAAGTCCTCTTCACTTTCATCAAGCAAGATTGTATCATCTACATATTGCAAGTTTTTAATGAGTCTTCCTCCAATCCTGATGCTATGTTTTTCTTCATACAATCCAGCTTCTCAGATTATTTGCTCAGCATACAGGTTGAATAAATATGGTGAAAGAATACAATCCTATCGCACACCTTTCTTAATTTTAAACCCTTCAGTGTTCCCATGTTCTGTTCAAACAACTGCCTCTTGGTCCAGGTACAGATTCCTCATATTTCGCAATGTTGTCCATAGCTTGTCATGATCCACACAATCGAAAGCCTTTGAATGGTCAATAAACCACAGGTAAACATCTTTCTGATATTCTCTGCTTTCAGCCAAGATCCATCTGACATCAGCAATGATATCCCTTGTTCCACGGCCTCT
>NW_006408560.1:17263547-17295352 GCF_000296735.1 Chrysochloris asiatica
CACAACTCTTCTGGTCTTTGGTCTTTATTGTTTAATGTATCAAATCTGTTCTTCAGATGATCTCTAAATTCAGGTGGGATATAGTCAAGGTCATATTTTCACTCTCGTGGACTTGTTTTCTTTTTCTTCAGCTTCAGCTTGAATTTGCCTCAGGGGCATGGAAAGAACTGTGATTGATTTAGGGAAATGAAATCCATATTAGGCTCTAGAAAACATACAGAATTTAAAGTCAGTTGTGCAGTGCCTGAGGCCTGCCTCCCTTACTACCAGTCATATAAGACTGTACTTCTCTGAAGCTCATTATCTTTGTTAGAGAAAATGAGATAATACCTCAGCCAATTTCCTCAAATTTTGGATACAACATCAAAGAAAACACATTCATAAAGACTTTTTGTGAAGAGAAATGTCTCAAAGTATTCCCAGGTACCTTCTCCAGGTTCCCCACTAAGGGTGGTCTCAATGAGGGGAGTGTTCCCTGGACTCTGGGATAGTCATTTTCTTCATTCTAAGCCTCATGTCTCCTCAGGAACCTGTGAGTTTGTCTAGACAATCCCTTCCTGTATCTTTCTGTTCTTAATACATTTTCTTCTTTTCTCTACAGCATTCTTGCCTAGTTCTCTTTGAAAATTTAGAGAATGGAATCCCGCAGACTTCATATTTTCACCTTCTTGGCCTCACAGACCTGGACAACTCCACAGCTTCTAATGAACCTTAAAACTTTGCCTGTGAACGCCCCTCATCCCCCAGTCTTCCTAGCCTAAGCCTCAACTCTGTCTACATTAGGGGAAAATTAAACTCCCAAAGAAGCAGATCTTGCTGAAATTCTCATCCCATACTGACATGTTGGCCTTGGATCAGACTTTCCTAGTTTCTTCCAGAATTGCCTGAAGAATCCAGTACTGCCTACTTGGGCAGATGTAGCTGCTCTGGAAGGGGAAACAGCAGAGGATAAACTGAGAGTGGGCCAATATGGCTGTATAAACAGGACGAAATAAAAGAAACTGGGAGTATTTAATTTCATTTCTAAGAGATTTGGGAAGACACTAGCTTCTTAAAATATATTTCTTAAATAAGAAATATATAATACATTAAGCAAAAAGTAGTATTCAAAAAGAAAACAAAAATCAGCCACAATTAACACCAAGAAGTAAATGCTGTTGCTATTGTAATACTTCTAAAATATTTTATGAATATGTAAATAAGTTAATAAATGTATACTTGCATTTCTTGTGCTGCAAGCTGCTTGTTATTTTATACTGGTTTTTAAATTTTTTTTATTTTAACATTGCAATGTTAACAGTTCATAGATAATCATATAATGTAAACACATGCATACATACACAAATATAATCATTCCTCAGTATTCAAAGGGGATTGGTTCAAGGACCTTCCAAAGATATCAAATCCACAAATACTCAAATCTCTTATATAAAATAGTATACATTTGCATGTTGTTGTTAAGTGCCATCGAGTCAGTTTCGACCCATAGCGACCCTGTACAGGATTTCCGAGGGTGTAAATCTTTATGGGAGTAGAAAGCCTCATCTTTCTTCCGCGGAGCAGCTGGTAGTTTTGAACCACTGACCTTAAGGTTCACAGCCCGATTTGTAACCACTACGCTACCAGAGCTCCTTATTATACATTTGCATATAACCTATATAATCTTCCATATGCTTTAATTCATTTCTAGATTACTTATAATACCCAATATACTGTAAACACTATGTAGCTAACATTTTATACTCCCTTTTAGCCTTTGAAGGATTGCTTTGACCACTGAATTACTCGTCCCCCAATATTTTCCACTGTGGATAGGAAGGACTAGGTATATATGTGTCTTTATAAGATGTGGCACTGCAGGATAATGCATTGGACATGAAGTTCAGTTGGAACAACAAGGTCAGTGGTTCAAACCCACCAGCCACTCCTAGGAAACACTAGACAGGGTCACTATGAATCTGGACCTACTCAATGGCATTTAACAACAGCAACATATATCTAGATCAATAAATCTATATCAGTCTATGAGCCCTCTAAGCATTACTAATGTCTAAGACTCAAAAATATTCAGGAGATGGTTTCTTTTAGAAATTAGTAAGCAAGTTTTGGATCTGGGTAAATATAGGAAGAAATAGACTAAAATACATACACACTCACATGTACACACACATCACATACACATGAGGGCAAGACCAAAAGTGTTGTTACTATTCTAATCACATTGTTGTTATTATTGTCATCATCGGTCTGACTCATAGCGACCCTATGGAGGGTTTCTAAAGCTATACATCTTTGCGGGAGCTGAAAACCTCTTTCTTCCAAGGAGCTGCTAGTGGTCTTGAACTACCGGCTTTGTGGTTCAAAGTCCAGTGCTTATTGTACAGAGTCACTGTGCTCCCAATAAGATCATAAAAACTTTATTAAACAAAATTATCAAATTGTGAACCTCTGGTATGGCTTTGTGGGTTAATGCATTGGCCTGCAAAGTCGGTTTGGACCACAAGGCTGACAGTTCAAGCTCACCAGTTGCTCCTTGGAAACCCTAAGGGTCACTATGGGTCAGAACAGACTTGACAGCACTTAACAACAACAACAACAACATCAAAATGTGAAGCCATTGTTTCTCAACATATTCTTTGTCTAGGCCTGTACACGTCACACTTCTGAAAGCAGTGATTCTATCCCTCTAACTATTCCCTAAAAGAATTCTGAGCTCTTCCATTTACACCATGTCAAAACGTCAGTCTTGGCATCCTCAAGGGACTCGAATTGTATTCCTCTGAAATAATCTTTGAGTTTTAAGAACCAAAACAAATCTGAAGGGCAAGATCAGGGCTGTAGGATGGACAGTATAAGATTTCTAGTGAAATTTCCTTAGTATAGATAGCCCTTACTACCTTTAAAGAATTTTTTGTTATTGTTAAGTTGGTTCCAACTCATAGTGACCCTGTATAGGGTTTCCAAGGAGCAGATGGTGAGTTTGAACCACCAACCTTGTTCAAACTAACCTTGAGGTCCAGTGCTTCATCACATAGTGCAGGGTCAGAATAGAAAAAAAAAAATGCCTTCACTCAACTTTCCCAGCCTTACTCACATCAATTCATTCTTAGTTTTCCAAAAGTTTCTTCCTAATAAGTCCCTATGATTGTCCTGTATCCTTCAAGAAAATCTATCAAGATGATCCATTAAGAATCCCAATATATAGTCACCATAACTTTCAGGGCAGACTTTTCTGTCTTGAATTTCACTGGCCCAGTAGATTCCCTTGGAAGCCACTGTTTTCATTGCAATTTGCTCATATTGGCAAATCCAAGCTCCATCCCTAGTTATGAATTGTTCCATAAAAATGTCTTTATTAGCTTCTATCTTCCTTAAAAGATGGATAGAAAGAGCCACTCTGTGAGCTAGCTGATCTTTAAGAAGTACTTTGGTACTCATCAAGGCAAAGCTTGTTGAGGCCAAGATGTTCACTTAAAATTGAAAATTCAAAACCATGGGAGAAACCATCAGTTTCTTTAACATTGGTGGTAATTCTGTGGTCTTCTTCAACCAGTTTCTGGACTTGAACCACAACTTCTTCATTCATGGAGTGTGACGATCTTCCCTCTCTTGGCTCACCTTTAAGATCTTTTCCACCTTCCTTAAAATGCTTCCAAAGAAAGTTTTGATCCATTTTTAAATTGTTGCTTGGTATGGAGCAACATTCCTGTAAACTTGTTGCAAAGCTTCAATCATTTGAGAAGACATCCATTTGAGTTTTGTTAAAAATTCTTATTGACTCTGACTTCAAGTTTTTTTCCCCATGACACAAAAAGTATCCTTTTATTATTATTATTATTTTGAAAGACACCCTAAAGAGACTAAGATAAGTGTGTTACTGAGAAAACTTGTCTGGAGTCATAGCACTGATTTCAGAGAAATATTTAAACCATTTTGTTTGGAGTAAAACTGTGTATGTATGAATTGGAACCTTAGTAGTATACCTTTTTACTTACCCTCCTATATATATATATATATACACATAAAAGCTCTGGTAGTGTAGTGGTTACAAATTGGGCTGTCCACAGTTCAAAACTACCAGCTGTTCCATAAGAGAAAGATGAGGCTTTCTGTTCCTGTAAAGATTTACAGCCGCAGAAACCCTGTACAGGGTCACTATGAGTCGGAACCGACTCCACAGCACACCATCACTACCAACACCTATATATACATGCATCTACTTCTCTGTGATCATCATTATCCAACATTTCACATTTAGAACAACTTTGAAAAAACCCTCATGGCACCTCTGAAAGCCCTGACCTCCAAAGACCACTCCTACTGACCAGGCCACAAAAGTGATGATGCCCAACCGGCTGCAAGACACCTTCCCTTCTACTCTACCACTTGGTCTGGTCCCAGAGGGTACAAAGGAATAGCAGAATGACACCAGGGCACAGAAGGGCAGAGGCCTGAATGAGAAAGGAGGGGCTGAAAATGAGGTAGGCTGGTGGGGGAAAGTGAGAGACAGGAACTGAGAGGAGCTGTGGCGCTGCAGCAGTGTGTGGGCTTAGTGAATATTGTGTGTGTAGTCCAGACTCGATGTCCATTTTAACAGATCATTTATTAAGCCCATATTACATACCAAATTTTATCTGTTAGCTTTTCACATGGTTAGTGAAACTCAAAAATTGTTTCTGGTATTGTCACTGACATTGTACTGAAATCATAATTTGAGAAGTTGACATTTATGGCTATTCATTCTTCTCTTCTGTTTATGTTGAGATTCTTGGCAGAGTTTGAAATGTTTTCCTTGTCTAAGTTCTACCCATTTCTTTATTTTATTTTTAGACTTTTAAAACTGTTGAAATTATTGTGTAAGATTTTTGTTCCATTACATTTTCTAGATATTTATTTTAGTACAGAGAATAAATACTAGGTTTGTGGAATAAATCCATAGATTTTTGGATCCAATTATTTCACACAATATCATTTTCAATGATTTTCTCATAAGTTTTCTAGGTATGCAATCATAGCTACAGATAATTCTGCTTCTTCCTGCTAATATGTAGAACACATTCCTCTTTTCTTCCTAAGTGCATTGTCTAACGTTTCCACAAAAATGTTAAGTAACTGTGATAATAGTAGGCACCCTTACTTTGTTCTCAAATTTAGCAGGCTTTTTGAATTTCACAATCAACCATGATTCTGACTTTTTAATTTAAAAAATGTATTTGTAATAGGGGAATAGCTCTGTGGCTCTGTAAGATAACCACTGTAAGATAACCACTGAACTGATAACCACATGTCAGCGGTTTAAGCCCAGCAATCACTCCACAGGAAAAAGATGAGGCTTTCTACTCCTATAAAGTTATATAGCTTCAGACACGCTACATAAGGTCACTATGAGTCCTAACTGACTCCACAGCACTTAACAACAACAATTTATAACATCAAAAAATTGTCTACTTTCTATAATTAGTATGTTTTATTTAATATGTAATTAGAAGTAGATGTTGAATCGTCTTTCTGAGTGAATTTTGTTCCCTTTTGTATTAATAGGATTAATTATGTTAACAGATTTATTAATAATGAATTAATCTTCCAAACCTACATTGTTATGATGGACATTAATATCCTGTTGAATTCTATTTAATAATATCTTAAAGTTTTTGCATAGATATTCATACTGATGATTTGTCTGTTCTTTTTTTTTGAGAACTTTTGGTCACTACTACATTGGTTTCTTATTATTTTAGGAGGTTTAGTCTCCATCCAAAAATTATTTTAAATGCTGCTAAATATACCTTTTTCTTGATTTGTGAACAAAAGTCACTATGAAAGCATCTGGCTAATATATTTGAAGTTGTGGCTACCTAATAATTTTTTCTCTCTCTGTTTTTTCATGACTATTGGTGCATATAGTTAACTGTCTTTTCTTATATAAAATAATTCATATTTTCCTAGAAAATCATCTATTTAACATAGGTTTCCAAATATATTAATTAGCCTTGAGATTTTTTTAAAAATACTTTTTTTTTTTCTCTCCCTTAATGTCTCTCTGAGGAGTGTGGTAGCTCCATAGGGTAAGCACTGGACTGCAAACCGATAAAATCCACAGTTGGAGCCCACCAGTAGCTCAAGTGAGAGAAAGATGTGGCTTTCTTTTCCCACAAAGATTTTGAAAGCCTTGGAAACCCTATAAAGAGTCAGTATGAGTGCTGATAGGTCACTGTAGGACGAGCACAAGGTTGGTTTGAAATGCGAGGTTGGTGATTCAAATTCAGCAGCTGCTCCTAGGAAACCCTATACAGGGTCATTATGAGTCAGAACCTACTTGATAGCACTTAAAAACAACAACAACATGAGTCAGAACTAAATGGAAGGCACTTCCAAACAACAATGTCTCTCTTGGTCTAATTATTTCCGGTTTTATATTTTAAATGTTGCCTATCATTCTTTTTTGATTAGGTTATTATTATATATCTATTGACTTCTCATAGGAAACCCCTCAGGTTTCCTATATACTGAATTGTTGGGGTTTTTTGTTTTGTTTTATTGTTTATTGGTATCTGCTTTTATCTTAATTGATTTGTTGTTCTTTTCCTAAGTTTTTAATATCAATATTTAGTTTATTTGTTTCCATTCTTTCTAACTGGTTTTAAGTTTGGATATGTAGTATTTTAAGTTTGGATATGTAGTATTCTGATTACCATTATTTTTAAGTCTGCATCTATCAGTTAAATTTTCTTCTTTGGCCTCAATGTTCATTAAGATAGGAATATTTTTAAGTAGTTAATGATAGGATTTTTTCCTAATTTTGTGGATTTAGGAAAAAATACTTTTATTGTACTGCACTATAACCTTATAAGGATTTTCTATGAGACCTAACATATGGTTAATTTTTGTAGAGGTTTCATAAATATTTCAAAGAAACGTAATCTGCCTGAATGGGCAAAAGGGGGGAAATAATGTTAAGATGCTTAACTGTCTTATAAGTGTTGGTTTCCCTTGCCTACTATTGCAAAATAGACAGTTGAGTGGAATGGAAAGGAATATAGGGAAACATAATTACAGAAAGCTTATAAGCCCGTCTTTAGCCTGTAACTGATTAGAATACCTAAAAGGGGTTCTAGAACTTGCCCAGTGAACTAGGTTTCTTGTAGAGCCTTTGTAATATATAGCACCTTATGTAGAATCCTGAGCCCCATCCAGAACTTTCTGAAGTGGGACAATCCCACTTGAAAGGACATGAATACCAGCCTGGAGCAGCTAAAGAAATGGAAAATACTTCTTGAAAGAAAGACCAGCAGGAAAAATTCAAAACAAAAATGGCAGTCTGATTGGCTACTACAAGAACAAGCAAGTTGTTCACCGGAGAGCCATCATGGTAAGTAATCAAGGACAAACTCCCTCCAAGACTGAACTCAAAGGGAAAACACAAGCAGGCGTGTAAGCTTGCTGGTGACCACGTTAATCTACTGGTGAATGGAAGAAGGGGAAAGGCAGCAATGAAGATATGGGCTGATTTCAACCATGTTTCATAGACTCATGTCAACCTGGAGATGAGATACAGAAGAGGAAGGGCTGGTTGGTCCAAAGTATGGTGAGACCTGAGGACTCCTAAACCCATGGACAAGGACATAACCACAGAGGTCTAGAGCCAAGAGTAAAGCATCTGGTTGATAAGAAGTGAGGAGAGATGCACAAGAACACCCAAACTTGCAGATAGTATCCATTTGACCTAGCTTCAATGGCTTGATGATCAGAACTCGAATAGAGAAAGATAAAGAAATTTGATAAAGAAAACAAGTATAAATTGCTACAATTTGATGAACTTGACCTATACTTATGGATGTAGTGGCTCAAAATGCCAACTGAGAGGGAAGGAGTCTTCACATCAAGAGTCAAACCTATCCCCTCTGTATACAGGGTTGACAGGAACTGGCAACTTAGACATTGGCTACCTAAAATAGTGGGGGTGGGGAGGACTATAAAGACACGAAGTGACTGGAGTTTTCAAAAGAGAGTTTAGTTTCAGAGTATGTGGGGGAAGGTAGAATCCCCTCTGAATAGTTTTCATCTTGTCTAGATGGGTCTGGTGAAAGGAGATGGGGATAAGACTCTTATGATTCAATAGTGAGTAATTGTTATCACTACTAATTGTGATTGTCACAACTGTAAAGGTAGAAGTTTTGTAACATAAAGGGGGGAGTAGTTCACCTTGCAGTCCAGGAACAGAGAATCTTAGGACAATCAAGGGAGAAGAGCAGAGCAGAATGTGGGATGCTATCCAGAGAAGCAGCGACACCACAGATGGAGGCAAAGATGATGACATGGAAAGATAGAGCAGCGGAGGACTCTAGACTCATGGAAAGAGAAAGGCTGTGTGCTGGTAGCCAGAAAAGCAGGCTTGCAGAATGTGCCCTTGGTTAATTTAAATGATTATATATTCCTGAGTGTTTTTGTATATGTAAAACAACAAAAAATGGAAAACAGAGGGAATAGAAGCAAATACTGTTGAATGGTGATATGTGGAGGGGATTGTAATCATTGTAATGATATGAAATATGATTGGATGAGTGCAAAACTTATGTTCTCCCATGTAAATTATCACTCAATGCACAATAAGATTTGCTGATTTTCTAGGCAGACAGCCATCTGACTCAAATGTCAGCACAGCTTTGGGATGGGTCAGCAAATTGTAGGTATCACATTTCCCTTTTCATAACCCAAAAGACCAGGAGGAACAGGAGTAGTTTACTTTGTGTATTCTGTATTTAATTAAAGCAATTGACTATTATCCTATCAATGGAATTGATAACCTATTGGTGGTGGTTATGTGCCATGGAGTCGGTTCCAACTCATAGCAACCCTATACAGGGTTTCCAAGGCTGTAAATCTCTACGGGACCAGAACGCCTCATCTTTCTCCTGCAGAACAGCTAGTAGTTTCGAACTTCTAACCTTGCAGTTCACAGTCTGATTCGTAACCACTACGCTACCAGAGATCTCTTAAGTGACTATTAAGAAAGAAGTTTCTCGTCGGGCGCATGGGGTCCCCAGCTGATCTCTTGCCTCCCTGCCTTCCTCGGATGGCGGCTGTTTATGCTGGACGTGTGGCCAGAGACGGGTAAGGATCACGTGGAACCTCCGCTACTTAAGAGAGAGACATTGCCATGCTGCAATGAGTCTCAATGACTGGTAAGACTGAGGAATTCGCACTGACCACCTAAGACAGGCAGTGTCCCTTAAACAATCAATAAATAAGGAGGATTCAGATGCAGACAGTACAGACCCGGTCAGGAGGCCAAGCCCCTGTGGGCCCAAGCGTTGTTGACCGTCCAAACCATAGGCTCTGAGGATCAGACTCTAGCCACCTAGTAGACACAGCAAACTGTCCCTCATCTGATTATTCAGTAATGCTTGTTAGTAATCTCATACATTAGCCCTGGATATCCACAGACAAATGTAAAAACCTTCCCTAAAAGCCGAGACTGTAATTCCAAAAAGCCAAGTCCCACCCCCCAAAAAAAAAAAAAGAAAGCTAAAGAGGATAGAGAGAAACACTGTAAACTGATGATATATGGTGGGGATAATAATCAATGTAATGAAACAAGCTATATGAATGGTTGAATGTGAAGCTGATGATGTGCCCTGTAAACTTTCACTCAATGCAAAATAAAAACATTTAATTTAAAAAAAAAAAAAAGAGCTAAGGCAACATTGTGAGAAATAGAAGAAATCAAGAATTGTCAAATTCTATTTTTCTACACCATATCTGAAGGTGTCTTCATGATGCAATAATTAAACACTCAACTGGTTAAAAAAAAAAAAAAGAAAGAAAGAAAGAAGTTTCTATGCATCCTTCATAAGCAAAAGGAAGATCCTAGACACCTTTTCTGAAGTTGCCAACTCCTAACAATGTCATTTTTTACTCCACTTTTGTTCATAACAAATATTGCTACCGAGCTTTGTGCTACTTCAGGATCATTCAGAGAGCATTGATTTTCAAGTCAGTCAAGGGTCAGATCAACCAGAAATGCTGAAAACACCAGCCAGATCAGGACGTGCCCATTCAAGAATTTCTGTGTATCACAAATTGTTGACTTGTCATTCAGAAACAGACTGATGCAGAGGGTCAGCATCACACTCAGCCAGGCTCTGAAAACCAGGCTCTAAAAACCAGGACCCAGCGATCCTCTGCTGTGATATTGTTTTCCTTCAGTACCTATCACTGTCAAGAGCTCTGGTGGTCACAAGACCTAGAAACTCTCATCTGATCAACTGAAATTAAGAAAAGCTAGAGGGTATGTTGCTATACGCAAGGAGAGGACAAGACAGATGTCTAGTGGCCTCTGAGTTAGTAGAATCTCACCATTATGAACCTTTTGAACCACCAGATGGATCTCATAGTGCCATTATCACGATGGCTACCAGCCTGCTATACTACCATTTTGGCAAATCCCTTCCCTCTTTAGATAAAGAAACTGAGGTCCAGAGAGAAAAGTGACTTTTCTAAAGTCACATTTCTTGGTGGTAACAAAATCAGGACTGGCTCTTGTAATATCACCTACTTCTTCCTAGCAATTAGAATATTTTCCATTATTTTCTAGTTTTTTATTATCATCTCAGTTGTAGCCTCTGTACATATACCATCACATCTGTCTTCATCACATTATCGTAGCACCTGGCAGAATTCCTGCATATAAGTAAAATGCCCAACATGCATACAGGAAATGTTAGACTTGGTACTCTAACAAAGGCATTGTGATTCAGACCCTGTTCTACGTGATTCAGACTCCACTTTGAATCACCACGAAATATTGCCTCTCCACCTCCTCTCTTCTGTGTCTCCAACCATAAGAGTCATGACATATGTGCTGCATTCAGTAAGTATCTATTGATTCAACTGTACATTAACAGAAAGGAACCCAAGTCTATAGACTGAAGACCATGTTGTCCAGTTGCCACATAGGTGGCTGTTGTCCCAACACTGATTAAGGCACCCTGAATGCCCAAAAAGCAAGGTAAACAAGGGCTTACTTGTGCTTGCTTACTAATCTGTACTGAACAGTTTCACATGGGAAGGTGGTGAAAAAACATGTGAAACTATTCACTACAGATTAGTAAGTAAACACAAAGAAGCCCATGCTTACCTTATTGACTGTAATCTGTCCCTGCCGGGAATTTGCACGTTTGAAAAGAAGCTTTGATTCTGTGAGACGTGAAAGAGATGCCAACCATATCTAGAAGCGGAATCTTTGATATGGCTACAAAACAAAGTGACATTGCTCACTACACATCAGTAAGTAGGCAAAACTAAACCCATGTATGCCTTGCTTATTGGGTAATCCGATACTGCTGGATCCCCTCTGGCTGAGTGGAGGGACTAGATTGGTTCTTATTTTGGTTGAAATGATTTCCAGACCGTTCAGATTAAGAACAATCTGTTAGGAAAGTGCGCCCTCTGCTGACAAAATTCAGGGTTTATGCTGACCCCAGTCTGATTTTCAATCTTGTAGTGTTGCTTTGCAAACTTTGAAAAAGATTCAAACAATTCCAAAAGATTCAACCAGTTCCAGTCTCAACCTTTTCGTATTTCACCCCTTGTTGCTGCTGCCAGACTAATTTTAAGGCCAAGGTGAGTCCTATTTTGGGTCAAGAACTGAGTGGAAGAGATCTGATATGTTCCATAGATCTCTCTATTGATCTATACCCTCTATTACATTTCATTCAGGGTTGAGTAGAAACAGGCCCAGACACCATGCCACCTTTACTCTCTCTGCCCATCATAATGCTTGCTCCCCCAACTTCCACACTCACTGGCATCACAGGAATAAACCAAAGTCTGGGTTCTGGTTTACTCTCCTCTAGGACCTTTCAGCACTCCAAGATTTCTGCTTTTCTTATTTCATTTTCAAGGGGCAAATAGATAAAGTTTGACTGGTGTACTATCTCTCCTCTACATTTCCGTTTCATACCTGATCCCTGATACTGCTCACAAGTGCTAGTTGTACTTATCATTATTAGTTTTAATATTATTTCTCCCTTACTAGACTTAAGGGAAATTGAAGGCAGAGGTGTCATCTTGTGGTTTCTATATCATATGCAATACTACAGGTTTGACTCATTGCAGCTATAAATAATTGTTGGTAGATGGGGTACAAGGAGAGTCAGTAGTCAGAGAAATAAATGGAATGTGTGTTTTGTTGCCTCCATAAATAACTGCTATAGTCGTATGTGGCATCCTGGTGGTGCTATAGGATAAGCCATCGACACCAAGGTCAGTTTGAAGCACAAAATCAATGGTTCAAATTCCCCAGCTGCTCCTAGGAAATCTTATACAGGGTCTCTAGGAGTTGAAACTCACTTAACAGCACTTAACATTAACAACAACATAGTCTTATAATACATAAGACTATGTTGTTGCTATTGTTGGGTGCCATTGAGTCAATGCCGACTCATAGCGACCTGAAACACTGCCTGATCCTGGGCCAACCTCACTACTGTTGCCACAGTTGAGCCCATTGATGCTGCCGCTTTGCTAATCCATCTTGTTGAAGGCCCTCCTCTTTTCCTCTGACCCTCCACCTTACCAAACATGATATCCTTCTCCAGTGATTGGTCCCTCCTGACAATTTGTCCGAAGTATGAGAGACAAAGTTTGGCTATCTTGGCCTCCAATGAGAACTCTGGCTGCACTTCTTCCAACATGGATCTGTTAGTTCTATGGGCAGCCCATGGCACTTTCAGTATTCTCCTCCAATACCATAACTCAAAAGCATCAATTCTTCTACAGTCTTCCTTATTTACTGTCCAACTTTCACATATATATGAGGTTACTGAAAATTATAAGACTAGAAGGATTAAATGGTGCCTTCAAGTTTACCAGCTGCTCCTCAGAAACCCTGTATAGGATTGTTGTGGGTCAGAATTGACTCAATGACACTTAACAACAAATAATAATAACAAAAGCCATTACTGAGTGGGGTGGCTTTGTACTATAAATAATGGACTGCCAATCACTAGGTTGGTGGTTTGAGCCCACCAACCACTTCATGTGAGAAAGATGGGGTTTTTCTGTTCCTTCAAATAAATATGTCCATCCTCAGAAACCCTACAGAGGTGTCACTATGAGTTGGAACGGACTCAATGACACTTAACAAATGAAACAACCATTACTAAACATTTTGATGAAGATTCCATAGAAGAATCAGGATCGAAGGGGGAGAAAATGGAACAGAATTTCTAGCTCTCAATGGAATTCAGATTTCTGAAGTCGTTGAAGCTGAATAAATTCCCAAAACTAATGCCCTGAGATAATCCTTAAATTTTTAGCCTCAAACCAAAGCTATCCTCTGAAATCTTCTTTGAATCAAAAATAGCTTAGCTTAATTAGTAAAATATATCTGCCTTGAGCATTGCACTCTTTCCAAGAATTACCTATGTGGGATTAAATTAACACCAGCCACTTGAAAGGTTAGATGAGACGCTTAGGGGGAAATACTTTTATGTTGAAGGTACTGTAATAATTTGGAAAGGCTTAGCAAGAATGGTTGCAGAACTTGAAAAATGCAATCAATTTCACAGAATTGTTCATATAGAAACTGTTGGAATGGCATGTCTTTGGCTGTGTATATTTTCACCAAAAATATTTAATTAAAAAAAATTGTTGGTGAAAGAGATTAAATATTTGCTCAGAAGTAAGTTTCTGGGTAGCAACAGAATCAGGGCTTGATGGTGGACTAGGCAGAAAGACAGTGCAGACCCCCATCAGTAAAAACATGGAAAACCAGACGAAACAGAGTCAGAGTATGGTCCCAGAACTCTGAACTTCAGATAAACGGATAAATAAGTGGATCAAGTGTTTACTGGAGAAATATTTGGAGCAGAAGCAAGAAACGTGACGAGTTCTGATTTGGGGTAGCCAATGTATCCCACTGCAACCGTTTTGAATGGGAGTGAGCAGATAGAGGGTCAAGAGAACACTCCCCTTGCAGACACCTGACAGATCTGCAGAGAAAAGGGTGCAGGCATATTTATTTTTATCATTTCTTTTTTACTTTTTTATTTTGCTCTGTCTAGGGGGACCAGTGGGAAGACCTGAACAAGTAGACACCCCCAGAAAAGGTTCTTCTACATAAACAGAAGGATCTGCACAGCTCAAATCACTGGGCACAGAATCAAAGGGGAAAGAGACATAAGGAAAAGCCTGCAACAGGAGTCTTCCAAAGTGGGTCTGACCAACCCTGAGCTGGTTCTCACTAGGAAAAATAGCTGAAAGGACTTAAGGAGAAGGGAGGGGGAAAATGTCAAAGCCAAAACCAAAACCTTTAATTACATCATAGCAAAGAACATCTTGAAATTTCCCAGGCATCTTTGAAGGCAAGTGGCCATTAGGTGGCGATAAAGTCTTATTCATATTTTTCCCCAGCATTTTTTTTTTTTTTTTCCCCCTGTCTCCTGGGCTTTTGTGAATTTGGACTTCCGGTTTTTTGATCTTCCGTCTATCTTGGGGGTTCTTTCTCTTCTTACCTTATCCAACAAGAGACAGCAATTGTGGGCATACAGCCTAGCTACAATTGCACCCTCTCAAACCCCACCAACCAGGCAAGAGCCAATACCACCTTATATACATACACCATAGTAGCATCTATAACTAATAAATGCTAAAAACACTCTGAACTGAGCTGTAAGAGCAGTGGAAAGAGAAGCCCATTTCCTGATCACACCTACCAGGAGGCAATTGTTAAGTGCCATCGAGTCTGTTCCAACCCATAGCAACCCTGTATAGGGTTTCCGAGGAGCAGCTGGTGAGATTGAACCACTGACCTTGCAGTTCAAACGGCTTTGCAGTCTGGCACACTAACCCACAGCGCCATACCAGGACTCCAGGAGGCAATTAGAGCATGATTAATAATACACCAATGTACATTCATGTAATTAATACAAATGCAACAATACCACAATGCCTTAAAAGCAGCAGAAAGCTTCTGCTCACATGCAGAAACAAGACAGAATAGCTCAAACAAGCAACCAAGAAGATGAGCTAGGAATAACATTGGTGGGTGAAGAGACTTTGGAATTGTCTGAAAAAGAATCTAGGAAAATGGCATTGAGGTACATCAAAATGTTCCACAGAAAGGTCAAGGAAAATAAAGAAGCATTCAGAAAAGCATCAAACAAAATAAATATAGCACTGGCAGCAATACAAAACCTACAAAAAGAGGGCCAGACAATCAATACTAAAATGTCAGAAATGGACAACACACTGAATAGGCAAAGGAGTAAAATTGAAGGGATGGGAGTCAGAATTAGTGAGCTTGAAGACAAATCTCTCAATACTGCTAAGATAAAAGAACAAACAGAAAAAATAATGAAAAAAGCTGAAGTCTAAAATTCATGTGAAATAACATGAAGAGGAATAACCTACTAGTGATTGAAGTTCCAGAGCAGGAAAATCAAAGAAAACCACAGAAGCAATACTAAGAGAGCTGCTGGGAGAAATTTCCCCTAACATCTGGAAAGAAGAGAAGATAAGCATTCAAGAAGTTTAACAAATCCTAGACAGGATAGACCCTAAAAGAAAATCACCAAGACATATTATAATCAAACTCTCCAAAATCAAAGAAAAGGAAAGAATCCTGACAGCAACTAGCGAAAAAAGAAGTGCTGCCTACAAAGGCAAGCCAATAACATCAAGCTCTGATCTCTCAGCAGAAATCACGCAAGCAAGAAGGCAATGTAGTGACATATACAAAACGCTGAAAGAAATAAAGTGCCAGCCAAGAATCATATACCCGTAAAGTTGTCAATCAAATATGATGGTACAATCAGATTGTTCCAGGATAAACAGAAATTAAGGGATTTTGTAAAAGCAAAGCCAGCACTTCAAAACATACTAAAAGAAGTTCTTTGGACTGAGAACCAGCAAGATCACACAACAACCAAAGACTGACAAACATGGCAACACCACTCAGAATTCAGTTCAGAGGTAGAAGAGTCCAGAGCAAAACAAAACTACAAAAATGGAACTAGAAAGTCTCGGGGTTCAATCTATGATCAGAACAACTACACTGCGAAAGAAGAGAAACATTTAGTAACAGAGATCCAGGTGGTAAGGAAGTCAGGTAGATTTCAGGATAAAACAGAATGTTCTAACAAGAGGAAGAAATTAATAGAATATAGGGTAACTTCAACGGGAGAAAGATGAGGCTTTCTACTTCCACAAAAATTTGCACCCTCGGAAACCCTGTACAGGGTCGCTACGGGTCGGAACTGACTCGATGGCACTTAACAACAACAACAAGTGTAACTTCAAAGAAACTTAAGACTTCATAACATACCAAGAAAAGAAAAATTCAACAAGGTTATGGAAACATTAAAACTATGAAGAAATTGACAAGAAAAAGCACACACAAAATGAAATCCCTAGAGGAAAACATGCAGAACAAAGAAACCAGCATCACACACACACACACACACAAAACCAACATAATGACAGTAATTAATTCACACCTGTTGATAATTATACTGAATGTCAATGGATTTAAAAGCACCAGTTGAGAGAGAGAGTGGCAGAATGGATAAGAAAACAGTATCCTTCAATATGCTGTCTACAAGAGACACACCTTACACACAAAGACAAAACTACATTAAAAATAAAAGGAAGGGGGAAAGTATACCAAGCTAATTGTAATAAAAATTTTTATCTATGATAAAATAAACTTTAAGGTAAAAACCAGTCAACATCACTCTCAACTGACAGAAACTGAAAGCATTCCCTTTGTGAACAGGAACCAGACAAGGATGTCCTTTACCTTTACCACCACTCCTATTCAATATTGTGTTGGAAGTTTCAGCCAGAGCTATAAGACAAGAAAGGGAAATTAAAAGCATCCAAATTGGCAAAGAAGTTGAATTCTCTCTATTAGCAGATGCTATGATCCTGTAGGTAGAAAACCCCAAGACTCAGCCAAAAAATTACTGTAATTCATTGGAAGATTCAGAGTACAAGATCAACAATGAGGTGGATTCCTACAAAAATGAGGTGGGTTCCTTTACACTAATAAAGAGAATTCTGAAAAGGAAACCAGGAAAACAATACCATTTGCAATAGCCACACAAAGTATGAAATGTCTAGGAATAAATCTAACCAGAAAAAACAAAAGACATATACAAAGGAAACTACGAAACACTACTAAAAGAAACCAAAAGTGATTTGCAAAAATGGAAGAATATACCATGCTCATGGATGGCAAGACTTAACATTGTGAAACTATCAGTACTAACCAAAGAACTGTACAGATATAACACAATCCCAATCCAGATTCCAACAACATTCTTTAAAGAGATGCAAAAAATGATCAAGAACTTAGTATGAAAGGGACAGAGTCCTCAGGTAAGCAAAGCACTGCTGAAGAAGAACAAAGTTGGATGCCTTTCACTCCCTGATTCCAAAGTTGCTATACGGTCACAGTAGTCAAAACAACCTGGTATTGGTACAGATTGAGAACCCAGAAGTTAATCCATCCACATGCAGTCAATTGATCTTTGACAAAGGATCTAAACACATTAAATGGGGAAGAGATAGTCTCTTCAACAAATGGTGCTAGAAAAACTGGAAATCAATATCCAAATGAATGAAAAAGACCCATATTTCACACCATCTACAAAAACTAACTCAGCATGGATTAAAGACTTAAATGTAAATCCCAGAACTATAAATATTATCACTGAAAAACTAGGGACAAATTTGAGGACTCTAATACATAGACTATCAGACAAAATGTTGTTGTTGTTGTTAAGTGCCGTTGAGTCGGGTCCGACCCATAGCGACCCTGTACAGGGTTTCCGAGGGTGTAAATCTTTACGGGAGTAGAAAGCCTCATCTTTCTCCCGCGGAGCAGCTGGTAGTTTCGAACCGCTGACCTTAAGGTTCGCAGCCCGATTCGTAACCACTACGCTACCAGATTTACACCCTCGGAAACCCTATACAGGGTCGCTATGGGTCGGAACCGACTCGATGGCACATAACAACAACAACAACAACAATCAGACAAAATAGAAGACAAAAATAAAATTACTGGATCTCATTGGAAGATTCAGAGTACAAGATCAACATACAAAAATGAGGTGGATTCCTTTACACTAATAAAGAGAATTCAGAAAAGGAAATCAGGAAAACAATACCATTTGCAATAACCACACAATAGTTCAGATGATAAGGAGGACAATACACAAGAGGTGGGTAGATGAACAATGAAGATAGGGGAAGACTTAGGGAGATATGCGTGGGCTAAATGGGATCGAGGTAAATAGTGATAGATACTGAAATTTGGAACACTAGGACTCTGCGATACAAGGATCAAGACAGAGTCTGAAGTGGTAAAAGGGGGAAATAATGTTAAGGTACTTGACTGTCTTGTGGATATTGATTTCCTCAGCATACTATAGTAAAATAGATATTTAAGTAGGTCAGAAAGGAATATTGGGGAATATGATTACAAAAAGCATGTAAGCCCATCTTCAGCCTATAACAGATTAGATTAACTAAAAGGGGTACTAGAATTTGCCCAGGAAAATAGGAGTTTTGTTGAGCTTTTGTGGAGTAAGTGGCTATAGGTAGAATCCTGAGCCCTACCTACAACCTTCTGAGGTAGGACATTCCCACTTGAAAGGACAAGCAGACCAACCCAGAGCAGCTAGAAGAACAAAAGATACTTCTTGAAAGAAGGACCAGTTTTGGGGGTGGGGTAGGAAGACAGACTATTTAACTGTTATAAGATCAAGCAAGCTGTTTGCGTTGGAGCTATCAAAGCAAGAAAAGTCAGCCCATTAGGGTAAACCCCCTTTTAAGACTGAAGTTCGAAGGAAACACAGGAGCAGGCTCATAAGCTCACTGGTGACCACTCTGGCCTACTTGTGAGTGGAAGTGGAGGAAATGCATAGTGAAGGTGTGCTTTGTTTGGCCATGTTCCATAGACACCTGTCGGCCTTGAGATGAGAGAGTGAAGAGGAAGAGCTGACTGGTCTGAAGTTTAGGGAGACTTGTGAACTCCCGAGCCCATGGACACTGACCTATCCACTGGGGGCTAGAATTGAGTGCGAAGTGGTCAGCTTGTCTGAAGGGGGGGGAAGCATGTGAGAGCCCCCACACTTGCAGATGGTACCCTTTTGACCTAACTTAAGCTTGCTAATCAGAACTCGACCAGATAAAGATAAAGACGTTTGGTACAGGGAACAAGCATAAATTGCTACAATTTGATGAGCTAGACCTTTGCTTATGGATGCCATTGATCAAAATTCCAACCAAAAGGTAAGGATTCTTCATATCAGGGAACAAATTTACCCCCTCAGTACACTGAGTTGATAGAGATGGACAACTTATACATTGGCCACCAAAAATGGGAGACTACAAAGGCACAAAGTGGTTATCTTCCAAGCTTCCATGGGTGTGCTGTTTCCAAATGAGATAGGAAAGGTAGAATCCCCAGTGAATAGTTCTCCTCTCATCCACATGGGTCTGGTGAGAAGGGATGGGGGAGAATGGGGATAGGATATTTTTTTAATCAATAGTGAGCATTTTTTTTTCATGGCTAATTGCAATTGTCACAACTGTAAATACAGAAGATATGAAACTAAAAGGCAGGGGTGGGGGGGAGTAGTTAATCTTTCATTCCAGGAACAGAAGACCCTAGGACCATCACGAGGGAAGAGCATGAGTGGACCATGGAATCCTAACCAGAAAAGCTGTGACAACAGAAACAGAGGCAGAGGCGATGGCATAGAGAAATGGAGCACCTAAGGAGCTCTGGTAGCGTAGTGGTTACGAATCGGGCTGCGAACCTTAAGGTCAGCAGTTCGAAACTACCAGCCACTCCGCGGGAGAAAGATGAGGCTTTCTACTCCCATAAAGATTTACACCCTCGGAAACCCTGTACAGGGTCGCTATGGGTCGGAACCGACTCGATGGCACTTAACAACAACAACAAGAATTCTAGCCCCATGGAATGAGAAAGGCTATGTGCCTGCCGCCAGGAAACTGGCTTACAAAATGATCCCTTTAGACATTTAAACAAATATATATTCTTTGTGTGTTTTGTGTACATCAAAAAAGGCGGGGGGGGGGGGGAATAGAGGAAAATACTGTTAACCGATGGTGCATGGAGGGGACTGTAATCATTGCAATGAAGCAAAATATGATTTGTTGAGTGTAAGTCTGATGATCTGTCCTGTAAACTATCACTCAATTCACAATAAAAGTTGGAGAAAAAAAAAAGGTAAGTTGCCACATCTCTGAGAATAGCCCTGTGGCTGGGTTCTGGTCTGCTCAGGGAACCCACCTATACATATCTAGCAAATTACTTAAAGCTAAATGTCATTATTTCTACAGATTAACTACTCAAGGTTGTCCATTCAACTCTGCCAAAGAGCAACTTCTGGGTCTCCTATGAATGGACCTGGTTGAGTTGCATGCAGTCATAGGAAATAAGATAGGATGGGCCACATTCCTGAACCCTACTGAGAGTGAAAAGGGACCCTGTTACCATCAGGAAGGTGCTCTGCTCATTTTCCCTTTCAAGACAGAAGTTACCTCAAGAGTACTTTTAGCAGACAGCCTCCAGCTACAATATCATCCATGGTAGTATCTAAACCAGTTGTGCTCTCCTCAGGCAGCTCTTGCCACTGAATGTAGCAAGGGTACCTGCTGCCCCTAGTGGTGATATCTGCCCAATATGGGAATCCTGTAGAGGCAATATTTATATTGGAGTCCATACTGACTTGGACAAGACTCTGAGAACTCTACCACAGCCTGAGTTGCTTCCTACCCGAACCTCTTTCTTTCCTCCTGTCATTTCACAAGTGGACCAGCATCATGGTCAGGAGACCATCCCTGACTCCTCCTGCTCCCTTCCCTCTATCTTTCACAGGTATTTTCCACTTCTAATTTCATCTTTTGCATCTTCTTCCCAGAGGGCTGAACTGACACAAGACCCCCTTCTCCTCATAGTTTTAAAGGCCTTGCATTGTCTAGGTCTATATTCTAAACCCAATAACCACCATGGAAGCATCCTGTCTAGAATGATAGCAGAGAAAAAAGATCATCCCACCTACTGTGGTTCTGCTTATGTTTTGACCCCACAAGCCATCTGAAAAAAAAAAAAAGAAATCCATACAGTAGGAGCAGGCCCTTACAAAAAATGACATAACCAACTGTCTTAAGCTGGATTTTCTAGAGAAGCAAAACCATATGTAGTGCCAGGGAGTGAGGTTCACAGAGTTCTTAGTAGATTTAGACAATACAAAGAGGAGCCAAAGGAAGATGAACCATACCTTTATTGCAGTGCAGTGTTCAAGTCCACTCATTCTGGCTCACTTGTTAAATCTCCTTCTCTCATGCTCCCTAGGGGTTCATTCAGGCTCCTTGAGGCTCACCCACTCTAGCTCTTTATCTTCACTCACTTCACTGCTAGCTTTCTTACTTAGTCACTTCAGTACTACTGAGAGAGGTTCTCTTGCCTCTTTATACTGGCTTAAACAAAAGAGGCATGCTGCCAACATTCCATCACTGGTTACACAAGCATGTGCTGTGATGATGCCGACCAGGACTACTGACTCACTAGGACAGTCCTTCCGGTGGAAACAGGTGAGAGAACTTGATCAACTCCATTCTCCCCACACATATATATGTACATATAGAGAGAGAAATTATTATCAAGGATATGGCTTACAACTGTAGAGTCCCAGGTTCCCAGTGGAAGACAGAGAGGCTTTCCTACATGTCCATTATATTGGGAGCAGGCAAGACCCCCAAGGAGGCATCCCTTTAATTGATTGATCATGGTCACTCATCATAGAGTTAACTATGCCTGCATTAGGCTTCGTCACCATGGGAATAAGCACATCTCAACAGCTGAACCTCTGGTAATCTTGGCCTTGTCAAATTGACACAAAATCCTAACCATTAATTACATCAACCATTCCTCTCTCAGAACTCTCTACTTCTCATCTGAGTTTGATCATTCATTACAATAGTCACACAGAACTCAGAACTCAGACACCATACAGTTATAGGGTTTATTTGGGAAGTAAATAGGTTACTACAATGCAGGGTCGAAAATGGTCAGAGCACAGTTTTTCTCTGCTATTCCCACTGGTGGGTCTCTCTCTGGCTCTCAGCAATATTACAAAGCTCTTTTAGGGCTGCCAATAGATGTCCACAGGGTACATCACTCCACCATAAGCCTCAGTCTGATGGCACTCAACTCTAGCTCTATGAGTCAGTAAATCTAACTCCCTCAATTAAGTGCCTGAAGGTGCCCACTCTGCAAGCAAGCCACCTTCCCAAAGTCACCCAGCTTTGCTTGCTCCATAGTGTGTGAAGCCCACCACTCTGCTGTATTCTGGCTCATGATTCTGTTTCTGCTGCTCTTCTGCCACTCGGACTGTGTCACAGCTTTCTGTCCCTGGTTGAGGAGTTCAATGCACAGGGATCTCAGGGTCTAAAGGATTCACTCCACTCCTGAATCTTCTTTGAGGGTAGTGAGATTTCCCCCTTCTACTTCTTAGCGTAGTGGTTACGAATCGGTCTGTGAGCCGCAAGGTCAGCAGTTCGAAACTACCAGCGGTTCCGCAGGAGAAAGATGAGGCAGTCTGCTCCCGTAAAGATTTACAGCCTCAGAAACCCTGTGTAGGGTCGCTATGAGTCGGAACCGACTCCATGGCACTTAATAACAACAACAACAACTTCTAAGATATGAGGAGCTCTGGTAGCATAGTGGTTACAAATCAGACTGCTAACCTCAAGGTCAGCAGTTCAAAACTACCAGCTGTGAGGACCATGTTCCAGACCGACTCCAACCATCCACCACTGGCTGATTTCTCCCTAGTCCTTCTCATAGGGAAGGTCTGACTTACCAGAAAGATGGCAACCAGCGCTGTCCCCAGTGACAACCTCCCCACATACAAGCTGGTGGTGGTGGGCGATGGGGGTGTGGGCAAGAGTGCCCTCACCATCCAGTTTTTTCCAGAAGATCTTTGTGCCTGACTACGACCCCACCATCAAAGACTCCTACCTGAAGCATACAGAGATTGACAATCAATGGGCCATCTTGGATGTTCTGGACACGGCCAGCCAGGAGGAGTTCAGTACCATGCAAGGGCAGTATGGTTGTTTCTTAGTGTGGGATTCTAGAATGCTAATCTTTTCTCTTTATTTTGTTCTATATTTATAGGTATGCATGTATTAGTAATAATATGCACAGGGTCACTATAAGTCAGAACCGACTCCACGGCACATAACAACAACAACAATGTATTAGTGATAATATGTGTCTGTATTTGTGTTTATCTGTATATGTGTGTATATATGTGTGTGTGTGTCCCTGGGTGGCACAAATGGTTAAACATTTGATTATTAACCAAAAGATTGATCGTTGAAATCCATCCAGAAGTACCTCAGAAGAAAAGCCTGGCAATCTGCTTCCAAAAGGTTACAGTCATGGAAACCCTATGGAGTACGGGTCTACCTGAAGCACCGAGGCTTACCATAAGTCAACTGGTTTTATATATGTGTGTATATGGATGCATGTTTACATAGTCATATATATGTATATATGTATGTGTTTCAAAATGTACAATTGCATGTTGACCACAATTATGTTTGAAACTGTAAAATAAATAGACTGGTAGAAAATCCAGGCACATCTCATTTTATTGTGCTCTGCTTTATTGTGCTTCATAGATACTGCGAGGTCTGTGCCTACCTCCCCATAGCAAGTCTATAAGCACCGGCTTTAAAACAACATGTTCTCACTTCTTATCTCTGCCACACATTTTGAAAATTCTCACAATATTTCAGCCTTTTTAATAATGCTACTGCACACTTAACAGGCCATGGTATTTGTTGTTGTTAAGTGCCATTGAGTCAGTTCTGACTAATAATGATCCTGGTATAGGGTTTCCGAGGAGTGGATGGTGGGTTTGAAACACCAACCTTGAGGTTCAAACCGGCCTTACAGTGCAGTATTTATCCTACAGCACCACACCAGGACTCCAATCTACAGTATAGTATAAACATAATTTTGTATGCAATGAAAATACAAAAAATTCAGATGACTCACTTTTTCTTTCTTTCTTTCCTTCTTTTTTGCAATAGTTGCTTTATTGTAGTAGTCTGGGAATGAACTCACAATATCCCTGAAGTATGCCTGTTTTGTTTCTGAAAATGCTTGTTTTCATTTTAGAGAACAAGGGTGTTCTGTTTCTTTCTCCTACTTTTCAGCATTTCCCAAGTTTCTGTAATTAGCACTAATTCTTTTTTAAAGAAAAAAAAATATTAAAGTTGTTATTGTAGGGGCTAAGGAAGAAGAGCAAAGAGCCCTGTCCTCTTAGGACTGCATTTTTGGAGGCTACACATCTGTTCGGGTCACAGATAGCCCTGCTAACCCTAGGGTGATGCCTGCCTAAGGTGTGCTGTGGGTCACAGAGGAGTAAGGAAGATGGAATTAAATCATTACAGACCCATCCCCGCCCCTTCGGGGTGAGTTCTAAGGTAGAGGTAAGCATAGTAGACTTTGAGGCCTCAAAAATAGGGTCAATTTCCTACTGGGTATTCAAGATAATCTTCCAAGAGTAGATGACACTTGAGCTGAGTATTGGAATATGAGTCGAGTTATCTAGACCAAATGATGATGCTGATGGAAAGTAGGAATTCAGTGGACCAATAAAAGATTCAAAATCAGAGATGTGAGTACTATTGATTCTGTGAGAAAGATGCAAATGAATGTCCCTCAAATTCTGAAATTATACAGAACCAGTGCCAGGCTTTGAGATACTCAAAATCATTGCCATGGATGCATTTCTGATTCTTGTAAAAGGATTTAGAGGAAAGGACCAATGAGTGTCTGTCGCACAGGTTCAGGAAGATGTGTGATGATTATGTGGCAAGCAGGGAGTCGTTTTTTTCTAATTTAGCTCCATTGTATAAAAAGATGGTCCCTGGGTGGTCTGGGTGGTGCAGTTTGTCCTCAAATACTATCCTAAAGATTGATTTCTTTAGGATACCCTGCAGTACTGCAGAAAAAAGACCTGGCAATATGCTTCCACAAAGAAAACCCTATGGAGATGCCAAGAGCCAGAATCAACTCAATGGCAATGTTTTTGCTAGTGTAATGTTATGGAGAATTTTATTCCACAGAATTCCCAAAGATGCTGATGGTTTTAAGGGGGAAATAACTGTAATAGCAAAGGATTCAGGAGGTGAGGAGTAAGGAAGACAAGGGGTGAATTATGTTGTTGTTGTTAGGTGCCATCGAGTCAGTACAGACTCATAGCGACCTTATGCACAACAGAACAAAACACTGCCTGGTCCTGTTCCAACCTAACAATTGTTGCCATGTTTGAGCTCATTGATGCTGCCACTGTGCCAATCCATCTCGTTGGGGGTCTTCCTCTTTTTCTCTGACCCTCCACCTTACCAAACATGATGTCCTTCTCCAGCGATTGGTCCCTCCTGACAATCTGTCTGAAGTGTGAGATACAAAGTCTGGCTAGACTGGCCCCCAAGGAGCACTCTGGTTGCACTTCTTCCAACACAGATCTGTTGGTTCTTTTAGCAGCCCATGGTACTTTAAATACTCTCCTCCAACACCATAACTCAAATGCATCTATTCTTCTATGATCTTCCTTATTCATTGTCCAACTGTAACATGCATATGAGGTTATTGAAAATACCATGGCTTGAGTCTGATGCACTTTAGTCCTCAAGCTGACATCTTTGCTCTTCAATACTTTAAAAAGGCCTTGTGCAGCAGATTTGCCTGACACAATACATCATTTGATTTCTTGACTGCTGTTTCCGTGAGTGTTGATGGTTGATCCAAAAAAAATGAAGACTTTGACAACTTCCATCTTTTCTCCATTGATAAGAGTGTACTCAGGAAACTGAGTACAGGAAAAAAAAAAAGTTTACAGGACCAGAGGGGTGTGTGTGTGTGTGTGTGTGTGTGTGTGTGTGTGTGTGTGTTCAGCAAGGGAGAGCTCCACAGAAGGGAGATTCCTAGAGGGACAGAGAAGTGGACAGAACAGGCAAGTGGTCTGGAGGAAAAGATAATTTTTTTAAAAAATTAAGAATGAAGGAGAGGAAAAAGTGTGTTCTATAACCCCTGCTTGGCAAAGGAGAGAGTAAAACTAAGAGGGGCATTGCAAGGGATTGCCTCCTGGTTGAACATGTGAATGCTTTTAAGTGCGTTTTTCTACCTGACTGCTATTTTTTTTTATTGTGGCTCTGAAGTTAGTTCAAAGTAATATTCTAGTCACAGTTTATATGGCTACCTCCTCAGGGCCAAGGAAACGCCATGGGTGTCACTAACCACACCAGGTACAGTGAGTTGTGAAAACTAATTCAGTGAGTACTACAATGCTGAAACCATACCAATTTACAAGCAACAACGAAGTCAATCTAACTGACTTATAATTATGTGCACAGCTGTTCCTGGGCTGTGTGCCATTATTCAAGGATAGTTGATTTGCATCAGGATAGACAAACATTTATTGAGCACCTGCTGAATGTCAGACACCAGTTGTTTGGTTCCATGTGTCTCAATTAGACATGAGATCAATGGCCATAATCTGCATCTAGGTCCCACCAGATACTGCTCTAGCAGAATTCCTGCTTTAAAGGCAAGTTAATGAACTCAAAGGGACCTTCCCAAGAAACCATGCACTGTAGGTTAAATCTAGCTTTTCTATCTGCCGTATTTCTACAAAAGAGATCTGTGGTGAGGTTTTTTTTCAGGAAAAAGTATCTCATTTTATGATGTGTTCCTTGCTAAAAATCAATGATTTAGACTCGAGAATGTAAGATGGATGGATGCTCAATGCAACATGGTTTATGATTGGGAAGAACTGGAAAGAAATAAGTATCAACCAACAGAAGATTGATCAAATATATCACCATACATCGATACAATGAAATAATAAAAAATTCCTAAAGAAGAAACTCATTTTGCAATTTAGAGTAGAGATTTACCACTGCTAAGGGACACAGGCAAATTCTAGTTTCTCAACTTTTCTTAACTAAATGCAGAACCTTGAAAAAGAAAAAAGGAGAGAAGCAGCATTACTTGCTATGTCAGGAAGTCCTGGTTTGTGAAATTATCACTCACATACAATAGGAAAATGTGTAAGGAAAAGAAATACATTTTTAAAAAAGTAAATCTACCTGTAATGACAAAGAAATGTGTGCAACATAGATTATTTTAACAAGAAAAGCAAATAGTTGAACCATATGTGTAAAATAATCTCATTTTTTGAATAAAATTTTACATATTGACTGTCTTAGTTATATAGTGATACTATAATGGAAATACCACAGGTGGATGGCTTTAACAAACAGAAATTTATTTCCTCCCAATTTAAGAGGCTAGATATCTGCATTCAGAGCATTGGTTCTAGCAGAAGGATTTCTCTCTTGGTCAAACCAAGAGGAAAGTCCTTGTCTCTTCAACTTCTGCTTCCTGGTTCCTTAGAGTTCTCTCGGTGTCTTGGCATCTATTTTACATCATCTCTGCTTACTCACTCACTTTTTAAATCTCATATGATTGATTTAACATATACTTTATACTAATCCTGTCTCATTAACATAATAAAAAGTCCATTCCCAAATGGGCTATAACCACAAGCATTGTTGTTGTTGTTAAGTGTGGTTGAGTACTTTCCAACTCAGACTCAGACTCTCAGTGACCCTGTATAGATAGGGTTTCCAAGAAGTGACTGATGAGTTTGAACTGTCATCCTTGTGATTCAAATCAACCTTGTGGTTAAGTGCTTTATCCCATAGCACCACACCAGGACTCCAATGCATAAAGGTTAGAATTTACAACACACATTTTGGGGGAAACATAATGCAATCCATAGCATGGACAGTCTTTCAGCTCATGTTCTAAAGCTAAAAACAATAGGTAATAAATACCCCTACATTCTAAAAGAAAGTGTCAAGCACAGCTTGATGAATTTATTAAAAGATGGTAAATACTATTCTCACCCACTCAAGAAATCCCACCCTATAGAGAAGTCTAGAAATTTGAAGGCAAGTTTTGGTTATTCATATGACTAGAGTGCTGTGATGTTCTCCTTTCCCTCCCAAGGAAAAACAGCCTAGGAACGTTCCAAGCAAATTAATCCCAAAGACTGGGGATACCTACAGGAAGAGGATACTGGTTGCTTACTTCCCAGCTGAATACTTTCTGAACTACAAACAGTTCATAGGGTTTCCCAGGTGAACTAGAACATAACATAGTGAGAGCGTTCTGGGCAAATGACTGCTGCCTTCTTGCCATTGGCTGGAGCTGAGTATGATGAGGGCAAGAAGAGTGATATCAGCAATTTGGAAAGCTGAACTTCCACCATTTGGTGGACAAGAATGTATGAGTTTCCTGTGAAATAACTTGACACTTGGAAAGTAACCAAAATAACACCATTTTGATGAGAAGGCTGCCCGCTGGGGTGAAGGAACTCATCTTTAAGTGATAATGGATTGTCCCTTGTGATAGACTAAATGTGTTTTGCACATGAGAAATACACAATGGCATCACAAGGATTGGTTTCAACCAGTTTGATAACCCATGGTATCACCCCACCCATGGACCTCTTCTTGTACCAGACCATACAAATCCTTAGTAATGTTTATTATCAACTTTAATCATAATACATATATAACTGTGAATTTCTCAAATGTAGTATGCTTTTAATTATATGACTATTAAGAACAACATTATTTTGCAAAATCTTTCTACATTGGAATACCTCATTATTGTTGTTATTAAGTGCTGGCAACTTAGTTCTGACTCATAGTGGCTCCATGTACAGCAGAATGAAATCCTGTTCGGTTCTACCATCCTCACAATTATTGCCATGTTTGAAGCCATTGTTGCAGTCACAGTGTCTGTTCTATTCTTTGGTCTTTCATATTCATTGTCCATTTTTCACATTCATTTGAGGCCATTGACAACACCCCATCTTGGATCAGGTGCACTTAAGTCATCAAGGTGACATTTCACTTTTTAACACTTTACAGGGGTCTTTTGCAACAGATTTACCCAATGCAATATATTGCTTGATTTCTTGACTGCTGTTTCCATTGGCCTGGATTGTGGATTCAAGTAAACTGAAATTCATGACAACGTCAATGTTTTCTCCATTTATCATGATGTTACTTATTGGTCCAGTGGCGATGATTTTTGCTTCCTTTATGTTAAAATGTAATCCACATTGGTGTCTATAGTCTTTTATCTTCATTAGTAAGTGCCTCAAGTCCTATTTACTTTCAGTAAGTAAGTTATATCATCTGCATATCACAATTTGTTCATGAGTCTTTCTCCAATCCTTTTGCTGCATTCTTCTTCATACATTCCTGCTTCTCTTATTATTTGTTCAGCATACAGATTGAATAAGTATGGTGAAAAGTACAACCCTGATGTATACCTTTCCTGATTTTAAACCATTCAATATCTCCTTGTTCTGTTCAAATGACTGCCACTTGGTCTATTTGAAGGTTTTCCATGAGTGCTATTAAAGTATTCTGGAATTCCCATCCTTAGCAATGTTATCGACAATTTGTTTTGATCCACAATTGAATTCCTCTGTATAGTCAATAAAATATAAATAAACATCTTTCAGATACGTTCTTCTTTCAACCAAGACCCATCTGACATCAGCAATGGTATCCCTCACTCCATATCCTCTTCTGAATCCAGCTTCAATTTCTGATAGTCCCTGCCAATGTACTGCTGCAACTGTTTTTGTTTGTTTTTTTGTTTTTTGTTTTTTTTTTTAACTTTGCTATTTATGTTGGGGTGAGATTATATCTAATTGTTTTGATAGGCATCTGTCCAATGACTAACAATCGCAAGCATTTTTTTCATATGTTTATTAGCCGCCTAAATGTCTTCTTTCATAAAGTGTCTGTTTATGTCCTCTGCCCCTTTTTTAATTGAGCTATTTGTCTCTCTTTTGTTGAGTGTTGAAATTTTCTATAAATTTTAGAAATTAATTCCTTCTTTGACATGTCACTGCCAAAAATAATTTCCCAGCCTATCATTCTCTTTTCATTCTTTTGGTAAAATCTTTTGATACACATAAGTGTCTAATTTTTTAGAGGTCCCAGTCATCTAATTTGTCTTCTGCTGTTTATGTGTTTTCAGTTATGTTTGATATTGTATTTATACCATGTATCAGAATCCCTAAGTTTGTCCCTATTTTTTCACTGATGATCCTTATAGTTGTAGGTTTTACATTTAGAGCTTTAATCCATCTTGATTTCATTTTTGTATGTGGTGTGAAATAGGGGCCTGGTTTCATTTTTCTGCAAATAGATAATCCGTTTTGCTAGCATCATTTATTAAAGAAACTATCTCTTCCCTCACTTAATATGTTTTTGCCCTTTGTCAAAGATCAGCTGTATGGAGAAGGATAGATTGATTTCTAGGTTCTCAATGCTGTTTCATTGGCCTATTTGCCTGTCATTGTTATCAATCCCAGGCTGTTTTGACTACTGTGGCTGTGCAGTAGATTTTGAGATCAGTAAGTGAGAGGCCCCCTACTCTTCTTTAGTAATACTTTGTTTATTGTTGGAATCTGGAGTTGGATTACATATAGATATAGGTCACTGAGCAGTGTTGACATTTTTACAGTGTTAAATCTTCTATCCGTGAGCATATTATATTCTTCTAATGTAGGTCTCTTTTGGTTTCTTGTAGTAGTGCTTTGCAGTTTTCTTTGTATAGGTCTTTTGTTCCTCTATTTATTTTTATTCCTAAGTATTTCATCTTTGGGGTGACTAATATAAATAGTATTGTTTCCCTGGTTTCCCTTACAGACCTCTCTTTATTAGTGTAAAGGAATCCTATCAATTTTTGTATGTTAATCTTGTACACTGCCACTTTTATGAACCTTGCAATGAGTTCTAGTATTGTTCTTGCTGAGTCTTTGGGGTTTTCTATCTGTAGGATGATATCATCTGCACATAGGGATAGTTTTACTTCTTATTTTCCAATTTGGATGCTTTTAATTTCCCTTTCTTGCCTTATAATGCTGGCTAAGGCTTTCAGCACAATATTGAATAAGAATGATGATAAAGGGCATTCTTGTCTGTTTCCTGTTCACAAGATGAATGCTTTCAGTTTCTTTCTGTTGAGAGTAATGTTGGCCATTGGCTTTGTATATATGCCCTTAATTATGTTGATTTTTTTTCTTCAGGAATGGGTGCTGGATTTTTTCAAATGCCTTTTCTGTACCAGTTGATATGATAATGTAGTTCTTTTCCTTTGTATTATTTCTGTGGTGAATTACATTGATGGTTTTTTCTGCAATCATTTTTTATTTATCTTTAGCAAAATTTTACTTGTGTGTGATATTAATGATATTTTTCAATAATTTCTGTATTCCATTGGATCATCTTTCTTTGGAATGGGCAGATCAATCTATACTACCAGGAACTCCAAAGATTGCTGGCAGCAGATAGAAGCTGCAATTGCCAAGGAAGGTATCTCTTTCTTGAGCCCCATCCTGAATTTGGACTTCTACTCTGTTGATTTGTGGGAAAACAAATGTCTATCCTGTCAAGCCACCCACTTGTGGTATTCCTATTATAGCAGCACTAGGAAACTAAGGCATACTTGTAGGAATAGTTGAGGGAGGATCCTAAGAATTCATCAGCAGGAAATTGATCAGTGGGAAAGCCTCCTCTGGCAGACCTGCCACAAACTTGCTGCCATATTAGAAGGCAACCACATCCATTAAGAGAGAACTACAAAAAAACTG